>NW_003101671.1:529147-605395 GCF_000003855.2 Blastomyces gilchristii SLH14081
CTCAAATGCTATTTCTAAGATTGAAATTCTGAGAAGAAGAAAGAAAGAAGAAATAGAGACATAACAAGTTCTTGAAATACAGAAACATGAAAAAGTAAGCAAGATTCTTGAAAAGCAGTATCTGAGTGAGATAAATAAAGAAGTTCTGTTAATTCTTCATACTCAGACTAGACAACTACAGAAGATAATCAAGTTCAAACTTGGAATTTCAAACACAGTTCAAAAAACATTGAAAATTTCTAGTATAATCACTGACTCATTATTTTACTCTTCTTCTTTTTCTACTTCTTCTTCTTCTTTAAATTAAAAGAAAATATATGCTCAAGCAGCTGAATCTGCTGTCTCTAAATCTGCTATCTCAAAATCCACTTAAAATTCTGAGAAAACTGAGAAGAATACTGCTCATACTTCTATTCATAGAAAAGTGAAGAAAAAAATATAAAAAGAGAAAAACTTTCAAATCTTCAGAAATAGAAAACTTATTCTCAAAGTCTTAAATCAGAATATCTTACAAAGAAACAAGCTAATCTTAAATCTCATTTTCAGAATCAGAAATGAAATTAATCAGCAGTTCTTTTCTCAGTTAATGACTGATATTAAAGTTTAAAAATCAGTTATAGCTTCAATTGAGTCATCATTCTTTGAAAACTTCATCATTCTGACTACAATGTCTGAATTCAGTGCAGAATTCCTTATTCAGAATGAGAATCTCTGAAAATCAGTAGTAGAATCTTTGCTAAACACAATAATTCTATCTAAGAGAGATAAAAAGTGACATAAATTCATTCTTTATGATATTTCAGTTGAAATTTTTGACTGTGAAGAAGAAATACTACTCCTCAAAAATAAGTTAGAAGAATACAACTCTATTCAACTGAGAAAAGAGCCTGTATAACTAAATTCAATTGAGTTCAGACAAAGTAGAAGAAATGTCTCTGTTCTAGTACATATAAAGATACTTAAACAGTGAAAGATCTCTGAAGTAAGAGTAGCAGATTTGAAAATAAGAGTTCATGAATACAAAGACTCAAGAATGAATCTCAAAGCTCAAACACAGTGTTCAAACTGTCAAAGATATGAACACTTTACAATCTCATGTTTTAGAGACTCAAAATGTGCATTCTGTATCAGAGATTACAAAACTAGTGAGCATAAATATGAAACATGCTTAAAAAGAGATGAAATATGTCAATATACTATGCTTAAGTGCTCTAATTGCAAAGAAAAATATGTATCTAGCTCAAAAGAATGTATATTTACTTCAAGAACTTAAAAGAACTGAAGAAAAGATAAAGCTCAAAGTCAATCTAGAACTTAAGAGAAGAGTCAAGTCAGTAAACTTATAACTATAAGCTTAAAAAGAAGAAACTCTTAACTATCTAAATCTTCAATCTTCAATTCTCCAGCTAAATGTAAATAGAATTTGAATTCTTAAACTTCTATTAAAATTAGAGAATTGAGAAATGACTCTGATGATAAGCTAGATATAATACAAGCAGTTAAGATTGCTACTTTTCAAAATAGTTATAATCTACTATCTGATAATAGTGAATAGATTTTACTCTATCTCTACTCTCTTTTAGTATGAATATACAATAAAAACAATAAAAAAAGTTTAAAAACTCTTCAAAAATTACATTTATTCAAAATAATGTGAATAGAAACTCAAATTATATTTGAATAAAAAGTTGATCTTATACTGCTTCAGGAACTGAATTTTGATACTGAGTAAAAATATATTATTTCTCATTCAAGCTACTACTGCTTTCTATCTCAAAAGTCTGAGATAAAGTCAAGAGTAGTGATCTATGAAAGAAAGAGATTAAGATATTAATTTAATCTAAGATTTAATATCATGTCTGACTCTGATATTCTGATAAGTGATATTATAGATAAAGAGAATAAGTTTAATACTATACAGCTTATAAATATCTATAATGAAAAGTTATTAAAGAAAAATAACAATATCTGAATAATTGATAGAGAATTTCTGAACATAACTTCATTAAGAAACTATATAATTGTAGAAGATTTCAATGCACATTATCTCTGATGAAATTCAGAATACAAGAGAGCAGTAAGAGCTGATAATCTGATTGAATAAATCTTTGAGTATTTAATAGATTTAGTTAATAAGTCTGATCAACAAAGATTCTTTAGAAAAGATATAAAATAAAAATCTATTATAGATCTAATCTTCATATCATAAAATCTAATGAAAAAAAGACTTATAATCTGATTTATTAATTCAAATGAGACATCAGAATCAGATCATAAGATTATTCAATTTAATATTGAACTGAGTGAGAAATAAATGAGTGAAAACTTACTTCTCTCTACTCAGTTTCACTTTGAAAAAGCTGATTGAAAAGCAGTTAAAGAAAGTATAAAACAGTTAAAATCTGAAAGACAGAGTGAGCTATATTAAAATTCTGATCAAGATATCTCAAATGAAATACTTAAGAATAGAGTGAAGCTCATTACATCTATTATTCTAATAAGTATTAGAGATAATATTTCAAAGAGAAAATCTTCTGAGTATTCAAAATCTTAATAAAATGAGAATATCTCATCTAAAAGAAAAGAATTAGCTACTACTAGAAGAGATTGAAAGAATGATATAATATCTGATAAAGAGTTCAAAGCTGTCAGAAATGAATATTTTTCAGATATTAGAAGAGCTAAAACAGACTGCTGAAATAAATTTCTTAAAGAAGCATAGAAAAAGAAAGTTTTTAAAGCTTTTAACTATACTAAAATAAGAAGTATAGTAAAGCTTCCAGCCTTAGAATATGAGTTTCAGAATGAATCATATACAGCAAACTCTTTTAAGAAAAAATGTCAAGCTTTTATATGAATTCTCTTTCAAAACTCATCAGATTCAGATTCAGAGAAAGAGAATATATTACTTCTCAACTATATTAATGAAAATGACTGAGAATGGCCTGATCTTATATAAGATGAATTAGAGTCAGCTATCTTCTCAAGTTCTGTTAAAACTGCTGCAGGGCCTGATTCAATTAATCACTTGATTATTCAAAATACATATTCCTACTTAAAGAATGAATATTTTGAGCTCTTTTTCAATCTCTTAAAAAATGAATATAATTCTGAATGCTGAAGAGAAGTCACTGAAGTGATTCTTATAAAGTCTAATAGAAAGATATCAATTTCTAAGATATATAGAGTAATATCTCTATTAAACTATCTAGAAAAGATTTTGAAAAAGATAATAGCTACTCAACTATCTTTTATAAGCTCTATTAATAACTCTCTTCTATTCAGTGAATAAATAAAAGATAGAAAACAATGTTCTGAAATTGACACTGTTCTCTCAGTTATTTATCATATTCAAATAACAAAGTATGAAGATCTGATCTCAACTGCAGTTTTTATTGATATAAAAGAAGTATTTGATTATGTTTCAAAGTTAAAGTTAATTCAGACTTTGAAGATATTAAAACTGTCACTTTCTCTAATAAAATGAATTAACTATTTTATATCTAAAAGAACCATACAACTTTTCTTTGAGAGAATAAAATAAGACAAGACTGAGATAAAAATAGAAGTGCTGTAAAAATCTTCAATCTCACTTATTTTATTTGCAATATACACTGCATATCTATTCAAAGATAGAAATATGAAAATAGTGTAATCTCTGAGTTATATAGATGATATTGATCTAGGCTACAGCTTAAAAAGTATTAAAGAGAATTTAAAAGTGATTGAAAAAGCTGTAAAGAAAATCTTTATCAGAGCAGATATTAATCAAATTTAATTTAATATTAATAAAACTGAGTTAATTCATTTTCTTTCTAGATTCAATGAGAAAGAACTATCTCTATCTCTTTTAAATAGAGAGATTAAAGTCAGTTTAAATGTTAAATAATTAGAAGTATGATTAAACTCTAAGTTGAATTTTAAATATTATATTCAACAAAGAACTGTCAAGATAGAAAGACTATTGAATAATATTATCAGACTATTAAATACAGAGAGAGATCTATTCTTCTAAGCTATGAGATAGTTATATATAGTCTGTATTATCTCAGCAGCTGATTATAAAGTTCAAGTTTGATAGAATAATCAAGAAAATTTCACTGAACTCTTTCAAAGTCTGCAAAACAGAGCTTTGAGAAGAATTCTGAGAGCATTCAAATTATCTTCTATTAAAGCAATGAAAATTGAAGCTTCAATTCTCTTT
The DNA here is from genome assembly GCF_000003855.2 of Blastomyces gilchristii SLH14081. Classification (NCBI taxonomy): domain Eukaryota; kingdom Fungi; phylum Ascomycota; class Eurotiomycetes; order Onygenales; family Ajellomycetaceae; genus Blastomyces; species Blastomyces gilchristii. Next base: position 533,352 of record NW_003101671.1, read on the forward strand.
TCTACTATTAGATTTAAAAAGATCTGTATAAACTATGCTCTGAGAGTTATAAAGATAAGCTTAAATTATATAATCAGAGAAAGAGTATCTTCTTCATTTTCATCAATTAACTCTGAAAATGAACTGAATTGAAATAGATTTCTTGATTAAAATGAAAATAATTCTTTAAAGAAATGTCTTCTCAACTGTATAAACTATACACACTGATTAAAAATCAATTTTCTTCTTTAAATATTGAAAAAGTGAATCATGAGAAGTTATCTCTCTGAAGAGAAAAGCTTGAATCTCTTATAGACTTATAAATAAGTGAACTATCTAAAGAGAAAGAATATGAACAGTATTTGAAGAGAATTTCTATAATCAATATAAAAAACTCTATTCTGATTTATTCATATGACTCAAAAGATGAGAATTTGAATAGATTAGATACAGACATTGCTTATACTGAAGAAAACATTAATTTTATCTCAGATTTCTGAAATTTAGACTGTGAAACTGAAGTCTTTGACACTGAACTATTTATAATAGTGAAAGCTTTTAAACTTATTGAAATAAAATATCATAAAAGAGAAAATAGTTTAAAAGAGATATGAATATTCTCTAATAGTTAAGCAGCTTTAAAAAGACTTAGAAATAGTCAGATTTATAGTGATTAAATGAATCTTGAACTGATCTTAAACTTCATTTTAAAAATTCAAAAGAGAAGAATATCAAAGCTGATAATTCATCTACACTGAGTTCCTGCTTATATGAAGATTCATAGTAATGAATTGGCTGATTCAGCTGTAAAAAAGAGTTCAGAATTAAGCAGATCTATTGAAAAAATTGTGTTCTGATCTTTTATAAAGAGAAAAATAAATGAATCTTGTTTAGATAAGTGAAATGAAACCTGATAGAAATAAAAGAACAGTATACATTATTCAAGATTTGAAATAAAACCCAAATGAAAATCTTGTTTAATTAAATATAAAAAGAAAATATTCTCATCTATAATACAGCTGAAACTAGAACATGACTATTTCAAATCCTTTATATAAAGATTTGATGATAGATTTGATTCAATAGAATGCTCATTCTGCAATGCAAATGAGAATTCTGAGTATATTATAATACACTGTGCATTATACAATAGTCTCAGAGTCAGATTGAAAGAGAAGTATAATCTAAATCAATTAAATATGAGATTCTTATTCTCAACTGAGACAGGAATTAAATACTTAATAGACTTTCTATCAGAAACTCAAGCAGCTACAAGAAAATGACTGAATTCAGAAATATCTGAATATGAAGAGGAGGAAATTGATTGAATATAGTCTGTTAAAACAGCTATATACTATTTTTTAATAATTTGTTTTATTACAGTCTCTCTTTATTTTACTTTACTTTTTTCTTTCTATTCTTTTTTATCTATCTATTTAATATATCTATCTTTAAGACTGTGTTCTCTTTTCTTTTGTCATGATATTGTCAAAAGGTTTCAAAGTATCAGAAGATGTTAAAATACTGCAATTTGTAAATAGTTTTTATATTCTGAGCTGGAATTTTCTTATTTTGCATATCTGAAATTGATACATGTATAGTAGTTAACTTTATAGATATAGAAAAAACCCTGAGAACTTTTAGTTCTCAGGTAGATGTCATAGTCTCTGACTGCATACATCTATAATTGAAGAATAATTATAATAATAATAAACCCCTGTATAGATAATTTCAATACTGATAGAATTGAATATAAAAGCACTGAAGGAACACTTAGATACTTCTGCATATTTCAATACTTCTGATCTCACTCTCTACTTATCATGAAGGATGGAAATGCTTACAAAACTGAGTGTAGTTGAAGATGTCATCAGTTCATTAATCAATCAAGATTGATATATCAATGAATAATTGAAGAATCATGTGAAACAGAAGTTTCATTCATGAATGAAAGCATGTGAACCAGTATTGTAAACATCTGATAATATTATGTAATATCTTGATATTCTGTTCTGAGACACTGTCATATAACAGAAAGTGTTAGATTGATTACAGAGTATCTGACAGAGAAACACTTCTCTCACAACATTCATTTCTGACTTCAACACCAAGATTCTAGAAGCAGATAATCAATCTTGAGAGAATTGAATGAAGATTAGCATGCTTAAGAAGACATTACCTTTCAAACTCTTACAGGCTCTTGTAAGTGTAGATGAAGACCAGACTTATCAAGATTTCTATGTACAACTTCAGACATTGAATGACTGTCTTATCAAGCTCAAGAGTATACAGAACAGTGATAGAAGATGTTATACTTATACATCTATACTGAGAAATAACTCAGTCACTTATACACCTGTGCTGAAGAATAACAATGATACAGATGTCATGAATTAAATAGACTTGAATATCTATGCATAAGAAAGAGTCTCTGCTATCTGAACAGGCTTCTGAGTTTCTGAGATCACTTCTGAATAGACTGGCCGCCGGGACCATGAATTTCATGTTTAGTCCCATTTAGTCTGGTCTCATACATTTCTTGGCGTGAATCCCGCTGGGACTGGCTATTAAAAAAACATGTAAAGTGACTATATATCAGATCTTAAAATGGAACCATGACTTGAAAAAAATGAGAAAGTGGTCTCATTTGGTCCCATTTAGTCCCATTCTTGGCATAAAGTTACTATTTTTAGACATTTTAAGGTTTTTTTTAGACTATTTTTAATTTTTTAAGAAGTAACGCTTTTTGGTAACACTCAAATGAGATTTAAAGTCATTTAAAGCAATAAAAATAATTTAAATTGAGAAGTGGAAATCATGATCTCATTTGAAAAATGTGATAAGAGTAGACAGTAAGTCCCACTGAGACAGTATGAGACTACTATCTAATGTTAAAACCGTGTAATGGGATCAGTTGAATTGGTAATGAGACTATCAAAAAATCTGGTCCTGGTCCCAGACACGGTCACACGGTCAGTCTACTTCTGAAGAAGTTGCTGATCAATATCAATGAGAAGTATACATCAACTGTAACTGATCAGAACACATTGCTTTTAACTGTCAATCAGCCTATGTACCTTCTTACTCAAAGGATAAATCAGTGCCTGTCTGTATCAACCACATTGCAGTAAAGAAAGATTTGAAAGATGACTATGAGAATATCTTAATGAAACAGAGAAAAGATTAGCTTCTGTTCAAATTCATAAATAGAAGCTTGAAGAGATTGAATGATAATGATTTAAAGAGAAAATAACAATGAATGCAATTCTTGTATCTACTGTGATTGATAATATGTATAATATGAAAGCTATGATAGACAGCAGTCTATGTTACTATGCAATGATAAAATCTTCAGTTGTAAGATATTATAATCTTCAGTGTATTCTCTTATCAAAACCTTGACTTCTTACAGGATTTAATGATTCAAAAGATGTTTACACCTGTTACATGATGAAACTAAACATAGATGTTGAAGAATATCAACATGAAGATGCCTATGCATATGAAGTTGATAATCTTGATTATAATCTTATATTAGAACTTGCCTAGCTATCTGAACAAGGCATCTTATTGAATGCTTGAAACAGAAGCTTGATATTCCCCAACAATAATAGAATTCATGAAGATGATATTTATAAGACTATAAATCTTACACAGATCTCTGTCAACACTTATAAAATACTCTGAAAAAGAAGTTATCATTAAAACTGCTGATAAAATCACTGACAGCAGAATTATATATCAATCTATTCTGTCAGTCTGATCAATATTAAAAAGACTCTAGAAAAGTTATCTCATATTATAATAACAGATTCTTATATAAAACTTGCTCAATAGTATCATGAATATCTAGATGTCTTCTGACAAGATAATAATGTTATAAATCTACCTTTCTTATAAGGTTCAGAAGTGAATCACAGTATCAAGTTGAAAAAGAAGAATGATAAGAACTCTGAATTATTATAAGACTCTCTTTAAAACATGTTCTGAGATGAACTTCTTCTTCTTCAAAAGACACTCAATAATCTGTTAAATAAAGAATTCATACATATTAGTAACTCTTCTATCACAGCCTCTATTCTCTTTGCAAAGAAACCAGGTGAAGAACTTCAATTCTGTGTGAATTATTGAGAATTGAATAGATTAACAAAGAAGGATTATTATTCTTTATCTCTCATCAATAAAACTCTAGCTCACATTGAAAAAGCTCAATGATTTATAAAGTTAGATGTCATCACTGTGTTTCATAAGATCTGTATCACTGAAGGAGATGAGTGACTTACAGTATTCTGAACATAATATGATCTCTTTGAATGAGTAGTCACACTCTTTGAACTGAATAAGACTCTCAGTACATTTCAGAAGTATATCAACTGAGCACTCCGAGATTTCCTTAATGAATTCATATCTGTATATCTTGATGACATTCTCATCTTCACTGATGAGTCCAGGAAAGAATATCAAGAATATGTATAAAAGATATTACAATGACTACAGAAAGCAGGACTACTGATAGACATAGACAAGTATGATTTTGAGATTAAAAGTACAAAATATCTAGGCTTTATCATAGAAGCTGGCAAGAAAATCTGAATGAATTCTGAGAAGATCTCTGCTATTCTTGAATGAAAGGCCTTATATACTATGAAAGATGTACAAAGCTTCATTGAATTTACTAACTTCTATCAGTGATTTATATGAAACTTCTCAGATATTGTGAGATCACTTACAGAACTCATTAAGAAGAACTCAGTATTTCAATGATCAGTGATTACTGCAGCTGTATTTACACAGATGAAGAAGATGTTTATTAATATCTCTTTGCTGATAATATTTGATTCTGATTGTGAGATAGTTGTTAAAGCTGATTTCTCTAACTATGTCATAGAAGAAGCTATATTGCAATATAATGATGAAGATATCTTATAATTATACATCTTTATGTTTAAGAAACTGAGTCCTGCTGAATGCAATTATAAGATCTATGATAAGAAATTTTTCATGATTGTACACTGTCTAGAAGAATGAGACTTTGAACTCTGAAGTATCTCTGAATTTGAGATAATTACAGATCATAAGAATCTCAAATACTTCACAACTATCTATAAACTCACTGAATGAGAGATGTGATGATTCAAGTTTCTAAGCTACTTTCATTTTACAATACACTATCATCTCAGCAGTCAGAACTCAATAGCAGATGCAGTCTCATGACAAGAATAAGATATACTGTTCAATGTGACAGACACACACTGAATGAATTGAGAACATCAGCTCTTGAACCTGAAGATATTAATTAATCATGATGAAATCACTCATTATACTATATATGCTTCTCTGATTAGAACACTCTCTCTTCAAACTGATACTGATATCTTCACTTCTTCTACACTGAATAAACTGTGATATACAGTAGCTTAGGCTGATAAACTTCTTCAAATTCTCACTGAAGCAGTATAATACGAAGTGTCTTGATTTTCTTCAGAATTACATATAAAGACTGATATCTCAGAATGTTCAATAGATGACAGTAATACTCTGTAATTTTATGAACAATATTGAGTCTCTCACTCTGAACTCTTATGCAGTCAGATAATGCAAGAGATGTATGACTTATATATAACTGATTATTCAGGCTGTGAACAACTGTATAGAATAATCCTCTGAGAGTTCTACTGACCTGAGATATTAAACAGTATCAGATACTTTATTTAAAACTGTAACTACTATTCTTCTATTATCTTATGAAAGAACTGTAAAAAAGATCTACTGAAATCACTCAATATCTCTGATAGAATCTGATGAGATGTAGTGATTGACTTTGTTATTAATCTATCTGAGAGCAAGAATTGTAAGAATATTCTGATCATTGTTGACTGACTAAGTAAAGATGTAATATTGAAATCTTATGATAAGATAAATACTGAACAAGTCACTAAAGCCTTCTTACAGAGTTCATTCTATTGAATATATAAGTTGCTGAGATCTATTGTATTGAACTGAGACTGTCAATTCATAAGTACTCTTTGAATAAGAATCTATCAAGTTCTCAAGATTATATATTATTTGTCAACTATCTATTACTCTGAGATTAATGATGTATCAGAATGAATAATTCAGACTGTGAAGAATTATCTTTATAAGTTCTGCAATCACTTATAAGATAATTGATATAATCTTCTTCTACATACAGAGGTTGCTATCAATAATTGAGATGCTGTTTTAATAGATATAAGTCTGTTCTCTCTTACACATGAATATTACATGAAAGTGTTGAATCTTCTAGAGATCACACAGTTCATACTGAACCTCTGCAGTTCAATTCAAATCACTGATAATATAGTAATAAAGCTCTGAGATGCCTGTAACTGAGCAGAAGCCTTCATAACAAGTACTAAACAAGATCAAGAGAATCAAGTCAATATCTGATGAGATTCTGCAGAACAGTATAAGATAGAAGATCTTGTGTGATTGAATCTCAAGAATATATGAATCATATACTCATTCTGTACATTGAATTATCATCATGTAAAATACATAATAAGAGAAGTTTTAGACAGCTATAACTATTATCTTGATACTTTATCAGAAATTCATAATATATTTCATACAAGCCTACTCTACTGTGCTGTCACTGACTCATTCTCTTCACAACTGACTTCTGACTAACAGCTATCAGAGATCATAGAAGAAGATAATAAACTTAAGTGAGAAATTGAAGATATTCTTGATAAGAGATTCTGTGACTGCAGTCAATAATATCTTGTGAAATAAGTCAGCTATGATTGCCTGACCTAGACTCTGAGTTCTGTGTTATCTGAGATCACAGTTCTTGACTGATGAGAAGAGAGGGGTTAATGTGACAGACTGCATCTGATCATTTATATAAGACTATTTCATTACACTTCACATATTCCTATCACTCTAATTCTCGCCCATTCTCAATTGTCAATCCTCAGTCACTACAAATGCGTATAAACACATACACTCTGATTCTCAGTCATTCTTGATCACTGATCCTCAGCTGCTACAAACATGTATAAATATTCACTTTAATCACTGATTCTTGTACTTTCTCTTTCTTTTCCTTCTTTAACATTTTTCTCTTTGTTATATAAGACCTATATATTATACCAATCTATTCGGCGTAGGCCTCTTACAATGAGATATTAATTAAAGAGCTTGTACAAGTAAATATATATTTCACCTGTCATTTCATTCTTCATTCTCTCTTTATTTCTTCTTCATTTCACTCTTCATGTCACTCTTCATTTCACTCACTTCTTCAACTATCATTTCACCTGTGATTTCACTCACTTCTTCAACTATCATTTCATCTGTCATTTCATTCACATTTACTACTCTTCTCTATGCTGCTGTTTCATCTGCTGAAGTAGTGTTATTATTACACTCATCTATTCACTCATTGTGCTTATTTGACTGCTCATTTCATTAATCTGGCTTCTCAAATTCAGCACATCATCTTGCAGCTCACTATTATTATTTTGCTCAGAAACAGAAGAAGAATGATAAGCATTTCTTGACTCAGCAAGAGATTGAATAGCAGCAGTAATAGAATTCAATGCAGCTTGCAATCCTTGAATAACATCAGATAATTGAGTGCTGAATTCAACAGCAGTAGTAGTCTCAGAAGCAGGTGAGTTTTCAAGTCATTCTTGATTTCTTTTTCTTCTTCATTTCATTATTTCATTCTGTATACATTTGAATCTCTGATGATGATTTTCTTCTGCAGTTGCAGTATTCTCTTTGACCTGCTTTCTGACCTCTTCAAGATCATTGAGAACTAGAATTCATTTATTCAGTGTCTGATTCAGATCTGTCACACTACAGACAGTGTCAGATTCTTCTCATATTGTATTCTTCTTTTCTCAATGCTTTCTAACAAGCTGAGCAATCATATGATCTGGCTGCTTAAGCGGGTGTCTGAATGTTTTCTCAAACCACATTTTGAAGTTATTTCAGAACTGAAACTGAGGGAGTGAGTGATAATCATCTTGATTTTCAACACAGTATCAAATACACTTCAATCTTTCAGATTCTGTAACTCAGAAATGACCCTGCTGAGTCAGTGTACAATTAGAGAATAGAAATTCATACTGAGAAGGTTGAGAGCTTGATGATAATAATGATGATGATGATGATGATGATGATTGTGAATACAAATGTGAATCAGAGAGAATAATATGAATAGAGAAAGACCTAGATGAAGTTGATGATTAATCTGCCTCACTACTGACTTGCATTTCAGTATCTTTCATTCTCGCAATAACAATAATAATAATAATATGAGATATGAGACTAACTTTTTAAAAAAAGGTTGAGATTATTGAGATTGATGAGATTTATATCTACTCTGCAGCAGATGATGAAGTGTCAATTATTATAACTAACTGAATAAGAAAGACTGTACAGCACTAATTACATGCGCATACTATGTATGAATTCATGTGAAAACATCGCATGTACAGATTCACCTGTGTGATAGTGATGTTAATTAAAAACATCACTGAACATTAATTTATGTGATGTTAAATCATAAAAGAAAGATCATTACTGTGAAAGGTGCTTGCAGAATCTCTCTATTCTCTCTTACTTCTTCTGCTGCTGTTTCTCTCTCTGTCACTCTCTCTCAATCTTCTATTCTTACCTCTGTTTTCAGTTCTCCTGCTTCTGCTATCTCTGTTTCTGTAACTGTTACTTCTGCTACTTCTGCTCTCTCTGTCTCTGTCACTGCTTCTGCTTTCATTATCAGCTCTTCTCATTTTAAGAAGATATTGTGTAGACTTGATGAACTACATTTCTCAGTGTATACACTCTCACTCTTCTTACTGATTTCTAAAACAATTTATTATACAAAGACTGTATATAACACAACTATCTGAAGCTCAGTCATAGACACTGATTATTATATTTATTTTAAGTATTCATGATGAGATAATTATTTATTCATATCAGAGAATCACCTCTCTTCTCAACAGTATTAAAATCATAAGTCTTTTCTTTTTTTCATCTTTTCTCTCTGACACTGATTTTTCCATTCTTAGAAGAAATCATTATGAGTTTTATTATATACAAAGTCATGATATTCACAGACATCAAGAAACTTTTCACAATTATTAAATTCAATATTATGAGTATATCTACTCTGATAAATATCTTCAGAATGATTAACTCATATCAGTCTATTCTCTGACATTTGTTATCTGACTTTGTGATGCAGGTGAAGAATATCCATGTTTTCAGAAACAGAAACACAGATGTCATAATTTTTTACATCTGCAGATGTGAGGCTTGTATATCTTATCTGAAATATCATTATGAGAATGAATCATTCATACACTATATTCTGCTTTCTGCATTTTCTCATGTCTCTCTCTCTTTTTCTGAGAAGTCTCATGCATGTTGTAATTGCATGTATAACTCTAAGATCAGCAAGTGTTTATTCAGTACTGTTTTTATCTTTGATTTTGCAGTTTTTATGTACTAATAATGATTCTTAGTTACTTCAGTGTCAGAGATTATTCTAATCAAAGATGATAATGCTGCTGAGACTATCTTCTTTCACTCTCAAGCTTCTCTCAGCACTTTCTCTCCCTTCTCTGTAGAGAAGATTGTGTGCACACTAAGTTACAAGTGTTCAGTCTCAGATGACTCTCACTGTTATTTATTCAGTTCTACATCTTCTTCTTCTTTTATTTCTTTCATTCTTATCTTCTCTGTCTTGACTTCTGATTCTGCAGATTCTGTGCTCTTCTTCAATTTTTCTACACACACACATACACATTTCTATATTGGCATTTTGGTCAATCTTGTGATAAATAATATTAATATCATACACAGAGCAGTAGAGGAATCAGAGATATGTATAGTATTGTTACAAGAGCAGCTTGTAGCTCTCAAATCTCTTACAGATCTGAAGTTTTGAGATTTTCTTTGTTTTTGACATTTTTCTTTTCAGATGATATGATATTGAAAATAGATTAAACATGTAGCATATGAAAATAAATAAGATGTATGATAACATTTGTCTTTTACAGCTAATTCTTACAGTTAATGATTAATTCATTATCTCTTCTCTTTTCTTACACTTTTTTCTTTATCTGCTAGTCACTACTCTTACACAATCTCTATATAATATAGTATTCAGTGACTAGATTTAACAGCTTTCATCTTTTGTGATTCTGTCTTGTATATTATACTGTCTCTCTTCATCTGCTCAGATCACTACAGTAAACCGCTCATTGAAACTAATCTCACCTGATCTCTGAGCATTCTCAGAGGTTAAGATGACTTAGTCTCATATATTCACAGATGTTTCAGATGCTTCATCCTCTATTATCTTCACAATTAAACTGATATGAACAGTCAAATTTAACTCTGAATTTCTTTTTCTTCTGTAATCTGACTCATATACAAGTCTGCTACTCTGAGACTGCTCTTTGTCACATTGTATCTGCTGTCTGCAGTGCATTATCATACAATCAGCTACAGTCTCATCACTTATTAAAATGTAACATTTATCTGATTTCTTCATTGCTTTTCATTCTTTTCTTATAATTATGAAAAGATCAGAATAAGTGAGATCATCTGATTTATAAGCATCTATGATTTCTCTTACTTTATAAGACTTTTCAATTATAAGTCTCTTCTTTTTTAATACTAATAATAGTGCTGTAGATAATTATAATCTGCTCAGATCTTACATCTTCATCTTTATAAAATATGAATTATTTATCAAGTTGTATAAGATCTGTTTCTCTGATTTCTTCAATGCATATATTCTCAGAGAATGTGATTTGAGTATTTTATAGAGCTCAAATCATCTAGATTGAAACTTCTCAAAACTCTTATTATATATAAGAACTCATATTCTCATCTTAAGACTCAATTTCTTAACTAGTGAGTCTCATATTCTTTTCAATTGAATTGCTCAGTTCAGAAGTAACTTGTTAGCTTTTGCACATGCATGACTGATCTCTTTCAATCTTGATTCTATGTCTGCAACTGCTGTGTCTACAACTGCTACTACTGCATTCATAACTACTGTTTCTGCTGCATTTATAACTGTTGCATTTACAACTGCTGTTCTCTTTCTCATCTTTTTCAAAGCATTCTCCGAGATACGCGGATGCAGTTCATACAACAGATAGAATGATAAACACTTGAAGACTGTATGCTGTCAAATTCATGTGACTAATAGCATCTGATCAAGATATTCATCTCATAGTTATATAGACTTATTCACTAGATATTTCATTAGCATGTTACTCAAGATTTTATTCAAGTATTTCATCTTCTCATTTATCTGTGAGTGATATAATGTTGTTCTACAATGTCTTATCTGTAACTGGCTTATAAAATATCTTATCACTTCTTTTACAAGGTTCACATCATAATCAGTTAGAATCTCATATAGCATTTCATAGTTAATATAGATCTCATTATATAGAAACTTCATCATTATCTTCTCTATTATCTCTGAAACTGCTTTCACAACTGATCAGTCAGTAGCATAGTCAATAGCAGTGATTATTTAGCAATTTTCATTTGATGTTCATAGTAATATATCTATGAGATTCATCTCTTATCATTTAAACAGTTGTATTGTATATTTCATCTGATATTATACTTTCTCATATTCTAATCCTTTCTTAGATTCTTTTGCAACCTGATAATTCAGGCACTTGTAAGTGTACATCTGAATGTCCTCAGTCATGCTTGATCAGTATACTCTTGATTTGAGTATACTCATGAGTTCAGAACTTTCTAAGTGACTGAATTCCTTGTACATGTGAGTCATTAAGTCATGTCTAAATAAATATTCTAGATAGAGAGCTTCTGCATATTCTAGATCACAGTAAAGCATAACATTATTTTTTAATTTTCTCAGCTTGAAGTTCCGAAGTATCTCTTCTATCACTTTTACAAGATACTTATTATTCAGTATCTTGTCATTCTTCAAGTAAGAGATCATTGTATTTACTCATTCTGATTTCTTACATTCTCTTAGTGTGTTTAATGTGAACCTTTCTTGTATCTGATTTATAGAACTCTCACTCATGAAATCAGGTCTGTAACTGATTGCATCAGATATCACAGTATCTGATTTCTTTCAGTGTTTAATGTGAAGATTATATACTTAAAACTCTGAGATTCAATATACTAAATATTTGAAAGATTTTATTATTGATTGTAAATAGACAAGGCTTTCATAATTTATAATCACTGTTGTTATATATCTGTTGTTGATATATCTATCTTATAATATCAGTATGTGTTTGATTACTAGCAATTTCTTTTTATACACTGAGTAATTGAGCTCAGCATCTGATAGTTTTCTATTATTATACATTATCAGATACAGCTTGTCATTCTTACTCATCTGCAGAAGAGTGTCTCTGATAGCTCATTCAGATGCATTTATCTTAATATAGAAAGATTTATTATGATCTGATTAAATAAGCACTAAGAATGTTATCACATATTTTCTCAGTGTGAGAAAGACCTCTTCACACACAGTATTTCAGATAATTGAATAAAACTTCTTCTTTCACAGATTTGCATCTGTTTCTCTTAAGAGATCTGAGAGTGATACAGATATTCATATAAAATTCTTGATAAATCTGCAGTAATATGAGATCAACTTAAGAAACTATTATATATAATATACATTTCTTGACTGTAATAAATTCACTATGACATTCAATTTCTCTGAAATAAGATATATACAGTCATCACTCACTATATATTCTATAAACTTCAACTCTTCTATTTCAAACACTTACTTTGTTGATTTGATGTAGAGCTTATACTCTGTCAGAGTTAGACTGACCGTGTGACCGTGTCTGGGACCAGGACCAGATTTTTTGATAGTCTCATTACCAATTCGACTGATCCCATTACACGGTTTTAACATTAGATAGTAGTCTCATACTGTCCCAGTGAGACTTACTGTCTACTCTTGTCACATTTTCCAAATGGGACCATGATTTCCACTTCTCAATTTAAATTATTTTTATTGCTTTAAATGACTTTAAATCTCATTTGAGTGTTACCAAAAAGCGTTACTTTTTAAAAAATTAAAAATAGTCTAAAAAAAACCTTAAAATGTCTAAAAATAGTAACTTTATGCCAAGAATGGGACTAAATGGGACCAAATGAGACCACTTTCTCATTTTTTTCAAGTCATGGTTTCATTTTAAGATCTGATATATAGTCACTTTACATGTTTTTTTGATAGCCAGTCCCAGCGGGATTCACGCCAAGAAATGTATGGGACCAGACCAAATGGGACCAAACATGAAATTCATGGTCCCGGCGGCCAGTCTAGTCAGAGTTATAAGTACTCTATCAAGATACTTCAGATATTCATTGTATAAATTTGAGAAGACTAGAATGTTATTCAGATATACAAGATATGAGATTTCATTCTGTTTATGAAGAATCATATTCATCATCATTTAAAAGATAGCAGGCACATTTATCAGATTAAATAATATTGTCAGAAATTTGAACTTTCTTCATTATATATTAAACATAGTTCACAGTACTGATAGTTTATCTACACAGATCTGTTAATATTCTGAGAGAAGATTAATCTTCAATAGATATCAGACATTTTTAACTGTATTCAACTGTTGTTAAATTCATGATAATAAGTATCTGTTCTTGATTATAAGCTTATTAAGTGCTTAATAATTAATACACATTTATCACTTCTCACCCACCTTTTTCATGAATAGAACTGGGAAGTCTCACATACTTGATAAGAGTTATATAAGACTATATTCTAGAAGGTCTGTGATCTGACACTTCTGTTCTTCAAGATGTGTTTGTAACAGAGAATATGCATTTTGATTAACTGATTTCACATCTCTCATATCAATCTCATGTGTAAATCCTCATTTCAGCAGCAATTCTGATGAAAGATCTGTTTAAAAGATCTTCTTATACTTCTTTAGAAGTTTCTTCATACACTTGTTCTTCTGTATATTCTTTATCTTGATTTTCTCTGCTTTCAGATTCTGTATAATATACAGAATACTTTCAGATGAGATCTTATAAATCATTCTCTTTACTTATTGATGCATAAGTTGATTTAACTCTTCTATATCAGAGATATGAAATGTTCTTCTTATATCAGTTAATAGAATTGTATGAACTGTTTTCTTTCTATCAGTTAACTGTATATAGTATGTACATCATTGAATCTGCAGATTGAATCTTTGAAATCAATTAAGTCTGAGAATAAGAGTATATTTCACATTCTACAGCTCTCATACTCAAAGATAGCAAGATCATTCTTCAAAGTACAAGAAAACTCTTACTCTTACAGATGATATTAAATATCAGTTATCAGATAATCTTATACATCAGAAATTCTTCACTCAGTAAACTTCTTTTAGTCTTCAGATTATATAATTACTAATATATTATATAGAAGCTTCTGTATCTGCTAATACTTTTGCAATTATCTCTTAATTCTTATTCAAGTGCTCTCTATACATTAATATTTTAAGCTTTAAGACATTGAGATGAGTGTTCATTTCTTCATTCTCACTTATACTTTACTCAGAAGCCTGCTTTCTCTTAACATTCACCGAATTCAGAGAATTATCTAACACAGACATCTCTTTCACTTTGAAGACTTTTTATAGAATATCAGTGAGTGTCTCTGAGCTCACTAATTCTACTAGTTTTTTAACTCTCTCATTTTTCTTAACTATACACACTATATGTAATTCTTTGTATCATGATTTTAATGTCTGCAGTTGAAGCAAGCTTGATACTCATAATATCAAGATTTTCACTCAGAGAATTTCTTTTTCAGAGAATTCAGCACTTTAATAATAATATTCAAATCTAGATTCATCATATTCAGATATATAACTTATATTATAGAAGTCTAATTACTCATTCTCTGCTAAGATATACTTAATTACAGTATTTTCTGTTACAATTGACTCACTTATTTCTGTATAATGAGAATATTATATACTTCTTTTACTGTATTTGATTACAAGTTTAAGTATTTTCATTTCACTCTCAACTTAGGTATAAGATTATGAATGAAGATCTGTAAATAGAAAGATGTTAAAAGCTCTTCATTTAATATAAGATAGTATAAACTGAACTATGTGAAGTATAATATAAGATTATTCACTTATCTATACTCAGTGAAGTGTTTATAATACTTATCTTATATATTCACTTTCTCAAAGTTGTGTAAGATTCATTTGAAAAACTTATTTCATATTTATGAAAATGAATATTGTTTCAGATCTGTGAGATTTATCTTTTTATTAATTATTTATAATAACTTCACTTTTCTATGTAAAAACACAGCAGATCTTATTATTATTATTATTATTATTCTTCAATTATAGATGTATGCAGTCAGAGACTATGACATCTACCTGAGAACTTTTAGTTCTCAGGGTTTTTCCTATGTCTGTAAAGTTAACTATTATACATTCATCAATTTCAGATATGCAAGATCAGAAAATTCCAGCTCAGAATACAAAAACTGTTTACAAATTGCAGTCTTTTAACATCTTTTGATACTTTGAAACCATTTGACAATATCATGGCAAAGGAAAAGAGAAAAAGAACACAGTCTCAAAGATAGACACATTAAATAGATAGTATAGAAAGAAATTGAAAGAAAAAGATAAAGAAAAACATAAAGTAAAGAGAGACTATAACAAAACAAATTATTAAAAGAGAGTGTATAGCTGTTTTAACAGACTATATCTGATTAATTCCCTTCTCTTCATATTCAGATAATTCTGAATTTAGTCATTTTCTTGTAGCTGCTTGAGTTTCTGATAGAAAGTCTATTAAGTATTTAATTCCTGTCTCAGTTGAGAATAAGAATCTCATATTTAATTGATTTAGATCATACTTCTCTTTCAATCTATCTCTGAGACTATTGTATAATACACAGTGCATTACAATATACTCAGAATTCTCATTTATATTGCAGAATGAGCATTCTATTGAGTCAAATCTATCATCAAATCTTTGTATATAAGATTTGAAATAGCCATGTCCTAGTTTCAGCTGTATTATAGATGAGAATATTTTCTTTTTACATTTAATTGAATAAGATTTCTACTTGGGTTTTGTTTCAAATCTTGAATAATGTATACTCTTCTTTTGTTTCTGCCAGCTTTCATTTCACTTATCTAAATAAGATTCTTTTATTTTTCTCTTTATAAAAGATCAGAACATAATTTTTTGAATAGATCTGCTTAATTCTGCACTCTTTTTTACAGCTGAATCAGCCAATTCATTGTCATGAATATTCATATAAGTAGGAACTCAGTATAGATGAATTATCAGCTTTAATGTTCTTCTCTTTTGAATTTTCAAAACAGAGTTTAAGATCAGTTCAAGATTCATTTGATTATTATGAATCTGACTATTTCTAAGTCTTTTTAAAGCAGCTTGACTATCAGAGAATATTTATATCTCTTTCAAACAATTTCCTCTTTTATGAGATTTTATTTCAATGAGTTTGAAAGCTTTCACTATTATAAATAGTTCAGCATCAAAGACTTCACATTCACAGTCTAGATTTCAGAAATCTGAGATAAAATTGATATTATCTTCAGTATAAACAATATCTGCATCTAATCTATTCAAGTTCTCATTTTTTGAGTCATCTGAATAAATCAGAATAGAGTCTTTTATATTAATTATAGAAATTCTCTTCAAATACTGTATATATTCTTTCTCTTTTAATAGTTCACTTATTTATAAGTCTATAAGAGATTCAAGCTTTTCTCTTCAGAGTAATAACTTCTCATGATCAACTTTTTCAACATTTAAAGAAGAAAATTGATTTTTAATCAGAGAGTATAGTCTGTATAGTTGAGAAGACATTTTCTTTGAAGAATTATTTTCATTTCAATCAAGAAATCTATTTCAATTCAGTTCATTTTCAGAGTTAATTGATAGAAATGAAGAAGAGACTCTTTCTCTGATTATATGATTTAAGCTCATCTTTATAACTCTCAGAGCATAGTTTATACAGGCCTTTTCAAATCTAATAGCAGAAGAAGGAATTGAAGCTTCAATTTTCATTACTTTAATAGAAGATGATTTAAATGCTCTCAGAATTCTTCTCAAGACTCTGTTTTGCAGACTTTGAAAGAGTTCAGTGAAATTCTCTTGATTATTTCATCAAACTTGAACTTCATAATCAGCTACTGATGTAATACAGACTATATATAACTGTCTCATAGCCTGAAAGGATAGACCCCTCTCTGTATTTAATAGTCTGATTATGTTGTTCAATAGTCTTTCTGTCTTGACAGTTCTTTGTTGAATGTGACTACGGGTGCTAGCCACCCGCAGGATGCATCTTAAGCTAATTACATTTAACCCTCTATAATTAACTGATCACCGTGTCTGTCCTCTCGGGCCAATCACTAATTTCCAGGGATGTTAGTTAGTGGCTGCCACCGCCCACTTGGTGGTGTACACACCAAGCTTCCGGTTGCTGATCTCGGCCCCATTAGATGCCCATAGGCCTACCAATCAGCTGTCGTGGCCTCACCCTGTGTTAGGGACTAACCATAGGCTTGATGACTGCAGTCCTCCCTGCCAGTATTAGGGGTTGGCAGTGAGCTTGCAGGCTCTAGCCTATCAGGGTGCTCTGTCTAGGGCCTAGATGCATGTCTAGGCCTGCTAGTCAGGTGGTTTTCAAAATCATTCTCTGTATTTGAGGGGGAGCTAGGCTCTGATGACAGCCCTAGTTAGGGACTTGCTTAAGTAGTGTATAATCACTACATTAGGCTTGACTCTATATCATTAGAACCTTGACAGGTGCACAGTAGAATAGTGGGACATTGACATCCCATGCCAGCCCTGATGGGTGTTCGCAGGATCTTGCTTAACTAGTGGCTTGGCTTGCAGTAGAGAGTTCTACCCTGCACCAAGCCTTACTAATTAGGCTCAGCCCCTATTACATGGGGGCTTTCATGGGTAAGAAGTGGCAGGTGCCAGCAGTGGGATTTGAACCCACACACCCCTAATGTGTGCGGCCTTGGTTACCAGTCTTACCAACTGGGCCACGCTGGCTCAGCAGATCTTAAGACTTGTTGAAATTTCATTAACTATCTATCTATAAGTTTATGTTCAATTCAATAATATAATCATATCTGACTTAGCTAGCTGATTACAGTATCATTTTTTCAGTTGTTATTAAAACTTAATAATTTCAGCAGATCTCTTAACTTGATATATTTCATACTTAAATTCTCATCATGTGTAGCAGTCTCAGATAATATATACACTTCTGAAGAGATTATGAATAATTATGATAAGATCTTCAGATTCAGTATAATTATCTATCTGTATAAATATTTAATCTTCTGTTGCAGGTCTATAATCTGATTTTCTCTATTCTTATTAATAGTAATAATTGTATCAGCAAAGCTCTTCATAGTAAATACTTAATCTACAGTGAATATCAATTGTTACTTAACTTCTGTCTCAGTCTGTAAGAAATCCCGCTTCTCGCGAATTCTTTACCTCTATTTCTATCTCTTGTGTAATTAATAGAGTTAGCGGCTCTTGGCTACACACAACTATATAGACTGAAGTTCACAAATACTATTTATAACTCAGCTTAAATGCTATTATATATTAACTTCTACATTTTATCTTTCTACTGTGAATACTTCTAGTAGTTAACAGTACATATTATATCAAGCTGTAAACACTTGAATAATCATCTGTAAGCACTTATTCTTACATTTTAAGCTCAATCTATCAGTAATCACTTATTATGACTGAAAGAATTAGAAACTTGTATACTTTAATCTCTATGAACTCTACTGCAGACACTCTGAAGCAGTCATCTGAATTATGAATAACTTTCATGAAAGAAGTCTCAGAGAACTTATCAATTACTTATAGAACATTATTCTCTATATCTGTGACAGAGAAACTCTTCAAATTCATGAATAAATCAATGTTAGTGAAGAACATTCTTGAGCATCTTCTGTGAAATTAAGCTATTTTTCTATAAGAAATACTTACTGTCTGTAAACACTCTTGAACTGAGTCTCTAGACATGATCTTCAGAGATATCTATAAACTGAAAAGAAACTTTCTTAAGCTGTGAACACTTAAGATCACTTACTGAATCACAATCTATAAAAGCTTTTACAAGTTTGTATTTGAAATTGACTCATAAGTCTGACTATATAATATGAAAGATGAAGAAGCTGTTATCTATATAATAACAGATCTCTACTACACTGAAGTCAAGAACTGACTGAATTATCTAGAGAATGATTATAAGAGATCTCACTAATCTGTTCTTAAGATTTATCTAGAGAATAAGTTGAAAAACTCTGTAAATCAGACAGAGAACATCTGAACTGTAATTATCAATATTAGAAAAAGAGATAAGAAATCTGATGAAGACTACTCACAGCACTTTATAAAATTATGATATGAATTGAGATCTGTGAAAACAGAGTTCTGAAATAAGACCTGAATAATGATATTTATAAAGAGACTGAATAAAGATATATAGAACAAGCTCATTGAGTAAGACACTAAGTTCTTAACTTTGAAGAAACTAATAACTCTTATTCATTACTTACAGATCACTGTAAGAGTCACAGATCTGTGAAAAGTGAATCATTGATCAGTTCTGTGAGAATCAGAATAACAGAGAACAGATTTATCAGAGAAAGATAATAAGATATAGAGAGATTTATATCTGACTACTGAGTAGAGAGAGAGAGCTTCATAAGCTTCTATAAATAGAGTATATAATAGAGAGATTAAGAAAAAGAGTCTCTGCTTTATCTATTCTAAATTAGAATATCTCTGTATAAACTGTTCAGATAAATTAAAATAGAAATTTAAGAAGTCACAGACAGAGTTAGCAACAGTCTTCTTAAGAGTCTTAAAGCTGATACCTGAATCTGTTACTTTCTTAATGAAAATGCTTGCTTATAGAGAGAGACTGTGTCACAGTACTGCTATTTCACAAGTATAAGAAGTATTAATAAACTCAGAATCTCAGATCACTGTAGTGTCTCTAAAGCTTACAAAGTGAATAACTGAGTGATGAAAACTGAGAATCTGCTCTTATAATAAGCAGGATGTGAGAACTCAGATCTGAGAACTGAGAGACTTACAAGAGTCATCTTTGAATTATAAGATCTCTTCAGAATCTGAAGAAGATTTACAGAAACTGTGATTATCACAGATATCACAGATAATATATACTTGAGACTTATATAACTTCAAAGATATAATCTGCACATAGCTGTTCATGAGTCAGGTTTATACTTTCAATCAGTGTTGATAGACTCACTTATAAAGATAGAATCAGTTAATACTGTAGAGTTGATTAAAGAAGATAAGCTTATCTATATAATAACTTTATAAATATCTGAGAACTTTACAGTCATGAAAACTGAGCTTCAGATATCAGAGAAATACTGAGATCTCACAGAGATGTTCAGCTCAGCAAAGACAGCTGAGCTTTCTTCTCACTGTAAGAAGAATCTGATAATAGATTTAATAGAAGAGTAGAAACTGTTCTGAGAATCAATCTATAAGCTCTTTCATTATGAGACAGAGATCTTGCAGATCTATGTAAAGAAGAATCTGAAGAATAACTTTATCTAATCTTCACAGATCTTCACAGAAGCCTCTGTGATATTTGTGAAGAAGAAGAATAAAGATTTGAGATTGTGTATAAACTACTACAATCTGAACTTCAAGATAATAAAGAGTCACTACTCTCTATCTCTGATTGAGAATGTGATCAACTGTCTCATAGAAGCTGTTACATTCATATAACTGAATATAATTAATATATATACATAATTATAAATATAGTCTGAGAATGAATGAAAGACTGTCTTTAGAACTGCACTGAGATTATTTAAATATCTAGTAATATCTTTTGATTTGACTAATGTCTTCACAGTATTTCAGTCTTTCATTAATAAAACACTTCATATATATCTGAATATCTTTATAATAATATATCTGAATAATGTGATGATGTACTCTGTGAAGAAGAAAGAACACACTGAGTATATGCAAAGTGTGTTAAAGATCTTAGATAAGATAGAACTATATAGGTATTACCTCTCTCAATCTGGCTCATTTCTGGCAGAACAATACAAAAAGATACCTTGATAACAGCATTCAATACATAATCAGCGGACGACGAGTCAACAGCACATCAACAACTATAAAATCAGTATACTTTAAGGTCTGACTGAGCCTTTGATCCCTGCACAGTGAGATATATTAAATCTAGTTTTAATATCTCAATATTCAATAGATTCTGCAAGAGATTGAGAACAGCAATACTAGGTTTCTATTGAATTTGAGAATTAACTCTATATTGATATAATCATTGACAAAGTCTTCTATTTTAAGATATAAATAACCAGTTCCTCTACATCCCGCTGGCAATATTTATATTATTATATAGAAACAGACTTATATTCTCTATAATATCAAGACTCTAAAGAGAGAAAGTCTTGATAGAGAGTATACAGTAGTATATATCTTAGCAGTTTCTATCTCATTCTTCTGCAGCAGTTAATGCAAAAAAAAAAAAAGATCTTAGAAATAGTTTTTTACTTCTCTTGAAAAAGTAAGGTGTTTTTCTCTGGATTTTACACAATATTCTTACAAAGAATTAAAAACAGAGCTGTTTTCTATCATAATTGCATATTCTTTTAAGTAAGAATTACTTTTTCAGTGACTGAAGAGCTTTCATTAATACTTAATTTCTTTTTACACTCTTTATTAACTGATTTGAGTTACACACTTGTTGTGTAAGGAGAATTGAATGATTTAGAATAAAATTAAATAGTTTTAAGCACTTTCTCTGCAAAAAATTGATTTAATTTTTGTCAGTTTTTCTCTTAAAAACTGTTATATTATCAGATTTATTATTAATTGATATCATACTTTTCCTCACTGTATCTCAAGAAAGAGATTGTAAAGATTTTATTGATTTATCTCAAAAATCAATTTTAGTTTATTAGATTCTCTTCAAAAATCAAACCTAGTTACTGAACTAGTGTGAAAAAAATCAGGTGTTTTATACATAAAAGTCTTTTATTCTTCTTTTGAAACAGTCTGACCAACTTTTCAATTGAAAACAGACTTAGAAATCTCTTAATTGAAACAGTCTGACCAACTTTTCAAAAGAGTTTAATAAATATCTCAATTGAAACAGTCTGATCAACTTTTCATTGAGTGAGAACAATAAGTTCAAAAATACACTCAGTTGATATGGAAAAAGATCAATCACTTTCAACCACGAACTCGCTCGATTTTTCGAATAAGAACCCGCCGATAGATCCATCGAAAAGCCCTCGATCATACGAGCATTTTGACCCCATCGCCGACCGCATACCCCGTGTGGTGGTGGAGTTATCCAGCCAAACGTGAACCAGACGTCGTTCGGAACTCCTGCGTGGGATTATCCCCCATTCTCCCCTACCACACCACAACCCCGGGCCAAATTGCCATACAAATTGTAAGGTGAAGAGACCTAGCCGTATGCACCAATCTTCTCGATTTTGGAAGATCCCCGATCTGTAGTTGTGGAGATATCTGAGGAGCGACCTCCGCGAAAACCCTGTCCATCTTTGATGTTCCAAAACACCAACGCCAAGTCCCACCCTCGTACCGCCCTTCCCAATCTGGCCCATCCCCGGCAGAAAAATACAAAAAGATACCTCGGCAACTGTATTTGATACATAATCAGCAGACACAACAACTATAAAATCAGTATACCTCAAGGTCTGACTGAGCCTTTGATCCCTGCACAGTGAGATATATTAAATCTAGTTTTAATATCTCAATATTCAATAGATTCTGCAAGAGATTGAGAACAGCAACACTAGGTTTCTATTGAATTTGAGAATTAACTCTATATTGATATAATCATTGACAAAGTCTTCTATTTTGAGATATAAATAACCAGTTCCTCTACATCCTGCTGGCAATATTTACATTATTATATAGAAACAGACTTATATTCTCTATAATATCAAGACTCTGAAGAGGGAAAGTCTTGATAGAGAGTATACAGTAGTGCATATCTTAGCAGTTTCTATCTCATTCTTCTGCAGCAGTTAATGCAAAAAAAAAAGATCTTAGAAATAGTTTTTTACTTCTCTTGAAAAAGTAAGGTGTTTTTCTCTGGGTTTTACACAATATTCTTACAAAGAATTAAAAACAGAGTTATTTTCTGTCATAATTTCATATTCTTTTAAGTAAGAATTACTTTTTCAGTGACTGAAGAGCTTTCATTAATACTTAATTCTTTTTTACACTCTTTATTAACTGATTTGAGTTGCACACTTGTTGTGTGAGGAGAATTGAATGATTTAGAATAAAATTGAATAGTTTTAATCAATTTCTCTGCAAAAAATTGATTTATTTTTTGTCAGTTTTTCTCTCAAAAACTGTCATATTATCTGATTTACTATCAATTAATATCATACATTTTCTCACTGTATCCCAAGAAAGAGATTGTAAAGGTTTTATTGATTTATCTTAAAAATCAATTTTAGTTTATTAGATTCTCTTCAAAAATCTAACCTAGTTACTGAACTAGTGTGAAAAAAATCAGATGTTTATACATAAAAGTCTGCTATTCTTCTTTTGAAATAGTCTGACCAACTTTTCAATTGAAAACAAGCTTAGAAACCTCTTAATTGAAACAGTCTGACCAACTTTTCAATTCAAAAGAGTTTAATAAATATCTCAATTGAATTAGTCTGACCAACTTTTCATTGAGTAAGAACAATGAGTTCAAAAGTACACTCAGTTGATGTGAAAAAAGATGCTTTCTCAAATGCTATTCCTGAGATTGAAATTCTGAAGAGAAGAAAGAAAGAAGAAATAGAGAAATAACAAGTTCTTGAAATACAGAAACTTGAAAAAGTAAGTAAAATTCTTGAAAAGCAGTGTCTGAGTGAGATGAATGAAGAAGTTCTGTTAATTCTTCATGCTCAGGCTAGACAACTACAGGAAGTGATCAAGTTCAAACTTGGAATTTCAAACACAGTTCAAAAAACTTTGAAAATTTCTAATACAATCACTGACTCTTCAGTTTGCTCTTCTTTCTTTTCTACTTCTTCTTCTTATTCTTCTTTAAATCAGAAGAAAACATATGCTCAAGCAGCTGAATCTGCTGCCTCTAAACCTGCTGTCTCTAAATCTGCTATGTCAAAACCTGCTCAAAATTCTGAGAAAACTGAGAAGAATACTGCTCATACTTCTAGTGATAGAAGAGTGAAGAAAAAAATGTAAAAAGAGAAAAATCTTCAAATCTCCAGAAATAGAAGACTTATTCTCAAAGTCTCAAATCAGAACATATTGCAGAGAAATAAGCTAAACTCAAATCTCATTTTCAGAATTAGAAATGAAATCAATCAACAGTTCTTTTCTCAGTTAATGACTGATATTGAAGTTCAAAAACCAGTTATAGCTTTAATTGAGCTATTCTTCTTTGAAAACTTCATCATTCTGACTACAATGCCTGAATTCAGTGCTGAATTCCTTATTCAGAATGAGAATCTCTGGAAATTAGCAGTAGAATCTTTATTAAATACAACAATTCTATCTGAGAGAGATGAAAAGTGAGACAAATTCATTCTTCATAATATTTCAGTTGAAATTTTTGACTGTGAAGAAGGAATGCTACTTCTCAAAAATGAATTAGAAGAATACAACTCTATTCAACTGAGAAAGGAGCCTGTATGACTAAATTCAATTGAGTTCAGACAAAGTAGAAGAAATGCCTCTGTTCTAGTATATACAAAGACAATGAAACAGTCAAAGATCTCTGAAGTAAGAGTAGCAGATTTGAAAATGAGAGTTCATGAATACAAAGACTCAAGAATGAATCTCAAAGCTCAAACACAGTGTTCAAACTGTCAAAGATATGAACACTTTGCAATCTCCTATTTCAGAGACTCAAAATGTACATTCTGTGCCAGAGATTACAAAACTAGTGAGCATAAATGTGAAACATGCTCAAAAAGAGATGAAATATGTTAACACACTCTACTTAAATGCTCTAATTGCAAAGAAAAACATGCATCTAGCTCAAAAGAATGTATGTTTACTTCAAGAACTCAAAAGAACTGAAGAAAAGATGAAGCTCAGAGTAAATCTAGAACTGAAGAGAATAGTCAAGTCAGTAAACTCACAACTGCAAGCTCAAAAAGAAGAAACTCTCAACTATCTAAGTCTTCAAACTTCAATTCTTCAGCTAAATGTAAACAGAATTTAAATCCTCAAACTCCTGTTAAGATTAGAGAATTGAGAAATAACTCTGATGATAAACTAGATATAATATAAGCAGTTGAGATTTCTACTTTTCAGAACAGTTATAATCTACTATCTGATGATAGTGATTAGATTCTACTCTACTCTCTTTTAGTATGAATATACAATAAAAATAATAAAAAAAGTTTAAAAACTCTTCAAAAATCACATTTATTCAAAATAATGTGAATAGAAACTCAAATTATATTTATTCTTGTCTTCAAATTGCATTTGAATAAAAAGTTGATTTTATACTGCTTCAGGAGCCAAATTTTGATGCTGAGCAAAAATATGTCATTTCTCATTTAAGCTACTACTGCTTTTTACCTCAAAAGTCTGAGATAAAGTCAAGAGTAGTAATCTATGAAAGAAAGAGATCAAGATATTAATTTAATCTAAGATTTGATATTATATCTGACCCTGATATTCTGGTGAGTGATATTATAGATAAAGAAAATGAGTTTGATACTATACAGCTCATAAATATCTATAATGAAAAGTCATTGAAGGAATATAATAATATCTGAACAATTAATAGAGGATTTCTGAACATAACTTCATCAAGAAACTCTATAATTGCAGAAGACTTCAATGCACATCATCTCTGATAAAATTGAGAATGCAAGAGAGCAGTGAGAGCTGATAATCTGATTGAATGAACCTTTGAACATTTAATAGATTTGGTTAATAAGTCTGATCAATAAACATTTCTTAGAAAAGGCATGAAACAGAAGTCTATTATAGATCTAATCTTCATGTCATAAAATCTAATGAAAAGAAGACTTGTAAACTGATTTATTGATTCAAATGAGACATCAGAATCAGGTTATGAGATTATTCAATTTGATATTGAACTGAGTGAAAAACAAATGAGTGAAAATCCTCTTCTCTCTAATCAGTATAACTTTGAAAAAGCTGATTGAAAAGCAGTTAAAGAAAGTATAAAACTGTTAAAATCTGCAAGACAGAATGAGCTATATTGAAATTCTGATCAAGATATCTCAAATGAAATGCTTGAGAATAGAGTGAAGCTTATTACATCTATTATTCTAACAAGTGTTAGAGATAATATTTCAAAGAGAAAATCTTCTGAGTATTCAAAATCTTGATGAAATGAGAATATCTCATCTAAAAGAAAAGAATTAGCTACTACTAGAAGAAATTGAAAGAATGATGTAATATCTGATGAAGAGTTCAAAGCTATCAGAAATGAATATTTTTCAGATATTAAAAGAGTTAAAACAGACTGCTGGAATAAATTTCTTGAAGAAGCATAAGAAAAGGAAGTTTTTAAAGCTTTTAACTATACTAAAACAAGAAGTGTAGCAAAACTTCCAGCCTTAGAATATGAGTTTCAGAATGAATCATATACAGCAAACTCTTTTAAGGAAAAATGTCAAGCTTTCATGAGAATTCTCTTTCAGAACTCACCAGATTCAGATTCAGATTCAGAGAAAGAGAATATATCACTTCTCAACTACATTAATGAAAATAACTGGGAATGGCCTGATCATACACAAGATGAATTAGAGTCAGCTATCTTCTCAAGTTCTGTTAAAACTGCTGCAGGTCCTGATTCAATTAATCACTTGATTATTCAGAATACATATTCCTACTTAAAGAATGAATATTTTGAGCTCTTTTTCAATCTCTTGAAAAATGAATATCATTCTGAATGCTGGAGAGAAGTCACTGAAGTGATTCTTGCAAAACCTAATAGAAAAACTTCAATTCCTAAGTCATATAGAGTAATATCTCTATTGAACTGCCTAGAAAAGGTTTTAGAAAAGATAATAGCTACTCAACTATCTTTTATAAGCTCTATAGATGATTCTCTTTTATTCAGTGAATAAATAAGAGATAGAAAACAGTGTTCTGCAATTGACACTGTTCTCTCAGTTATTCATGATATTCAAATAGCAAAGCATGAGAATCTGGTCTCAACTGCAGTTTTTATTGATATAAAAGAAGCATTTGATCATGTTTCAAAGTCAAAGTTAATTCAAACATTGAAGATATTAAAACTGTCACTTTCTCTAATAAAATGAGTTAACTATTTTATATCTAAAAGAAGTATACAACTCTTCTTTGATGGAATGAAACAAGACAAGACTGAGATAAAAATAGAAGTATCACAGAAATCTTCAATCTTACTCATTTTATTTGCAATATACACTGCATATCTATTTAAAAATAGAAATATGAGAATAGTGTGATCTTCAAGTTATATGAATGATATTGATCTAGTCTACAGCTCAAAAATCATCAAAGAGAATTTGAAAGTAATTGAAGAAGCTGCAAAGAAAATCTTTGTTAGAGCAGATATTAATCAAATTCAATTTGATATGAATAAAACTGAGTTAATTCACTTCTTTCTGAGATTCAATGAGAAAGAACTATCTCTAACTCTTTTAAATACAGAGATTAAACCCAGTGTAAATGTCAAATAATTAGAAGTATAGTTAAACTCTAAGTTGAATTTTAAATATCACATTCAACAAAGAATTGTCAAGGCAGAAAGACTATTGAACAACATAATCAGACTATCAAATACAGAGAGGGGTCTATTCTTCCAGGCTATGAGACAGTTATATATAGCCTGTATTACATCAGTAGCTGATTATGGAGTTTAAATTTGATGGAATAATCAAGAAAATTTCACTGAACTCTTTCAAAGTCTGTAAAACAGAGCCTTGAGAAGAATTCTGAAAGCATTCAAATCATCTTCTATTAAAGCAATGAAAATTGAAGCTTCAATTCCTTCTTCTGCTATTAGATTTGAAAAGGCCTGTATGAACTATGCTCTGAGAGTTGTAAAGATGAGCTCAAATCATATAATCAGAGAAAGAGTCTCTTCTTCATTTTCATCAATTAACTCTGAAAATGAACTGAATTGGAATAGATTTCTTGATTGAAATGAAAATAATTCTTTAAAGAAAATGTCTTCTCAACTGTACAGACTATACTCTCTGATTAAAAATCAATTTTCTTCTTTAAATATTGTAAAAGTTGATCATGAGAAGTTATCTCTCTGAAGAGAAAAGCTTGAATCTCTTATAGACTTATAAATAAGTGAACTATTAAAAGAGAAAGAATATGAACAGCATTTGAAGAGAATTTCTACAATCAATATAAAAGACTCTATTCTGATTTATTCAGATGACTTCAAAAATGAGAATTTGAATAGATTAGATGCAGGTATTGCTTATACTGAAGATAATATTAATTTTATCTCAGATTTCTGAAATCTAGGCTCTGAATGTGAAGTCTTTGATGCTGAACTATTTGTAATAGTGAAAGCTTTCAAACTCATTGAAATAAAATCTTATAAAAGAGGAAATTGTTTGAAAGAGATATGAATATTCTCTGATAGTTAAGCTGCTTTAAAAAGACTTAGAAATAGTCAGATTCATAATGATCAAATGAATCTTGAACTGATCTTAAACTCTATTTTGAAAATTCAAAAGAGAAGAACATCAAAGCTGATAATTTATCTGCACTGAGTTCCTGCTCATATGAATATTCATGACAATGAATTGACTGATTCAGCTGTAAAAAAGGGTGCAGAATTAAGCAGATCTATTCAAAAAATTATGTCCTGGTCTTTTATAAAGAGAAAAATAAAAGAATCTTGTTTAGACAAGTGAAATGAAAGCTGGCAGAAACAAAAGAAGAGTATACATTATTCAAGATTTGAAACAAAACCCAAGTGGAAATCTTGTTCAATTAAATGTAAAAAGAAAATATTCTCATCTATAATACAGCTGAAACTAGGACATGGCTATTTCAAATCTTATATACAAAGATTTAATGATAGATTTGACTCAATAGAATGCTCATTCTGCAATGCAAATGAGAATTCTGAGCATATTGTAATGCACTGTGCATTATACAATAGTCTCAGAGATAGATTGAAAGAGAAGTATGATCTAAATCAATTAAATATGAGATTCTTATTCTCAACTGAGACAGGAATTAAATACTTAATAGACTTTCTATCAGAAACTCAAGCAGCTACAAGAAAATGGCTAAATTCAGAATTATCTGAATATGAAGAGGAGGAAATCAACCAGATATAGTCTGTTAAAACAGCTATATACTATCTTTTAATAATTTGTTTTGATACAGTCTTTCTTTATTTTATCTTTTTCTTTCAATTTCTTTCTGTCTATCTATTTAATGTGTCTATCTTTAAGACTGTGTTCTCTTTTCCTTTGTCATGATATTGTCAAATGGTTTCAAAGTATGAGATGATGTTAAAACACTGCAATTTGTAAACAGTTTTTGTATTCTGGGCCGGAATTTTCTGATTTTGCATATCTGAAATTGATGAATGTATAATAGTTAACTTTACAGATATAGGAAAAACCCTGAGAACTAAAAGTTCTCAGATAGATATCATAGTCTCTGACTGCATACATCTATAATTGAAGAATAATAATAATAATAATAATGATATGGAAAAAGATGCTTTCTCAAATGCTATTTCTGAGATTGAAATTCTGAAGAGAAGAGAGAAAGAAGAAATAGAGAAATAACAAGTTCTTGAAATACAGAAACTTGAAAAAGTAAGCAAGATTCTTGAAAAGCAGTGTTTGAGTGAGATGAATGAAGAAGTTCTGTTAATTCTTCATGCTCAGACTAGACAACTACAGAAGATGATCAAGTTCAAACTTGAAATTTCAAACACAGTTCAAAAAACATTGAAAATTCCTAGTATAATCACTGACTCTTCATCTTACTCTTCTTCTTTTTTTCCTACTTCTTCTTCTTTTATTCCTACTTGTTCTTCTTCTTTGAATCAGAAGAAAATATATGCTTAAGCAGCTGAATCTGCTGTCTCTAAATCTGCTCTCTCAAAATCTGCTCAAAATTCTGAGAAAACTGAGAAGAATACTACTCATACTTCTATTCATAGAAAAGTAGAAAAGAAAATATAAAAAGAGAAAAACTTTCAAATCTTCAGAAATAGAAGACTTATTCTCAAAGTCTCAAATTAGAATATTCTGTAAAGAAACAAGCTAAACTCAAATCTTATTTTCAGAATTGAAAATGAAATTAATCAGCAGTTCTTTTCTCAGTTGATAACTGATATTAAAGTTCAAAAATCAGTTATAGCTTCAATTGAGTCATCATTCTTTGAAAACTTCATTATTCTGACTACAATGTCTGAATTCAGTGCTGAATTTCTTATTCAGAATGAGAATCTCTGAAAGTCAGTAGTAGAATCTTTGCTAAACACAATAATTCTATCTGAAAGAGATGAAAAGTAGAACAAATTCATTCTTTATAATATTTCAGTTGAAATTTTTGACTGTGAAGAAGAAATGCTACTTCTCAAAAATGAATTGAAAGAATACAACTCTATTCAAATGAGAAAGAAGCCTGTATGACTAAATTCAATTGAGTTCAGATAAAGTAGAAGAAATGCCTCTGTTCTAGTATATATAAAAACACTTGAACAGTCAAAGATCTCTGAAGTAAGAGTAACAGGTTTGAAAATGAGAGTTCATGAATACAAAGACTCAAGAATGAATCTCAAAGCTCAAACACAGTGTTCAAATTATCAAAGATATGAACACTTTACAATCTCATGTTTTAGAGACTCAAAATATGCATTCTGTGCCAGAGATCACAAAACTAGTGAGCATAAATATGAAACATGCTTAAAAAGAGGTGAAATATGTCAATACACTCTGCTTAAGTGCTCTAATTGCAAAGAAAAACATATATCTAGCTCAAAAGAATGTACATTTGCTCCTAGAACTCAAAAGAACTGAAGAAAAGATGAAGCTCAAAGTCAATCTAGAACTGAAGAGAAGAGTCAAGTCAGTAGACTTATAACTATAAGCTTAAAAAGAAGAAACTCTTAACTATCTAAATCTTCAAACTTCAATTCTTCAGCTAAATGTAAACAGAATTTGAATTCTCAAACTTCTGTTAAGATTAGAGAATTGAGAAATGACTCTGATGATAAACTAGATATAATGTAAGCAGTTGAGATCCCTACTTTTCAAAATAGTTATAATCTACTATCTGATAATAGTGACTAGATTCTACTCTATCTCTACTCTCTTTTAGTATGAATATACAACAAAAATAACAAAAAAAGGTTAAAAACTCTTCAAAAATCACATTTATTCAAAATAATATGAATAGAAACTCAAATTGTATTTATTCTTGTCTTCAAATTATATTTGAATAAAAAGTTGATTTTATACTACTTCAGAAACTGAATTTTGATGCTGAGCAAAATTATATTATTTCTCATTCAAGCTACTACTACTTTCTATCTCAAAAGTCTGAGATAAAGTCAAGAGTAGTGATCTATGAAAGAAAGAGATCAAGATATCAATTTAATCTAAGATTTAATATCATGTCTGACCCTGATATTCTGATGAGTGATATTATAGATAAAGAAGATGAGTTTGATACTATACATCTTATAAATATCTATAATGAAAAGTCATTGAAGAAAAATAATAATATCTGAATAATTGATAGAGAATTTCTGAACATAACTTTATCAAGAAACTCTATAATTATAGAAGATTTCAATGCATATTATCTCTGATAAAATTTAAAATGCAAGAGAGCAGTAAAAGCTGATAATCTGATTGAATAAATCTTTGAGCATTCAATAGATTTAGTTAATAAGTCTGATCAACAAACATTCTTTAGAAAAGATATGAAATAGAAATCTATTATAGATCTAATCTTCATGTTATAAAATCTGATAAAAAAAAGACTTATAAACTGATTTATTGATTTAAATAAGACATTAAGATTAGATCATGAGATTATTCAATTTGATATTGAACTGAGTGAAAAATAAATGAGTGAAAATCCTCTTCTCTCTAATCAGTTTCACTTTGAAAAAGCTGATTGAAAAGCAGTTACAGAAAGCATAAATCCGTTAAAATCTAAAAGAGAGAGTGAGCTATATTGAAATTCTGGTCAAGATATCTCAAATGAAATGCTTGAGAATAGAGTGAAGCTCATTACATCTATTATTCTAACAAGTGTTAGAGATAATATTTCAAAGAGAAAATCTTCTGAGTATTCAAAACCTTGATGAAATGAGAATATCTCATCTAAAAGAAAAGAATTAGCTACTGCTATGTAAGAGGCCTACACCGAATAGATCAGTATACTATTATAGGTCTTATATAACAAAGATAAAAACATTAGAGAAGGAAAGAAAGAGAAAGTGTGAGAATCAGTGATTGAGATGGATATTTATACGCGTATGTGATGGTGTACGCAGTGGAGCTTCAGGGCGGGAGAATATACACACGTTCATAGTGGCTGAGAATCAGTGATCAAGAATGGCTGAGAATCAGAGCATATGTGTTCAAGAATGAAGTGATTGAGATCTGTGAAGTGTAATGAAATAGTCTATATGATTGATCAGGCGCAGCCTGTCACATTAGTCCCTTCTTTCAGAAGCAGTTCTCATCAGTCAAGAACTGCTGTTTCAGATAATATAAAACTCAGAGTCCAGGTCAGTTGATCATAGTTAATTCATTTCACAAGATATTATCAGCCACAGTCACAGAATCTCTTATCAAGAATATTCTCAATCTCTCACTCAAGCTCATTATCTTCTTCTATAATGTCTGATAACTGTCAGTCAGAAGTCAGTTGAGAAGAGAACAGATCAGTGACAGCACAGCAGAGCAAGCTTGTATGAAATACATCATGAATCTCTGATGATGTGTCAAGGCAGTAGTTGTGACTACCTAGAACTTCTATCACTTTATACTTGACATGGTGGTAATCTAGCATATGAGATAAATGTGTCATTCAAAGGTTGGTTGAGCCAGCGTACGATTACAGGCGTACGCCGGCTTCTTATATATCGTACGCTAAATTAATTAGCGGCTGCTATAGCCCCTTTACACTTGTAAGCAAGTTCAGAAGCAGCCGCGTTATTATCTGATGATCATATGTTCTTTTAAACCACTGTACATTCTTCTGAATCACATCCTCTCTCACCAGATTTGATCATGCTCATGTGATCATGACATTCACCCTAGCTTCATGCGGATTAGCACACTACTAGTGTTTGTGATCTTGTGACCTATCTCTGATTCAGCTAGTATTCTGTATACACTCTTATAAAGAAACTTTCACTATATTATATTACTCATTCACTAACTTTTCTCATTCTTCAATCATCTTCTTTATCATTGTCATCATTAAACATCACTATCTCATTCAAGATTTCTACTCTTTCTTCTGTTCAACTCTTCTCATCTGTTCATCTATTATATTTTATGTGTTTCTGGCAATGATTCTCTGTTCTCATAACAAGCATTCTCATAGTGCTTATACTGGGCAGTTCATTAGCAGTAAGTGTAACATATTGTGAAATGTGATCAGAACTTGTTTATCTTCTAACAATCACCAGAATATATTATCATGAATGGCATATCTTCTTCATCTTCTTATACACTCTTAACTGTTTTTTCTTCTCAGCAGGTTTCTGATCATGTTTTCTAGCATGATTTTGTGTGAATGCAGATGCTGATGTTTGTTTTTATTCACATAGAATCTTTACATGTTGACAGATTCACATCTGCTGATGATAGTGAACTCAATGTTGACTCATTGATTGAGAACTTGAAGGACATGATAATGAAGAAATTGTCTGTGTCATGTGTGGCTGAGTCTCCCGCGTCCTTCCCTGCTTCTTCTGCTGCTTCTTCCTCTGCTGCTCCCTCTCAATCTCCTACACTTGCCTCTGTGTCTGGTTCTCCTACTCCCGCTACCCCTGTTCCCGCGACCCTCACTCCTGCTACTTCTGCTCCTGCCGCTGCCTTCATTACTAGCTCTCCCTGTTTCAAGAAGATGTTGTATAGGCTCAGTGAACTACATTTCTCAGTGTATACACTTTCACTCTTCTTGCTGATCTCTAGAATGATTTATTGTATAAAGACAGTGTATGACATGACTATCTGAAGCTCAGTCACAGACACTGATTATTACATTCATTTTAAATATTTATGATGAGACAATTATTCATTCATTTCAGAGAATCATCTTCTCTCTCAACAGTGTCAAGATTATAAGTCTTTTTCTTTTTATCTTTTCTTTCTGACACTGATTTTTTTATTCTTAGAGGAAATCATTATGAATTTTATTGTGTATAAAGTCATGATATTCACAGATATCAAGAAACTTTTCACAATTATTAAATTTAATATTACAGATACATTCACTCTAATGAATATCTTCAACATAATTAATCTGTATCAGCCTATTCTCTGATGTTTATTATCTGACTTCATGGTGCAGATGAAGAATATCTGTGTTTTCAGAAACAGAAACATAGATGTCATACTCTTTTACACTCACAGATGTGAGGCTTGTACATCTTGTCTGAGATGTTGTTATGAGAATGAGCTATTCATACACTGTATTCTGCTTTCTGTATTTCTCTGTGTCTCTCTCTCTCTTTCTGAGAAGTCTCATACATGTTGTAATTATGCATACAATTCTAAGATCAGTGAGTATTTATTCAATAATTGTTATCTCTGCTTTTGCAGTTTTATATACTAATAATAGTTCTTAGTTACTTCAGCATCAGAGATCATTTTAATCAAAGATGATAATATTATTGAGACTACTCTCTTCTACTCTTAAGCTTCTTTCATCACTTTCTCTTCCTTCTCTGCAGAAAAGATTGTGCACACATCAGGTTATAAGCATTCAGTCTCAGATAACTTCTATCATTTATTCAGTTCTGTGTCTTTCTCTTTCATTTCTTCTGTCTTTATCTCTTCTGCTCTGACTTCTGATCCTGCAGGTTTCATACTCTTCTCTAATTTTTCTACACATACATGTACACATTTCTATATTGGCATTTCAGTCAATCTTGTGATAAATGACATTAATATCATATACAGAGCAGTAGAGAAATTGAAGATATGTGTAACATTATTGTAAGAGCAGCTTGCAGCTCTTAAATTTCTTACAGATCTTGAGTTTTAAGATTTTCTTTATTTTTGATGTTTTTCAGATGACATGACATTGGAAATAGATTAAATGTGTAACATATGAAAATGAATGAAGTGTGTATAATAACATTTGTCTTTTACAGTTAATTCTTACAGTTGATAATTAATTCATTATTTCTTTTCTTTTCTTACACTTTTTCTTTATCTGCTAGTCACTACTCTTATATGATCTCTATATAATACAGTGTTCAGTGACTAGATTCAGCAGCTTTTATCTTTTATAATTTTATTTTGCACATTATACTGTCTCTCTTCACCTGCTCAGACTACTACAGTGAACAGCTTATTAAAACTAATCTCATTCAATCTCTGAGTGTTCTCAGGAGTTGAGATGACTTAGTCTCATATGTTCACAGATGTTTCAGATAGTTAATTCTCTGTGATCTCTGCAATTGAACTGATATAAACAGTTGAATTCAACTCTGAATTTCTTTTTCTTCTGTAATCTGATTTATGTATAAGTCTGCTACTTTGAGACTGCTCTTTACTGTATTATACTCACTATCTGCAGTGTATTATCATATGACTGATTACAGTCTCATCACTTATTGAAGTGTGATATTCATCTCATTTCTTCATTTCTTCTCATTCTTTTCTTATAATTATGAAAAGATCAGAATAAGTGAGATCATCTGATTTGTAAGCATCTATGATTTCTCTTACTTTGTGAGACTTTTCAATTATAAGTCTCTTCTTTTTTAATACTAATAATAGTGCTATGAATAATTATAATTCACTCAGATCTTACATCTTTACTTTTATAAGTTATAAATCATTGATTAAGTTGTATAAGATTCATCTCTCTGATTCCTTCAATGCATAAGTTCTCAGAGAATGTGATTTGAGTATTTTATATAGCTCAAATCATCTAGATTGAAACTTCTCAGAACTCTCATTGCATACAAGAACTCATGTTCTCATCTTAAGACTCAATTTCTTGACAAGTGAGTCTCATATTCTTTTTGATTGAATTGCTCAGTTCAGGAGTAACTTGTTAGCTTTTACATGTGCATGGCTGATCTCTTTCAATCTTGGTTCTGTGTCTGCAACTGCTGTATTCACAACTGCTACTACTGCATCTGTAACTGCTGTTTCCTCCCCTGCCTTTTCCAAAGCATTCTCCGGGATGCGCGGATGCAATCCATACAACAGGTAGAATGGTGAATGCTTGGAGACTGCATGCTGTCAAATCCGCATGATCAGTAGCACCTGCTCAAGATATTCATCTTATAGTCTCATAGGCTTGCTCACTAGATATTTTGTCAGTATATTGTTCAAGATTTCATTCAAGTGTTTCATCTTCTCATTTGTCCGTGAATGATATGGCATTGTTCTATGATGTCTTATCTGTAACTGGCTCATAAAATGCCTCACTACTTCTTCTATGAGATTCACACTGTTATCAGTTAGAATCTTACACAGCATTTCATAGTTGATATAGATCTCATTATGTAGAAACTTCATTATCATCTTCTCTATCACCTCTGAAACTGCTTTCATAACTGATCAGTCAGTAGTGTAATTAATAGCAGTGATTATTCATCTATTTTTATTTAATGTTCACAGTAATATGTCTATGAGATTCATCTCTCATTGTTTAAATAATTATATTGTACACTTCATCTGATATTATGTCTTCTCATATTCTAATCCTTTCTTAGATTCTTTCACAACCTGGCAATTCAGGCACTCATAAGCATACATCTGAATATTCTCAGCCATGCTTGGCCAGTATACTCTTGATTTGAGTACACTCATGAGTTCAGAGCTTTCTAAGTGGCTGAATTTCTTATACATGCAAGTTATTAAGTCACATCTACATAAAGATTCTAGATAGAAAGCTTCTACATATTCTAGATCATGATAAAGTATAATATTGTTTTTCAATTTTCTCAGCTTGAAGTTTAGAAGCATCTCTTCTACTACTCTTATAAGACACTTATTATCTGATATCTTGTCATTTTTCAAGTAAGAGATTATAATATTCACTTATTCTGATTCCTTGCATTCTCTCAGTGTGTTTAATGCAAATGTTCCTTGTATCTGATTCACAGAACTCTTATTCATGAAATCAGATCTGTAACTGATTGCATCAGATATCACTGCATTCAATCTCTTTCAGTATTTAATATAAAGATTGTACACTTGAAACTCTGAGATTCAACATACTAAGTGTTTAAAAGATTTTATTATCAATTGTAGATAGATAAGACTTTTATAATCTATAATCACTGTTATTGTATATCTGTTGTTAATATATCTATCTCACAATATCAGTGTGTGCTTGATTACTAGCAATTTCTTTTCATACACTGAATAATTGAGCTCAGTGTCTGATAGTTTTCTATTATTATACATCACTGAGTGCAGCTTGCTGTTCTTACTTATCTGTAGAAGAATATCTCTAATAGCTCATTTGAATACATCTGTCTCAATGTAGAAAGGTTTATTACAGTCTGATTGAATAAGTACTGAGAATGTTATTATACATTCTCTCAGTGTGAGAAAAGTCTCTTCACATGCAGTATTTCAGATAATTGAACAAAACTTCTTCTTTCACAGATTTGTATTCATTTCTCTTAAGAGATCTGAGAGTGATACAGATATTCATATGAAATTCTTGATGAATCTGTGATAGTATGAGATTAACTCAATAAACTGTTATATATAATATACATTTCTCAGCTGCAGCTAATTCACTATAACATTCAATTTCTTCAGAATGAGGTGTATACAGTCATCACTCACTACATGTTCTACAAACTTCAACTCTTCTGTTTCAAACACACTCTTGATTGATTTGATATAGAGTTTATACTCTGTCAGAGTTATAAGCACTTTATCAAGATACTTCAGATGTTTATTATATGAGTTTGAAAAGACTAGAATATTATCAAGATATACAAGACATGAGATTTTATTCTATTTATGAAGAATTGTATTCATCATCATTTGAAAGATGATAAGTGCATTTATCAGACTGAATGACATTGTCAGGAATTCAAACTTCTCTTATTATATATTAAACACAGTTCACAGAACTGATAGTTTATCTACACAGATCTGTCAGTATTCTGAGAGAAGATCAATCTTTAATAGATATCAGATGTTTTCAACTGTATTCAACTATTATTAAATCTATGACAGTGAATATTCATTCTTGATTGTAAGCTTGTTAAGTGCTTAATAATCAATATACATTTATCACTTCTCATTCATCTTTTTCATGAATAGAACTGGAAAGTCTCATGCATTTGATGAGAATTATATAAGATCATATTCTAGAAGATCTGTGATCTGACACTTCTGTTCTTCAAGATGTGTTTGTGATAGAGAGTATATATTCTAGTTAACTGGTTTTGCATCTCTTATGTCAATCTCATGTACAAATCCTCATTTCAGCAGTAATTTCAGTGAAAGATCTGTTCAGAAGATCTTTTTATACTTCTTCAGAAGCTTTTTCATACACTTGTTCTTCTACATATTTTTTATCTTAGTTTTCTCTGCTTCTGAGTTCTGTATAATATACAGAATACTTTCAAATGAGGTCTTATAAATTATTCTCTTTGCTTGTTAATGTATAAGCAGATTTAATCCTTCTATATCAGAGATATGAAATGTCCTTTTCATATCAGTTAATAGAATTGTATAAACTGTTTTCTTTCTATCAGTTAACTGTATATAACATGTACATCATTGAATCTGCAGATTGAATCTTTGAAATTAATTAAGTCTGAGAATAAGATTATATTTCATGTTCTGCAGCTCTCACACTCAAATATAATAAGATTATTCTCTGAAGTACAAGAGAACTCTTACTCTTGCAGATAATATCAAATATCAGTTATCAGATAATCTTATACATCAGAGATTCTTCACTCAGCAGACTTCTTTCAATCTTCAGATTATATAATTACTAATATATTATATAGAAGCTTCTATATCTGCTAACACTTTTACAGTTATCTCTTGATTCTTATTCAAGTGTCTCTTATACATTAACATTTCAGGTCTTATGATATTAAGATGAGTGTTCACTTCATCATTCTCATCTACATTTTATTCAGAAGTCTGCTTCTTCTTTGTATTTGTAGAATTCAGAGAGTTATCTAATATAAGCATCTCTTTCACTTTGAAGACTTTTCATAGAATATCAGTGAGTGTCTCTAAGCTCACTGATTCTACTAGTTTTTTGACTCTCTTACTTCTCTTAACTGTGTATACTGAGTGTAATCTTTTATATCATGATTTTAATGTCTGCAGTTGAAGCAAGCTCAATACTTATAATATCAAGATTTTTACTCAGAGAATTTCTTTTTCAGAGAATTTAGTGCTTTAGTAATAACATTCAGATCTAGATTCATCATATTTAAGTGTGTAACTTGTGTCATAGAAGTCTGATTACTCATTCTCTGTTGAGATATACTCAATTGCAGTATTTTCTGTTATAATTGACTTACTTATTTCTGTATAATGAGAATATTATATACTTCTTTCACTATGTCTGATTATGAGATTAAGCATTTTCATTTCACTCTTAACTTAAGTGTAAGACTATGAATGAAGATCTATAAACAGAAAGATGTTGAAAGTTCTTTATTCAATGTAAGATAGTGTAAGCTGAAGTGTATAAAGTATGATATAAGATCACTTACTTATCTACACTTAGTAAAGTGTTTATAATACTTATCTTATATATTCACTTTCTCAAAGTTGTGTAAGATTCATTTGAAAAACTCATTTCATATTTATAAGAATAAATATTACTTCAGATCTGTGAGATTTCATCTTTTTATTAGTCATTTATAATGACTTTGCTTTTTCATATAAAAACATAGCAGATCTTAAGACTTGTTAAAATTCTGTTAACTATCTGTCTGTGAGTTTATATTCAATTCAATAATATGATTATATCTGACTTAGTCAGCTGATTATAGCATTATTTTTTTAATTGTTATTAAAACTTAATGGCTTCAGAAGATCTTCTGACTTGATATATTTCATGCTCAGATTCTCATTCTGCACAGTGATCTCTGATGATATATACACTTCTGAAGAGATTGTGAACAATTATGATGAGATCTTCAGGTTCAGTGTAGTCATCTATCTATATAAACATTTGATCTCTTACTACAGATCTAAGATCTGGTTTTCTCTATTCTTATTAATAGTGATGATTGTGTCAGCAAAGCTCTTCATAGTAAATACTTGATTCACAGTGAATATCAATTGTTGTTTGACTTTCATCTTGACCTGTCACTGTGTACACAAGGCCTCAATCTCATTTAAAATCCTTGTACATGTACAGAGCTTCAATTTCAGTTCAGCAGTCTCAGCTACTTTTCTTACTGCTTTGAGTAAACCCTCTGAGAGGTTCTACATACCTTTCAGTTCAGATAGCAGAGAAGAGTGTTATTCATATTAACTAGAAGAGATATTCATTTCAGTGATT
This sequence comes from Blastomyces gilchristii SLH14081, assembly GCF_000003855.2. Lineage (NCBI taxonomy): Eukaryota > Fungi > Ascomycota > Eurotiomycetes > Onygenales > Ajellomycetaceae > Blastomyces > Blastomyces gilchristii. The sequence continues at coordinate 574,170 of NW_003101671.1, forward strand.
TCTCATTGATTATACAATGTCTATTATTATATCACTGTATTGTTATATCACTATATTATTATATGATTTCTGTTATTATCATATGACTTCAGTGATAATCACTTCCCTCTCTTTTTATCCTTCTTTTGAATAGAGAGTGAACTTCTTTGAATCTGGTTCACTGCTCTCATCTTCTTTCTCACACCTCATTCATTCACATTTCATATATGACATTCACCTGAGTGTGGAGTTTTCTCTCAACAAGCAAAGCAGTATCAATCAGATGCTCTTTCACTCATCACTCTTTATATGCTATCTTTTGAGACATTCTAGAATCACACTGGCATGATAACTACAAATCACTTCATAGATGAAATTATCACACTCTGAAGAAGCCTGCACTTCTCACTTGTTTTTAGACATGCTATCAGATGTCATTCAAAGGTTGGTTGAGTCAGCATATGATTACAGGCGTACGCCAGCTTCTTATATATTGTACACTAAATTAATTAGCAGCCGCTATGGCCTCTTTACACTCGTAAGCAAGTTCGGAAGCGGCCGCGTTATTATCCGACGGTCATACGTTCTTCCGAACCACCGTACGTTCTTCCGAACCACAAATGTGTGATTTATATATTCTTAAGATTCAATCATACCAGATCTTCTATCTTATATTGTTCAGTGAGATCTCAGTGAACATTGATTTGATTCTCTTGATCTTGTTTCACAGTTGTCATGAAGGCCTCTGCTCAATTACAGATATCTCAGAGTTTTATTACTATATTATCAGTGATCTGAATTGAACTGTGAGAGTTCAGTGTGAACTGTGTAATCTCTAGAAGATTCAACACTTTCATATGATATTCATGTGTAAGGAAGAACAGGCTTACATCTATTGAAACAGCATCTCAACTGTTGATAGCAACCTCTGCATGTAGAAGAAGATTATGTCAATCATCTTATAAGTGATTGCAGAACTTTCAGAGATAATTCTTCACAGTCTGAATTGTCTGTTCTGACACATTATCAGTCTCAGAGTGATAGACAGTTGATAGACAGTGTGTAATCTTGAGAACTTGACAGATTCTTGTTCAGAGAGTGCTCATGAATTGACAGTCTCAATTCAATACTATAGATCTCAGTAATCTATGCATTCAATAGAACAGGCTTCATAGAAAAGCTTTAGTGACTTGTTCAGTATTCATCTTGTTACAAGATTTCAATATTACATCTTTGCTCAGTTAATTCATGATGATCAGAATGTTTCTACAACTCTTACTCTCAGATAGATCAACAGTGAAGTCAATTACTATATCTCACTAAATTCTATCAGAGACATTGAGTGATTTTAATAGACCTTTTCTACAGTTCTTTCATGAGATAACAGAAGAACAGTAATTACAGTTTCAGATGAAGCATCTGATGCTGTTTAATATCTCAGGTCAGTAGAACTCTCAAGAGATCATTCTATACAGTTATTCACAGCCTGAATAATCAGTTATACATAAATCATGCATCTCTTGCATTATCTGAGTGTGTAAGAGTTCAGAGTGAGGAACTCAGCATCATTCACAGAATTGTAGAGTGTTATTATCATCAATTGAACATTCTGAGATATCAGTTCTTATATATAGTTCTGAGGAAAATCAGAGTGCTTCTTGATGTACTGCTTCAGTGAGAGTTTGAAGAAGTTCATTCATCTGAGCTGCTGTATGCCACAGTTCATTCAGTGTAGAGAAAGTGAAGATATCAATGACAGTTCTAACTGAAGAAGCATGTATAGTGTCATGAACTGTTTCATCTTGATCAACTAGTATCTTCAGGTTCAAGAGCCAGTGCTCTCAGTTCATTCAGCAAGTATCTGTTACATCAGATGATATATCTTGCTCTTATCATGAGAGAGCATCTGCTATCAAGTTCTGGCTACCAGAATAGTAGTGTATTGTAAAATGAAAGTGGCTTAAGAACTCAGATCATCACATCTGTCATTCAGTGAGTCTACAGATAGTTGTGAAGTATTTGAGATTCTTATGATCTGTAACTATCTCAAATTCAGAGATACTTCAGAGTTCAGAGTCTTATTCTTCTAAACAGTATATAATCATGAGAAGTTCCTTGTCATAGATCTCATAATTGCATTCAGTGAGACTCAGTTTCTTAGACATGAAGACACATAGTTGTAGAATCTCTTCATTATCATATTGTAATATCACTTCTTCTGTCACATAGTCAGAGAAATCAGCTTCAATAACTATCTTACAATCAGAATCAAATATTATCAGCAGAGAAGTATTAATGAACATCTTCTTCATCTGTGTAAATACAGCTTCAGCATTCACTGATCATTGAAATACTGAGTCTTTCTTAGTGAGGTCTATAAGTGATCTCACAATATCTGAGAAGTTTCATATAAATCACTGATAGAAGTTAGCAAATTCAATGAAGCTTCATACATCTTTCACAGTACATGAAGCTTCTCATTCAAGAATGGCAGAGACTTTCTCAGAATTCATTCAAATCTCCTTGTCAGCTTCTATAATAAAACCCAGATACTTGATGCTCTTGACTTCAAAATCACACTTGTCAATATCTATCAGTAGTTCTGCTTCTCATAGTCATTGTAATATCTTTCACACATGCTCTTAGTATTCTTTTCTGAATTCATCAGTGAAGATGAGAATGTCATCTAAATAAGCAGATACAAACTTATCAAGGAAATCTCAGAGCACTCAGTTGATATACTTCTGAAATGTACTGAGAGCATTAGCCAGTTCAAAGAGTGTGACTATTTATTCAAAGAGATCATAATGTGTTCAGAATGCTGTAAGTCATTCACCTTCTTTAATAATACAAATCTTATGAAACACAGTAATGACATCTAGTTTTGTAAATCATTGAGCTCATTCAATTCATGCTAGGGTTTCATTGATGAGAGATAAGAAGTATCAATCTTTCTTTGTCAATCTGTTCAGACCTCAGTAGTTCACACAGAATCAGAGTTCTTCACCTGATTTCTTTACAAAGAGAATAGAGGCTGCAGTGAAAGAGTTGTTAATATGTATGAATTCTTTATTCAACAGATCATTGAGTGTCTTTCAAAGAAGAAGAAGTTCATCTCAGAATATGTTATAAAGAGAGTCTCATGATGATTCAGAATTCTTATCATTCTTTTTCTCTAACTTGATACTGTGATTCACTTCAGAATCTCATAAGAGAAGTATGTTTGTAATATTATCTTATCAGAAGACATTTAGATATTCATGATATTATTGAGAAAGTTTCATACAAGGATCTGTTATTGTAACATAAGATAATTTTTCTAGAGTCTTTTTAATATCAGTCAGACTGACAGAATAGATTGATACATGATTCTGCTGTCAGTAATTCTTTCAGTGACTTCTTTTTCTGAGCATTTCATAGACATTGACAGAGATCTGTATTAGATTAATAGTCTTGTGAATGTCATCTTCATGAATTCTATCATTGTTAGAGAATATCAAGCTTCTGTTTCAAGTGTTCAATAAGATATCTTATTCAGATAGTCAGGCAAGTTCTAGCATAAGATTATAATCAAGATTATCAACTTCATATGCATAGACATCTTCATATTGATGTTCTCTCACATCTATGATCAGCTTCATCATGTAACAGGTACAAATGTCTTTTGAATCATTAAATCCTGTGAGGAGTTGAGGTTTTGATAAAGAAATACACTGAAGATTATGATATCTTACAACTGAAGATTTTATCATTATATAGTGGCATAGACTGCTGTCTATCATGGCTTTCATATTATATATGGTATCAATCACAGTAGATACAAGAATCACATTCATTGTCATCTTCTCTTCAAATCATTGTCATCTGATCTCTTCAAGCTTCTGTTTATAAATTTGAACAGAAGCTAATCTTTTCTCTGTTTCATTAAGACATTCTTATAGTTATCTTCTGAATCTTCCTCTAATATAACATGATTGATGTGAACAGATACTGATTCATTCTTTGAATGAGAACCTGCTGATCTTTCTCTCAAGTATGAAGATACATAGATTAATCAGCAGTTGAAAGCAATGTGTTCTGATCAGTTACAGTTGATGCACACTTCACATTGATGTTGATCAGTGACTTCTTCAGAAGTGATTTCAGAGACTCAGAAGCCTGTTCAGACAGCAGAGACTCTTGCTTATGTATAGACATTTGAGTCTACTCAATTCATGGCATCTGCATAATTGTTATTCCTCAGTATGAGTGTATGAGTCACTGAAATGTAACATCTTCTATCACTGTTCTGTATATTCTTGAGCTTAGTAAGACAGTCATTCATTGTCTGAAGCTGTGTGCAGAAGCCTTCATAAGTCTAGTCTTCATCTACACTTACAAGAGCTTGTAAGAGTTTGAAAGTTAATGTCTTCTTGAGCATGCTAATCTTCATTCAATTCTCTCAAGATTGATTATCTGCTTCTAGAATCTTGATGTTGAAGTCAGAAATGAATGTTGTAAGAGAAATGTTTCTCTGTCAAGTATTTTCATTCTTCATGATGAGTAGAGAGTGAGATCAGAAGTATTGAAATATATAGAAGCATCTAAGCATTCTTTCAGCACTTTTATACTCAATTCTGTAGATGTTGAAATTGCATGAATTAGTCATTTAATCTCTTCATATTAATGTTGTTGAGTTACATGTATAGCAGCTATTTATTATTGTTATAGTTTTAACATTGCTCAGAGTCACTGTAGCACTGTGTCTATACTTGTGTTTAAGAATTTCATATTATCATTAGATATGATTATATCAATCATTGAATGTGTAATCATATTCTCATATATCTGAGTGTTAGAACTCTCAGGTCTTTCACTGATATTCTCTTATAAGATCTTATTCTCTTCATAAGATCTTGTTACAGGGCCAGGGCAACTGATGAGCAAGCTTCTATCTGAGAACTATCTGAGAACTCAGTGTCTGCTTAACTGTTTGACTGTTTCTCTATTTCTTATATGTTGTTACACATTCAGATATCTCTTGATAGATAATCATTTCTGATGAGAAGATGATGAACATTTTTATAGTGTAAGAGACCTACACTGAATAGATCAGTATAATATTATAGGTCTTATATAACAAAGATAAAAACATTAGAGAAGAAAAGAAAGAGAAAGTGCAAGAATCAGCAATCAAGATGGATATTTATACGCGTATGTGGTGGCATACGCGGTGGAGCTTCGGGGCGGGAGAATATACGCGCGTTCGTAGCGGCCGAGGATCGGCGATTGAGAATGGCTGAGAATCGGAGCATACGCGTTTGAGAATGAAGTGGTTGAGATCTGTGAAGTGTAACGGAATAGTCTATATGATTGATCGGGCGCAGCCCGCCACATGCTAGAAGAGATTGAAAGAATGATGTAATATCTGATGAAGAGTTCAAAGCTGTCAGAAATGAATATTTTTCAAATATTAAAAGAGCTAAAACAGACTGCTGAAATAATTTTCTTAAAGAAGCATAAGAAAAGAAAGTTTTTAAAGCTTTTAACTATACTAAAACAAGAAGTGTAGCAAAACTTCCAGTCTTAGAATATGAGTTTCAGAATGAATCATATACAGCAAACTCTTTTAAGGAAAAATGTCAAGCTTTCATGAGAATTCTCTTTCAGAACTCACCAGATTCAGATTCAGATTCAGAGAAAGAGAATATATCACTTCTTAACTACATTGACAAAAACAACTGAGAATGATCTGATCTTACACAAGATGAATTAGAGTCAGCTATCTTCTCAAGTTCTGTTAAAACTGCTGCAGGGCCTGATTCAATTAATCACTTGATTATTCAAAATACATATTCCTACTTAAAGAATGAATATTTTGAGCTCTTTTTTAATCTCTTGAAAAATGAATATCATTCTGAATACTGAAGAGAAGTCACTGAAGTGATTCTTATAAAATCTAATAGAAAAACTTCAATTTCTAAGTCATATAAAGTAATATCTCTATTAAACTATCTAGAAAAGATTTTCAAAAAGATAATAGCTACTCAACTATCTTTTATAAGCTCTATTAATAACTCTCTTTTATTCAGTGAATAAATAAGAGATAGAAAACAATGTTCTGTAATTGACACTGTTCTCTCAGTTATTCATAATATTCAAATAGCAAAGCATAAAGATCTGGTCTCAACTGCAGTTTTTATTAATATAAAAGAAGCATTTGATTATATTTCAAAGTCAAAGTTAATTCAGACTTTGAAGATGTTAAAACTGTCACTTTCTCTAATAAAATGAATTAACTGTTTTATATCTAAAAGAATCATACAACTTTTCTTTGATGAAATGAAATAAGACAAGATTGAGATAAAAATGAAAGTACTGTAAGATTCTTCAATCTCACTAATTTTATTTACAATATACACTGCATATCTATTCAAAGATAGAAATATGACAATAGTACAATCTCTGAGTTATGTAGATGATATTGATCTAGTCTACAGATTAAAAACTATTAAAGAGAATTTAAAAGTGATTGAAAAAGCTGCAAAGAAAATCTTTATCAGAGCAGATATTAATCAAATTCAATTTAATATGAATAAAACTGAGTTAATTCATTTCTTTTCTAGATTCAATGAGAAAGAACTATCTCTAACTCTTTTAAATAGAGAGATTAAACCCAGTGTAAATATCAAATGATTAGAAGTATGATTAAACTCCAAGTTGAATTTTAAATATTATATTTAACAAAGAACTGTCAAGGCAGAAAGACTATTGAATAATATTATCAGACTATCAAATACAGAGAGAGATCTATTCTTCCAGGCTATGATACAGTTATATATAGCCTGTATTATCTCAGTAGCTGATTATGAAGTGCAAGTTTAATGAAATAATCAAGAAAGTTTCACTGAACTCTTTCAAAGTCTGCAAAACAAAGCTTTGAGAAGAATTCTGAGAGTATTCAAATCATCTTCTATTAAAGCAATGAAAATTGAAGCTTCAATTCTCTCTTCTACTATTAGATTTGAAAAGACCTGTATGAACTATGCTCTGAGAGTTATAAAGATAAGCTCAAATCATATAATCAGAGAAAGAGTCTCTTCTTCATTTTTATCAATTAACTCTGGAAATGAACTGAATTGAAATAGATTTCTTGATTAAAATGAAATTAATTCTTCAAAGAAAATGTCTTCTCAACTGTACAGACTATGCTCACTGATTAAAAATCAATTTTCTTCTTTAAATATTGAAAAAGTTGATCATGAGAAGTTATCTCTCTGAAGAGAAAAGCTTGAATCTCTTATAGACTTACAAATAAGTGAACTATTTAAAGAGAAAGAATATAAACAGCATTTGAAGAGAATTTCTACAATCAATATAAAAGACTCTATTCTGATTTATTCAGATGACTTAAAAAATGAGAATTTGAATAGATTAAGTGCAGACATTGCTTATACTGAAGATAATATTAATTTTATCTCAGATTTCTGAAATTTAGACTGTGAATCTGAAGTCTTTGTCACTGAACTATTTATAGTAGTGAAAGCTTTCAAACTTATTGAAATAAAATCTTATAAAGAAGAAAATAGTTTGAAAGAGACATGAATATTCTCTAATAGTCAAGCTACTTTAAAAAGACTTAGAAATAGTCAGATTCATAATAATTAAATGAATCTTGAACTGATCTTAAACTTCATTTTAAAAATTCAAAAGAGAAGAATATCAAAGCTGTGATTTGAAAGAACATATGACTGTCAGATAATAATACAGCTGCTTCCAAACTTGCTTATGAGTGTAAAGGGGCCATAGCGGCCACTAATTACTTTAGTGTACAATATTATGATATATAAGAAGCCAGTGTACACCTGTAATCATACACTGACTTAAGCAATCTTTGAATCACATCTGATAGCATGTCTAAAAATCAGTGAGAAGCACAGGCTTCTTCAGAATGTGATAATTTCATCTACAAAGCAATTTGTAGTTATCATATCAGTGTGGTTCTAGAACATCTCAAAAGATAGTGTATGAAGAGTGATGAGTGAAAGAGCATCTGATTGATGCTGCTTCACTTATTAAGGAAAAACTTCACACTCAGACAAATGCTATGTACATGAACAGATGAGATGTGAGAAAGAGAGATAAGAGCAGTGAACCAGATTTAAAGAAGACTGCTCTTCACTCAAAGAAATAAAAAGAGAGAGATGACCATCACTGAAGTTATACAATGATAACAGAAATCATATAGTGATATAATGATAGATATCATATAATCAATAAGAAGTCACTGAAATGAATATCTTCTCTAGTTAATATGAATAACACTCTTCTCTGCTATCTGAATCAGAAGATATGCAGAATCTCTCAGAGAGTTTACTTAAAGTAGTAAGAAAAGTAACTGAAATCACTGAACTGGAATTGAAGCTCTGTACATGTATAAGAATTCTAAACAAGATCAAGGCCTTGCATACACAGTGACAGACTGAGACAGAAGTCAAACAACAATTGACATTCACTGCAGATCAAGTATTCACTATGAAGAGCTTTACTGATGCAATCATTATCATCAATAAGAATAGAGAAAATCAGATCTTAGATCTGCAGCAGAAGATCAAATGTTTATAAAGACAGGTGACTACACTGAACCTGAAGATCTCATCACAATTGTTCATGATCTCTTTAAAAGTGTACATATCATCAGAGACTGCTGCGCAGGATGAGAATCTGAGTATGAAATATATTAAGCTGAGAGATCTGCTGAAGTTATCAAGCTTCAATGATAACTGAAAAAATAATGCTGCAATCAGCTGACTAAGTCAGATGTGATTATATTATCAAATTGAATATGAACTCATAGACAAACAGTCAATGAAATTTTAATAAGTCTTAAGATCTACTGTGTTTCTATATAAAAAAGTGAAGTCATTATAAATAACTGATGAAAAGATAAATCTTACAGATCTGAAGTGATATTCATTCTCATGAATATGAAATGAGTTTTTCAAATGAATCTTGTACAACTTTGAGAAAGTGAATATATAAGATAAGTATTATAAACACTTCACTGAGTGTAGACAAGTGAATAATCTTATATTATACTTTATACACTTTAGCTTACACTATCTTATATTGAATGAAGAGCTTTCAACATCTTTCTGTTTATAGATCTTTATTCATGATCTTACACCTGAGTTAAGAGTGGAATAAAAATGCTTAATCTCACAATCAGACATGATGAAAGATGTATACAATATTCTCATTATACAGGAACAAGTGAGTCAATTATGACAGAAAATACTGCAATTGAGTATGCCTCAGCAGAGAATGAGTAATCAGACTTCTATGATACAAGTTACACACTCAGATACAATAAATCTAGATCTGAATACTATCACTAAAGCATCAAATTCTCTGAAAAAGGAATTCTCTGAGTGAAAATCTTGATATTGTGAGCATCAAGCTTGCTTCAACTGCAGATGCCAAAATCATGATATAAAAAATTACACTCAGTGTGCACAGTCAAGAGAAGCAAGAGAGTCAAAAAACTAGCAGAATCAGTGAGCTCAGAGACACTCACTGATATTCTATAAAAAGTCTTTAAAGTGAAAGAGATGCCTGTGTTAGATGATTCTCTGAATTCTGCAAATACAAAGAAGAAGCAGACTTCTGAATAGAGTGCAGTTGAGAATGATGAAGTGAATACTCATCTCAATGTCTTAAGACCTGAAATGTTAATGTATAAGAGACACTTAAATAAGAATCAAGAGATGACTGTAAAAGTGTTAGCAGATACAGAAGCTTCTATACAATATATTAATAATCATATAATCTGAAGACTGAAAGAGGTTCACTGAGTGAAGAATTCTCAATGTATAAGATTATCTGATAACTGATATTTGATATTATCTGTAAGAGTAAGAGTTCTCTTGCACTTTGAAGAATGATCTTGCTATATTTAAGTGTGAGAGCTGCAGAATGTGAAATACAATCTTATTCTTAAACTTGATTGATTTCAAAGATTCAATCTGCAGATTCAATGATGTACATGTCATATGCAGTTGATTAATAGAAAGAAAACAGTTCATATGATTCTATCAACTGATATAAGAAGGACATTTCACATCTCTGATATAGAAGAGTTAAATCTGCTTATACATTAACAAGTAAAGAGGACAATTCACAAGATCTCATTCAAAAGCATTCTGTATGTCATATGAGACCTGAAAGTGAAGAAAATCAAGATAAAAGATATGCAGAAGAACAAGTGTATGAAGAAGCTTCTGAAGAAGTATAAGAAGATCTTTTAAACAGATCTTTCATCAGAACTGCTGCTGGAACAAGGATTTGTACATGATATTGACATAAGAAACATAAAACCAGTCAATTAGAATGTATACTCTCTGTCACAAATATATCTTGAAGAACAGAAGTGTCAGATCACAGACCTTCTAGAGTGTAGTCTCATATGATTCTCATCAAGTGTGTGAGACTTTTCAGTCCTATTCATGAAAAAGACAGATGAGAAGTGACAGATGTATATCAATTATCAAGCACTTAACAAGCTTATAATCAAGAATGAATATTCACTGTCACAGATTCAACAACAGTTGAATACAGTTAAAAATGCCTGATATCTATCAAAGATCAATCTTCTCTCAGAATACTGACAGATTCACATAGACAAACTATCAGTCTCATGAACTGTGTTTAATATATAATGAGAGAAGTTCAAATTCCTGACAATGTCATTCAGTCTGACAAATGCACTCATCATCTTTCAAATAATGATGAATACAATTCTTCATAAATAGAATGAAATCTCATATCTTGTATATCTTGATGATATTCTAGTCTTTTCAAACTCATATAATGAACATCTAAAGCATCTCAATAAAGTGCTTACAACTCTGACAGAGTATAAGCTCTATATCAAACTAACAAAGTATGTGTTTGAAATGAAAGAGTTGAAGTTTGTAGAATATATAGTAAGTGATGACTGTATACACTTCATCTCAGAGAAATTGAATATCATAGTAAATTGACTGCAGTTGAGAAATGTATATCATGTATAACAGTTTCTTAAATTGATCTCATATTACTGCAGATTCATCAAGAATTTTACATGAATATCTGTATCACTCTCAGATCTCTTAAGAGAAATGAATACAAATCTGTGAAAGAAGAAGTTTTATTCAATTATCTGAAATGCTGCATGCAAAGAGACTTTTCTGACACTGAGAAAATGTGTAATAACATTCTCAGTACTTATTCAATCAGATCATGATAAACCTTTCTATATTGAGATGAATACATTTGAATAAGCTATCAGAGACACTCTTCTACAGATGAGTAAGAACAGCAACCTGCACTCAGTGACATATGATGATAGAAAACTATCAAGTACTGAGCTCAATTATTCAGTGTATGAAAAGAAATTACTAGTAATCAAGCACATACTGATGTTATGAAATAGATATATTGACAACAGACATACAATAACAGTGATCACAGATCATGAAAGTCTTATCTATCTATAATCAATGATAAAATTTTTTAAATGCTTAGCATGTTGAATCTCAGAGTTTTAAGTGTATAATCTTTATATCAAATACTGAAAGGAATCAGATGCTGTGATGCCTGATACAATCAGTTACAGACTAAATTTCATGAGTAAGAATTCTATAAACTAGATATAAGGGAAGTTCACATTAAACATGCTGAGAGAGTGTAAGGAATCAGAATGAATGAACATCATGATCTCTTGCTTGAAGAATGACAAGATGTCAGATGATAAGTGTATTGTAAGAGTAGTAGAAGAGATGCTTCTGAACTTCAAGCTGATGAAATTGAAAAATGATGTTATGCTTTATCATAATCTAGAATATACAGAAGCTCTCTATCTAGAATCTTTATTTAGACATGACTTAGTGACTCACATGCACAAGAAATTCAGTCACTTAGAAAGTTCTGAACTCATGAGTGTACTTGAATCAAGAGTATACTGACTAAGCATGATCAAGGACATTCAGATATACACTCATGAGTGTCTGAATTATCAGGTTGTGAAAGAATCTAAGAAAGAATTAGAATATGAGAAAGTGCAATATCAGATAAAGTGTATGATACAATCATTTGAATAATGAGAGATGAATCTTATAGATATATTACTGTGAATGACAAATGAAAATCAATGAATAATCACTGCTATTGATTACACTACTGACTGGCCAGTCATGAAAGCAGTTTCAGAGATGATAGAGAAGATGATAGCAAAGTTTCTATATAATGAGATCTATATCAACTATGAAATGCTGCATGAGATTCTAACTGATAACAGTGTGAATCTTGTGAGAGAAGTGATGAGACATTTTATGAGTCAGTTACAGACAAGATATTGTAGAACAATACTATATCATTCACAGATGAATGAGAAGATGAAACACTTGAATAAAATCTTGAACAACATGCTGATGAAATATCTAGAAGACAAATCTATGAGACTATAAGATGAATATCTCAGACAGACACTATTGATCATGTGAATTCAACAGTATGCAGTCTTCAAGTGTTCACTATTCTATCTGTTATATGGATTGCATCTGCGCATCCCGGAGAATGCTTCAGAAAAGGTGGGAAAGAAGACAGTAGTTGCAGACACAGCAGGAACAGCAGTTGCAGATGCAGCAGAAACAGCAGTTACAGACACAGCAGTAGCAGTTGTGAACATAACAGTCACAGATACAGAATCAAGATTGAAAGAGATCAGTTATACACACATAAAAGCTAATAAGTTACTTCTGAACTGAGCAATTCAATTGAAAAGAATACAAGACTCACTAGTTAAGAAATTGAGTCTCAAGATAAGAATGTGAGTTCTTATATATAATAAGAATTCTGAGAAGTTTCAATCTAGATAATTTAAGTCATATAAAATACTCAAATCACATTCTCTAGAAATATACACATTGAAAGAATCAGAGAGATGAGTCTTATACAACTTAATCAATAATTTATGACTTATGAAAGCAAAGATACAAGATCTGAGTGAATTATGATTATTCACAGCACTATCATCAGCATTGAAAAAGAAGAGACTTATAATTGAAAAGTCTTATGAAGTAAGAGAAATCATAGACATTTATGAATCAGATAATCTCACTTATTCTGATCTTTTCATAATTATAAGAAATGAATGAGAAGTAATGAAGAAATCAGATAAATGCTATACTTCAATAAGTGATGAGACTGTAGCTGATTGTATAATAACACATCACAGACAGCAGATGCAATGTGACAAAAAGCAGTCTCAAAGCAGCAGACTTGCATGTAAATCAGATTACAGAAGAAAAAGAAATTCAGAGTTGAATTCAACTGTTTACACTAGTTCAATCACAGAGATCACAGAGAATAAACTATCTGAAACATTCACAGATATGTGAGACTAAGTCATCTTGACCTCTGAGAATGCTCAGAGATCAGATGAGGTTACTTTTAATGAGCTGTTCACTATAGTGATCTGAGTGAGCAAAGAGAGACTGTATAATGCATAAGATAGAATCACAAAAGATGAAAGCTGCTAAATCTAGTCACTGAATACTATATTATATAGAGATTGTGTAAGAGTAGTGACTAGCAGATAAAGAAAAAGTGTAAGAAAAGAAAAGAAATAATGAATTGATTATCAACTATAAGAGTCAGCTGTAAAAGAAAAATATTATCATACACATCTCATTCATTTTCATATATCACATGTTTAATCTATTTTCAACATCACATCATCTAAAAAATATCAAAAAACAAAGAAAATCTCAAAACTCAAGATCTGTAAGAAATTCACGAGTTACAAGCTACTCTTGCAATAATGCTGTGCATGTCTCTGATTCCTCTACTACTCTGTGTATAACATTAATGTCATTTATCACAAGATTGGCTGGAATGCCAATATAGAAATGCATACACATATGTGTAGAGAAATTGAAGAAGAGTGTAAAACCCACAGAATCAGAAGTCAGAACAGAGAGAGATGAAGACAGAAGAAATGAAAGAGAGAGATACAGAACTGAATGAATGACAGCAGAAGTCACTCAGCATTAAATACTTATAACTCAGTGTGTGCACAATCTTCTTCACAGAAGAGAGAGAGAAAGTGACAGAAGAAGCTTGAAAATGAGAGAGAGTAGTCTCAGCAGTGTTATCATCTTTAATTAGAATAATCTCTGACACTGAAGCAACTAAGAATCATTGTTAGTGTATGAAACTGTAAAAGCAGAGATAACAATTATCAAATGAACACTCACTGATCTTAGAATTGTATGTACAATTACAACACACATGAGACTTCTCAGAAAGAGAGAGAGAGACACAGAGAAATACAGAAAGTAGAATGCAGTATATAAATGACTCATTTCTACAATAACATCTCAGATAAGATGTATAAGTCTCACATCTATAAGTGTAAAAGAGTATAACATTCATATTCCTGTTTCTGAAAACATGAATATCTTTCATCTGCATCATGAAGTCAGACAATAGATATCAGAGAATAGGCTGATATGAATCTATTATTCTGAAGGAATTTATCAGAGCAGATATCTCTGCAATATTAAACTTTACAGTTATGAAAAGCTTCTTAGTATCTGTGAATATCACAACTTCATACACAGTAAAACTCATAATAATTTTCTCTAAAAACAGAAAAATCAGTGTCAGAAAGAAAAGATGAAAAAGAAAAAGACTTATAATCTCAACACTGTTAAGAGAGAAAGTGATTCTCTGATATAAATAAATAATTATCTTACTATGAATATTTAAAATGAATGTAATATTCAGTGTCTGTGACTGAGTTTCAGATTATTATGTCATACACAGTCTTTATATAATAAATTATTCTGAGAGTCAGTAAGAAGAGTGAAAGTGTACATGCTGAGAAATATAGTTCATTAAGTCTATACAATATCTTCTTGAAACAGGGAGAGCTGATAACAAAAGCAGAAATGATAAAACCAGAAGTAGCAGAAGTGAGAGTCACAGGAACAGAGATAGCAGGAGTGGGAGAACCAGACACAGAGACAAGTGTAGAAGATTGAGAGAGAGTAGCAGAGAAAGAAGTGGCAGAAGAGGCAGGAAGAAACACAGAAGACTCAGCTATATATAATACAGATAATTTCTTCATTATTATATTCTTCAAGTTTTTGATCAATGATTCAACATTGAGATTACTATCATCAGTGAACACAGATCTGTTAACACATGAAGATTCTATATAAATAAAAACAAACATATCAGCATCTGTGTTCATGCAAAATCATGTCAGAAAATATGATCAGAAACCCGCTAAGAAGGAAATGATCAAGAGTGTATGAGAAGATGAAGAAGATGTGTCATTCATAATAGTATATTCTGATGATT
The DNA here is from genome assembly GCF_000003855.2 of Blastomyces gilchristii SLH14081. Classification (NCBI taxonomy): domain Eukaryota; kingdom Fungi; phylum Ascomycota; class Eurotiomycetes; order Onygenales; family Ajellomycetaceae; genus Blastomyces; species Blastomyces gilchristii. The sequence goes on from NW_003101671.1 coordinate 589,536, forward strand.
GTTAGAAGATAAACAAGTTCTGATCATGTTTCACAACATGTTACACTTACTGCTAATAAACTGTCTGATATGAGCACTATGAGAATGCTTGTTATGAGAATGAGAGACCATCACTAGAAACATATATAATGTGATAGATAAATGAATAGAAGATGTTGAACAGAAGAAGAGGCAGTAATCTGAAATGAAATGAGAGTGGCATTTGATGATGATGATGATGAAGAAGATGATTGAAGAATGAGAAAAGTTAGTGAATAAGTGATGTAATATAGTGAAAGTTTCTTTATGAGAGTGTACACAGAATGCTAGCTGAATCAGAAATAGATCACATGATTGCAAATGCTAGTGACACACTAATCTGCATGAAGCTAGGGTGGACATCATGATCACATGAGCATGACTGAATCTGGTGAGAAAAAATGTGATTCAGAAGAATGTATGATCATCAGATAATAACACAGCTGCTTCTGAACTTGCTTATGAGTGTAAAGAGGCCATAGCAGCCACTAATTAATTTAGCATATGATATTACAATATATAAGAAGCCGGTGTATGTCTGTAATTGTACGCTGGCTCAAGCAACCTTTGAATTACAAAGCTGATAATTCATCTGCACTGAGTTCCTGCTTATATGAATATTCATAGCAATGAATTGACTGATTCAGCTGTAAAAAAAGATTCAGAATTAAGCAGATCTATTCAAAAAATTGTGTCCTGGTGTTTTATAAAGAGAAAAATAAAAGAATCTTGTTTAGACAAGTGAAATGAAAGCTGGCAGAAATAAAAGAAGAGTATACATTATTCAAGATTTGAAATAAAACTCAAGTGAAAATCTTGTTCAATTAAATGTAAAAAGAAAATATTCTCATCTATAATACAGCTGAAATTAGAACATGATTATTTTAAATCTTATATACAAAGATTTGATGATAGATTTAATTCAATAGAATGCTTATTCTGCAATGTAAATGAGAATTCTGAGCATATTGTAATGCACTGTGCATTATATAATAGTCTCAGAGTCAGATTGAAAGAGAAGTATAATTCAAATCAATTAAATATGAGATTCTTATTCTCAACTGAGACAGGAATTAAATACTTAATATACTTTCTATCAGAAACTTAAGCAGCTACAAGAAAATGACTGAATTCAGAAATATCTGAATATGAAGAGAAGGAAATTGATCAGATATAGTCTGTTAAAACAGCTATATACTATCTTTTAATAATTTGTTTCATTACAGTCTCTCTTTATTTTACTTTACTTTTTTCTTTCTATTTTTTTCTATCTATCTATTTAATGTGTCTATCTTTAAGACTGTGTTCTCTTTTCTTTTGTCATGTCAAATGGTTTCAAAATATCAGACAATGTTAAAATACTGCAATTTGTAAACAGTTTTTGTATTCTGAGCTGGAATTTTCTGATTTTGTATATCTGAAATTGATGAATGTATAATAGTTAACTTTATAGATATAGGAAAAACCCTGAGAACTTTTAGTTCTCAGGTAGATGTCATAGTCTCTGACTGCATACATCTATAATTGAAGAATAATAATAATAATAATAGAACTATATATTAAGCTTATAAAGTACAACTTAAGTATCTATCAGATTAATTTTCTAGAATATGTAATCACTGCAGATGATATTCAGATAAAATCTTTATAAGTTGAGACTATTCTATTATAACTGAAGTTAACTAGTATTTATAAGATTCAGATCTTTCTGAGCTTTGTGAATTTCTATATATAATTTATTCTTGTATTCATAAGAATCTTCTTGACTCTTACAGACATACTGAAGAATGAAAATAAGAAGAAGTCATCTTATAAACAGAGAATGAAAAGATTATTAAGAAGAAAGAGCTGTGAGAACTTTCTTATCTCAGAAGCTCACAGAGTCTTTATAAGATTGAAACAGATATTTACAGACACAGTAATACTGTTTCACTTTAATTTCTTACTTTTAATCAGATTGAAAATAGATGTCTTCTTCTTTATAATTTCAGAACTAGTCTTATAACTATAGTTAAATAAGAACTGAGTTTTAGTAATCTTTTTCTCATAAAAGATGCAACTCATGAAGATTAACTATAATATTTATAATCAGAAGTTTCTTATAATAGTGAAATTCTTTCATCACTGATATCACTACTTTGAGAGTTATATAACAGTGATTACTGTTAGAACTGATCATGATAGCTTATAAAAGTTTACTTCAATCAAGAAACTCTCATAACAGTAGATTCACTGAGCTCAGAGACTGAGTGAGTTCTGATTCAAGATAGAGTATATCAAGAGAACTAAGAACTCAGCTGATGAACTCTCTCACAGATCAGACTATATTAAGAAGATCAGAACAACAGATATAGAGAGACTAGAGAAAATAGAAAAGCTTCACAGAATGCTCAGACTGAGTATTATAAAGAGATTGACTGAAGAGTCTCTCAATTTCTTATAAGAGAAGAGAAAGAAGAGAGAGAAGAAGTCTGTACAACTACTCTCTATAACACTGAGAGTCAACACTCTGAAGATCTCTGTGAGAATTCTTGAAGAGAGTATCTATAATCTGAAGAGTTAGCAGACTTTGAGAAGTACTGTGAAAGACCTGATATAAGAAAAAACAGAGTATAAGTCTTTGTAAGATCTTCTATTCAGATTGTCTGAACTGTAACTGAAGAATGAATATACTTAGTATATTCAGAAACTGCTTATAGCAGGGATCAACTCTGCAGAAATAAAGAATTGAAGAGACTTAAATAATCTCTTATGAAAAGAGAACTGAATTTATATGCCTGTGAATAAGTTTCTATATATAGAACTTATTAAAAGGTATTATAACTCTTCTCTAGTAAGTCATTTTACAGATACTAGAACTCATAAGTTACTTATAAGAAAATACTTCTGACTGAAGATATGAGAACTTGTGAAGAAGATAGTGAATTCTTATACTATTTATCAGAGTTCATGAATAGTATAGTTCAGATTATATAAAGAACTTACTTCTCTACTCATTCTGTAGAAATCTTAGAAACAGCTAGAAATAAACATTCTCATAAGTCTTTCTAAAAGCAAGAGCATATATAATGCCTGCTTTGACAGTGTGCTGATAATAGTAGATTACTTTATTAAAATAACACACTTTATACTCATCTGTAAGAACTTAAAGTTAAAGAATTTAACTCATATCTTCATCTGTAATATGATTCAGTTGCATGAGTTATCTGTAAATATTGTCTCAGACAGAGAATCAATCTTTATAGAAAAGTTCTAATCTGATCTGATAATTATACTGAAGATCTCATGAGATCTAAGTATAACTTTTCATTAATAGACAGATGATTAGATAGAATATCTGATAAGTATATTAAAACAGTATCTGCAGTACTTTGTTAATTATAATCAGAATGACTGAATATATTAATTATCACTTATAAAGTTTATATACAACAACTCAAAGCATGTCAGCACAGATAAAATCCTCTTTAAGATACTCACTAAGACTCATTTATAGATAATCTTGATAAACTTATGAGAGTACACTATAGAGTATAGTGATATCTGTGAATAAGCTGAGAGAAATCAGAATATTCAGAAGAAAGTCTGTAAATTCTTGAGAAAGACTTAAGAGTATTAGAAGAGATACTATAACTTTAAGTATATTATAAAGAGTTTCAAGAAAGATGATAGAGTCTGACTGAGTCTAGAAAATATTATCATACAGAGATCTAGTAAGAAGCTGAATCTCTTATAAACAGAGTCTTATAAGATTATAAAGAAAGTTAACTCACAGTTCTACAGGTTAAAACTGTTATCTGAATTATAAATATATAATATTTTTCATGTCTTCTTACTCTGTAAATATAAGGAATTCTTAGAAGAGAACTTTGTAACTCATTACTCTGTTCATAAAGTATTAGAGAGTGAAAGAGAATATCAGATTAAAGAAATTATTAACTCAGAGAAGTGAGATTATAAACTCTGATTCAAGATTCAATGATAAGAGTATTCTGATAAGATAAATAAGTTCACTTGAGAACTATCTGAACAGATAAGATATCTGTGAAAGCTGAGATATAACTTTTATATTATAAATTCTGATAAGTCAGATTAATGTGATCTTTGTTAAGAATCTGATTATAATAAAGATATTAACACTGTTATTTATAAATTCTAGTCTACAAGATAATGAGTTTCTACTGAGATGAACAGTTTATGACATACACAAAGAGAAGAAGAAGTCATATTCTTATTAAAGTTAAAAAATAAGAAAACAGAAACAGAATCATGAACATAATTTAGAGACTAATAAAGAAAAAATAAAGAAAACTTACACTTATATTCTTAATATTTATACCACTTAATTCTCTCATAACTATTAATTTCTCTCTTTAAAGAAGCAGAGAGTATCATGCTCATAGTACAGATAATTATTATATTTAATATAAAGATCATCAGAAATGCACAGACTTCAGAGAAGTTAGATATCAGAGTATACACAGTTATAACAGAATCTTAAGAGCTGACTGTCTGTGTATATAATCAGATATCTCTTATAAAGCTGTGTCTGCTTTCTCAGTTATACTGAAGTATTCAGCCTGAAAATAATTGAGATATGAAGAGAAGACTCATCTGTTCAGATTAACTTCTGTCACAAATTCATGATATTTACATTATCTTGATTATTCAGATTTTATGAGTACTCAGAGATCTATCTCTCATTAATAATAAGATTGCAGAAATGCACTGCAGTATGAGAACTGTTGATAGAGAATCTAGGCATATTTACATATATCTGATCAGAGGTTGTGCAGATAGAAGAGAAGTGATTATAAATCTGTGAGACTGCAGAAGACACTGATAACATCAGAAGCTTAATAAGAACTGTTAACTAGAGTCTGTAAGAAATTACTTATAAAGAGACTTACAGTAAAGAGTAGAACTGTACTACTTAAAGTCAGAGACTAATCTGAGAGAGACATGAAATTAGCTACTGATCTGAAGATCAGATGCAGTAACAGAGCTGAGAGAAGTAAAGACACTGTTATAAATAATAATATCTCTGCTACATCAGCTGATAAAAAGTGATCAGAGAAGTTACAGAGATACTTATAAGAAGCTTAACAGTAGTCAGACATTATCTGTAAAGATGTTAGAATTGAAAAAATTTTTATTCTTAAGAAGTTCTTGAATTAATATATAGATATTATTAGAAACACTCTCTCTCTATTATCTGAATGAAAATACTTCACAGATGAATAAGAATACTTACAGTTTATAAGAATAAGAGCTGTTACAGAAAAAGAGAAAAGAAGATGAGATTCTATAGACAGATCTGAGATATTTATACTACTCTAGAGAGATTTACTTACACTGTGAGTGATTCTGTGAAATAGTCAGATCACTCTAGTAAATAAAGAGTGATTATGAATTACAGATCTGAATCTTTCTATATAACTATAAACAGTGATTGTAGACTGTAAATATCTTGATTCTACAATTCTATAGAGTTAGTAAAAGAATAGAAAATTTCTCACAATTCTACAGTGTCAAAGAACAATGATTTGTAAGAATGAGTAAAAGATCAACTTATAAATACTTCTCTTTAATAAGAGTGATTTTATAGAGAGTAATTTATCTGTGAGATGAATCTGTGTAATAATCATACAAGAATCTTGTAAAAATGATTGAGAGTCAATCAGAACTCTTCTGTATAAAAGATGTAAGATAAATCTATATAATAGTTAGAGAAGAATCTGTAGACTATAAAGAATCTCACAGAATAAGAAACTGAGTAACAGACTCTTTTCTCTTCATAGTAACAAGAGATTTTTCCTCACTGAGATTTTTTTTATAGATATGAAGAATTTTTAGTAAGTATCACTGCAGTGCTGAGCTAATTCTATGAAGTCACTCAGTGAAAGGCTTCACAGATGAAGTCTTAGAGAGGGAGAGATATGTAAGAAATCTCACTTCTTATAGATTCTTTATCTCTATTTCTATTTCTTATATAATTAATAGAATTAGCAGCTCTTGACTATACACAACTATATAGACTGAAGTTCATGAATACTATTCATAACTCAGCTTAAATGCTATTATACATTGATCTCTACATTTTATCTTTCTATTATGAATACTTCTAGTAGTTAACAGTACATATCATGTCAAGCTGCAAACACCTGAATAATTGCCTGCGAGTTCTTATTCTTACACAGTCTGTCACTATGTACACAAGATCTCAATCTTATTTAGAATTCTTATACATATACAGAGTTTCACTTTCAGTTCAGTAGTCTCAGTTACTTTTCTTACTGTTTTAAGTAAATTCTCTGAAAGATTCTGTATATCTTTCAGTTCAGATAGTAGAGAAGAGTGTTCATATTAACTAGAGAAGATGTTTATTTCAGTGATTTCTCATTGATCATACAATGTCTATTATTATATAATTATATTATTATATGATTTCTAATTTCTGTTTTCTATTATTATTATACAACTTCAGTGATAACTGTCTCTCTTTTATTCTTCTAAGTAGAGAGCAGTCTTCTTTGAATCTGATTTATTACTTACATTTTCTTTCTCACATCTTATTCATTCATATACATAATATTTATCTGAGTATGAAGTTTTCTCTTAATAAGCAGAATAGTATCAATCAGATGCTCTTCTACTCACTGCTTCTTTACATACTATCTTTTACAATATTTTAGAATCACTCTAATATGATAATTATAAATTACTTTATAGATGAAATTATCACATTCTGAAGAAGTCTGCACTTCTCACCAGTTTTTAAACATGCTATCAGATGTGATTCAAAGGTTGCTTGAGTTAGTATACAATTACAGATATACACTGACTTCTTATATACAGTACACTAAATTAATTAGTGGCTGCTATGACTTCTTTTACATTCATAAGCAATTTCAGAAGCGTAAGCATGTTCAGAAGCAGCCGCATTATTATTCAGCAGTTGTACATTCTTTCAAACCACAATTTGATGTAATTAAATCTTAAGAATATATAAATCACATACTCATCTTATACACTGAATTATCATTATATTAAATACAAAGTAATAGAAGTTCTAGACAGTTATAACTACTATTTTAATATATTATCAGAAATTTATAATATCTTTTATACAAGCTTGCTTTATTATACTGTCACTAACTCATTCTCTTCTTAACTGACTTTCAACTGACAGCTGTCAGAAATTATAGAAGAAGATAATGAACTTAAATAAGAGATTGAAGATATTCTTAATAAGAGATTTCACAGCTGCAGCTAATAATATCTTATGAAATAAGTTAACTATAATTATTTAATTTAAATCTTAAGCTTTATACTATCTGATACAGCAGCTCTTGACTGATAAGAACTGCACTTACTTTTAAAAAAAGAGGGTTAATATAATGAGCTATGTCTGATTAATTATATAGACTATTTTATTACACTTTATAGATTTCTGCTAAAAGCTTTAATTCTCAGTTATTAATTGTTAATTAAAAAATTCACAGAATTTCTATTCTTCTGCTCTGAAGCTTTATTATATATATATATAAATATTCACTCTGATTGCTGATTCTTACATCTTCTCTTTTTTCCTTCTCTAACATTTTTCACTTTTATATTATAAGATTTATATATTATACTGAGCTATTTAATGTAGATCTCTCACAGAATATAAATCTATTAATTAGTAAATTTAGAGAAAATGAAATATCTCTAGTAAAAAGTAAGACATACGAGCATTTTGACCCCATCGCCGACCGCATACCCCGTGTGGTGGTGGAGTTATCCAGCCAAACGTGAACCAGATGTCGTTCGAAACTCCTGTGTGGGATTATCCCCCATTCTCCCCTACCACACCACAACCCCGGGCCAAATTGCCATACAAATTGTAAGGTGAAGAGACCTAGCCATATGCACCAATCTTCTCGATTTTGGAAGATCCCCGATCTGTAGTTGTGGAGATATCTGAGGAGCGACCTCCGCGAAAACCCTGTCCATCTTTGATGTTCCAAAACACCAACGCCAAGTCCCACCCTCGTACCGCCCTTCCTAATCTGGCCCATCCCCGGCAGAAAAATACAAAAAGATACCTCGGCGATAATATCAAGCACATAATCAACAGCCACTTCTGAAGTGCAACCTCCGCGGTCTGTCTTCAGTGTATCTAGACATCAACACCAAGTCTCACCCTCGTATCACCCCTCTCAATCTGGCCCATCCCCAACAGAAAAGTACAAAAAGATACCTCAGCAACTGTACTCAATACATAATCGGCAGACACGACAACTATAAAATCAGTATACCTCAAGGTCTGACTGAGCCTTTGATCCCTGCACAGTGAGATATATTAAATCTAGTTTTAATATCTCAATATTCAATAGATTCTGCAAGAGATTGAGAACAGCAACACTAGATTTCTATTGAATTTGAGAATTAACTCTATATTGATATAATCATTGACAAAGTCTTCTATTTTGAGATATAAATAATCAGTTCCTCTATATCTCACTGACAATATTTATATTATTATATAGAAATAGACTTATATTCTCTATAATATCAAGACTCTGAAGAGAGAAAGTCTTGATAGAGAGTATACAGTAGTGCATATCTTAGCAGTTTCTATCTCATTATTCTGCAGCAGTTAATGCAAAAAAAAAGATCTTAGAAATAGTTTTTTACTTCTCTTGAAAAAGTAAGGTGTTTTTCTCTGAGTTTTATATAATATTCTTACAAAGAATAAAAAACAGAGCTGTTTTCTGTCATAATTTCATATTCTTTTAAGTAAGAATTACTTTTTCAGTGACTGAAGAGCTTTTATTAATACTTAATTCTTTTTTACACTCTTTATTAACTGATTTGAGTTGCACACTTGTTGTGTGAGAAGAATTGAATGATTTAGAATAAAATTGAATAGTTTTAATTAATTTCTCTGCAAAAAATTGATTTATTTTTTATCAGTTTTTCTCTTAAAAACTGTCATATCATCTGATTCATTATCAATTGATATCATACTCTTTCTCACTGTATCTCAAGAAAGAGATTGTAAAGATTTTATTAATTTATCTCAAAAATCAATTTTAGTTATTAGATTCTCTTCAAAAATCTAACCTAGTTACTGAACTAGTGTGAAAAAAATCAGATGTTTTATACACAAAAGTCTTTTATTCTTCTTTTGAAACAGTCTGATCAACTTTTCAATTGAAAACAGACTTAGAAATATCTCAAGTGAAACAGTCTGATCAACTTTTCATTGAGTGAGAATAATGAGTTCAAAAATACACTCAGTTGATGTGAAAAAAGATGCTTTCTCAAATGCTATTTCTGAGATTGAAATTCTGAAGAGAAGAAAGAAAGAAGAAATAGAGAAATAATAAGTTCTTGAAATACAGAAACTTGAAAAAGTAATCAAGATTCTTGAAAAGTAGTGTCTAAGTGAGATAAATGAAGAAGTTCTGTTAATTCTTCATACTCAGGCTAGACAACTACAGAAGATAATCAAGTTCAAACTTGAAATTTCAAACACAGTTTAAAAAACATTGAAAATTTCTAGTATAATCACTGACTCTTCATCTTGCTCTTCTTCTTTTTTTTCTACTTTTTCTTCTTCTTTGAATTAGAAGAAAACATATGTTCAAGTAGCTGAATCTACTGTCTCTAAATCTGCTATTTCAAAACCTGCTTAAAATCTTGAGAAAACTGAGAAGAATACTGCTTATATCTCTATTCATAGAAAAGTGAAAAAGAAAATGCAAAAAGAGAAAAACTTTCAAATCTCAAGAAATAGAAGACTTATTGTCAAAGTATCAAATCAGGATATTCTGCAAAGAAACAAGCTAAACTCAAATCTCATTTTCAGAATTAGAAATGAAATTAATCAGCAGTTCTTTTCTCAGTTGATGATTGATATTGAACTTCAAAAACCAGTTATAGCTTTAATTAAGTTATCATTCTTTGAAAACTTCATCATTCTGACTACAATGCCTGAATTCAGTGCTGAATTCCTTATTCAGAATAAGAATCTCTGAAAGTCAGCAGTAGAATCTTTACTAAACACAATAATTCTATCTGAAAGAGATGAAAAGTAGAACAAATTCATTCTTCATAATATTTCAGTTGAAATTTTTGACTGTGAAGAAGAAATGCTACTTCTCAAAAATGAATTGAAAGAATACAACTCTATTCAAATGAGAAAGAAGCCTGTATAACTAAATTCAATTGAGTTCAGATAAAGTAGAAGAAATGCCTCTGTTCTAGTATATATAAAAACACTTAAACAGTCAAAGATCTCTGAAGTAAGAGTAGCAGGTTTGAAAATGAGAGTTCATGAATACAAAGACTCAAGAATGAATCTCAAAGCTCAAACACAGTGTTCAAATTATCAAAGATATGAACACTTTACAATCTCATGTTTTAGAGACTTAAAATATGCATTCTATGCCAGAGATCATAAAACTAGTGAGCATAAATATGAAACATGCTTAAAAAGAGGTGAAATATGTCAATACACTCTGCTTAAGTGCTCTAATTGCAAAGAAAAATATATATCTAGCTCAAAAGAATGTACATTTGCTCCTAGAACTCAAAAGAACTGAAGAAAAGATGAAGCTCAAAGTCAATCTAGAACTGAAGAGAAGAGTCAAGTCAGTAGACTTATAACTATAAGCTTAAAAAGAAGAAACTCTTAACTATCTAAATCTTCAAACTTCAATTCTTCAGCTAAATGTACACAGAATTTGAATTCTCAAACTTCTGTTAAGATTAGAGAATTGAGAAATGACTCTGATGATAAACTAGATATAATGTAAGCAGTTGAGATCCCTACTTTTCAAAATAGTTATAATCTACTATCTGATAATAGTGACTAGATTCTACTCTATCTCTACTCTCTTTTAGTATGAATATACAACAAAAATAACAAAAAAAGGTTAAAAACTCTTCAAAAATCACATTTATTCAAAATAATATGAATAGAAACTCAAATTGTATTTATTCTTGTCTTCAAATTGTATTTGAATAAAAAGTTGATTTTATACTACTTCAGAAACTGAATTTTGATGCTGAGTAAAATTATATTATTTCTCATTCAAGCTACTACTACTTTCTATCTCAAAAGTCTGAGATAAAGTCAAGAGTAGTGATCTATGAAAGAAAGAGATCAAGATATCAATTTAATCTAAGATTTGATATCATGTCTGACTCTGATATTCTGATAAGTGATATTATAGATAAAGAAAATGAGTTTGATATTATACAGCTTATAAATATCTATAATGAAAAGTCATTGAAGAAAAATAACAATATCTAGATAATTGATAGAGAATTTCTGAATATAACTTCATTAAGAAACTCTATAATTGCAGGAGATTTCAATACACATTATCTCTGATGAAATTCAGAATGTAAAAGAGTAGTGAGAGCTGATAATCTGATTGAATGAATCTTTGAGTATTCAATAGATTTGATTAATAAGTCTGATCAATAAACATTCTTTAGAAAAGATATGAAACAGAAATCTATTATAGATCTAATCTGTATATTATAAAATCTAATGAAAAGAAGACTTGTAAACTGATTTATTGATTCAAATGAGACATTAGAATCAGGTCATGAGATTATTCAATTTGATATTAAACTGAGTGAAAAATAAATGAGTGAAAATCCTCTTCTCTCTAATCAGTTTAACTTTGAAAAAGCTGATTGAAAAGCAGTTGAAGAAAGCATAAAACTGTTAAAATCTGAAGAACAGAATGAGCTATATTGAAATTCTGGTCAAGATATCTCAAATGAAATGCTTGAGAATAGAGTGAAGCTTATTACATCTATTATTTTAATAAGTGTTAGAGATAATATTTCAAAGAGAAAATCTTCTGAGTATTCAAAACCTTGATGAAATGAGAATATCTTATCTAAAAGAAAAGTATTAGCTACTGCTAGAAGAGATTGAAAGAATGATATAATATCTGATAAAGAGTTCAAAGCTGTCAGAAATGAATATTTTTCAGATATTAAAAGAGCTAAAACAGACTGCTGAAATAAATTTCTTGAAGAAGCATAAGAGAAGAAAGTTTTTAAAGCTTTTAACTATACTAAAACAAGAAGTGTAGCAAAACTTCCAGTCTTAGAATATGAGTTTCAGAATAAATTATATACAGCAAACTCTTTTGAGAAAAAATGTCAAGTTTTTATGAGAATTCTCTTTCAGAACTCATCAGATTCAGATTCAGAGAAAGAGAAAGAGAATATATCACTTCTCAACTATATTGATGAAAATGACTGAGAATGACCTGATCTTATATAAGATGAATTAGAGTCAGCTATCTTCTCAAGTTCTGTTAAAACTGCTGCAGAGCCTGATTCAATTAATCACTTAATTATTCAAAATACATATTTCTACTTAAAGAATGAATATTTTGAGCTCTTTTTCAATCTCTTGAAAAATGAATATAATTCTGAATGCTGGAGAGAAGTCACTGAAGTGATTCTTATAAAATCTAATAGAAAAACTTCAATTTCTAAGTTATATAGAGTAATATCTCTATTAAACTGTCTAGAAAAGATTTTGAAAAAGATAATAGCTACTCAACTATCTTTTATTAGCTCTATTAATAACTCTCTTTTATTCAGTGAACAAATGAGAGATAGAAAATAATATTCTGTAATTAACACTGTTCTCTCAGTTATTCATGATATTCAAATAGCAAAGCATGAAGATCTGGTCTCAACTGTAGTTTTTATTGATATAAAAGAAGTATTTGATCATGTTTCAAAGTCAAAGTTAATTCAGACTTTGAAGATATTAAAAATACCACTTTCTCTAATAAAATAAGTTAACTATTTTATGTCTAAAAGAATCATACAACTTTTCTTTGATGAAATGAAATAAGACAAGACTGAGATAAAAATAGAAGTATTATAAAAATCTTCAATCTTATCTATTTTATTTGCAATATACACTGCATATCTATTCAAAAATAGAAATATGAGAATAGTACAATCTCTGAGTTATATAAATGATATTGATTTAGTCTACAGCTTAAAAACTATTAAAGAGAATTTAAAAGTGATTGAAGAAGCTGCAAAGAAAATCTTTATTAGAGCAGATAGCAATTAAATTTAATTTAATATGAATAAAACTGAGTTAATTCATTTTTTTTCTAGATTCAATGAGAAAGAACTATCTCTAACTCTTTTAAATAGAGAGATTAAACTCAGTGTAAATATCAAATAATTAGAAGTATAATTAAACTTCAAGTTGAATTTTAAATATCACATTTAACAAAGAACTGTCAAGACAGAAAGGCTATTAAATAATATAATCAGACTATCAAATATAGAGAGAGATCTATTCTTTCAGACTATGAGATAGTTATATATAGTCTGTATTACATCAGTAGCTGATTATAAAGTTCAAGTTTGATAGAATAATCAAGAGAATTTCACTGAACTCTTTCAAAGTCTGTAAAACAGAGTCTTGAGAAGAATTCTAGAAGTATTCAAATCATCTTCTATTAAAACAATGAAAATTGAAGCTTCAATTTCTTCTTCTGCTATTAGATTTGAAAAGATCTGTATGAACTATGTACTGAGAGTTATAAAGATAAGCTTAAATTATATAATCAGAGAAAGAGTCTCTTCTTCATTTTCATTAATTAACTCTGGAAATGAACTGAATTGAAATAGATTTCTTGATTGAAATGAAAATAATTCTTTAAAGAAAATGTCTTCTCAACTTTACAGACTATACTCTCTGATTAAAAATCAATTTTCTTCTTTAAATGTTGAAAAAGTGAATCATGAGAAGTTATCTCTCTGAAGAGAAAAGCTTGAATCTCTTATAGACTTATAAATAAGTGAACTATTAAAAGAGAAAGAATATGAACAGTATTTGAAGAGAATTTCTACAATCAATATAAAAGACTCTATTCTGATTTATTCAGATGACTTAAAAAATGAGAATCTGAATAGATTAGATGCAGACATTGCTTATACTGAAGATAATATTAATTTTATCTCAGATTTCTGAAATCTAGACTATGAATCTGAAGTCTTTGATACTGAACTATTTATAATAGTGAAAGCTTTCAAACTTATAGAAATAAAATCTTATAAAAGAGAAAATAGTTTAAAAGAGATATGAATATTCTCTGATAGTCAAGCTGCTTTAAAAAGACTTAGAAATAGTCAGATTTATAATGATTAAATGAATTTTAAACTGATCTTAAACTCTGTTTTGAAAATTCAAAAAAGAAGAATATTAAAGCTGATAATTCATCTGCACTAAGTTTCTGCTTATATGAATATATATGATAATGAATTGACTGATTCAGCTGTAAAAAAGAGTGCAGAATTAAGCAGATCTATTCAAAAAATTATGTTCTGATCTTTTATAAAGAAAAAAATAAAAGAATCTTATTTAGATAAGTGAAATAAAAGCTGACAGAAATAAAAGAAGAGTATACATTATTCAAGATTTGAAATAAAACCTAAGTGAAAATCTTGTTTAATTAAATATAAAAAGAAAATATTCTCATCTATAATACAGCTGAAACTAGAATATGACTATTTTAAATCTTATATACAAAGATTTAATGATAGATTTAACTCAATAGAATGCTTATTCTGCAATGTAAATGAGAATTCTGAGTATATTATAATACACTGTGTATTATACAATAATCTCAGAGCTAGATTGAAAGAGAAGTATAATCTAAATCAATTAAATATGAGATTCTTATTCTCAACTGAGACAGGAATTAAATACTTAATAGACTTTCTATCAGAAACTCAAGCAGCTATAAGAAAATGACTAAATTCAGAATTATCTGAATATGAAGAGGAGAAAATCAATTAAATATAGTCTGTTAAAACAGCTATACACTATCTTTTAATAATTTGTTTTGTTACAGTCTCTCTTTACTTTATCTTTTTCTTTCAATTTCTTTCTATCTATCTATTTAATGTGTCTATTTTTAAGACTGTGTTCTCTTTCTCTTTTCCTTTGTCATGATATTGTCAAATGATTTCAAAGTATCAGAAGATGTTAAAACACTGTAATTTATATGTGGTTCGGAAGAACATACGACCGTCGGATAATACCGCGGCCGCTTCCGAACTACTAGCGTACGCGTATGAGTGTAAAGGGGCCATAGCGGCCGCTAATTAAATTAGTGTATGAGATTCAATATATAAGAAGCCGGCGTACGCCTGTAATTGTATGCTGGCTTAAGCAACCTTTGAATCACATCTGATAGCATGTCTAAAAACCGGTGAGGAGCGCAGGCTCCTCCAGGGTGTGATAATTCCACCTACAAAGTGATTTGTAGTTATCATGCCAGTGTGGTCCTAGAACACCTCAAAAGATAGTGTATGAAGAGTGGTGAGTGAAAGAGCATTCAATTGATGCTGCTGCTTCACTTGTTAGGAGAAAACTCCACACTCAGGTGAATGCCATGTATGCGAATGGATGAGGTGTGAGAAAAGGGATGAGAGCAGTGAACCAGATTCAAAGGAGTTCACTTCCTACTCAAAAGAAGGATAAAAGAGGGGGTGACCATCACCAGAGTTGTACAATGATAACAGAAATCATATAATGATATAGTGATATAATGATAGACATCATACAATCAACCAGAAATCAACTACTGAAATGGATACCTTCTCTAGCTGATATGAACAACACCCTTCTCTGCTACCTGAACTGGAAGGTATGCAGAACCTTTCAGAGGGTTTACTTGAAGCAGTAAGAAAAGCAGCTGAGACTGCTGAACTGGAATTGAAGCTCTGTACATGTACAAGGATTCTAAATGAGATTGAGGCCTTGTGTATGCAGTGGCAGGGAA
>NW_003101671.1:605516-748701 GCF_000003855.2 Blastomyces gilchristii SLH14081
CTTAGGCCTGCAGCAGGAGGATCAAATGTTTATGCAGACAGACAACTATGCTGAACCTGGAGGTCCCATCATGATTGTTCATGACCTCTCCAGAAGTGTACACATCATCAGAGACTGCTGTGCAGGATGAGAATCTGAGCATGAAATATATCAAGCTGGGAGATCTGCCGGAGCCATCAAGCTTCAATGGCAACTGAAAAAATGATGCTGCAATCAGCTGGCTAAGTCAGATACAATCATATTATTGAATTGAATGTGAACTCACAGGCAGGCAGTCAATGAAATTTCAACAAGTCTTAAGATCTGCTGTGTTCCTACACAGAAAAGTGAAGTCATTATGAATGACTGATGAAAAGATGAACCTTGCAGACTCAGAGTGATATTCATTCTCATGAACATGGAATGAGTTTTTCAAATGAATCTTACACAACTTTGAGGAAGTGAACGCGTGAGACAAGCATTACAAACACTTCACTGAGTGTAGACAAGTGAATAATCTTACATTGTACTTCACACACTTCAGTTTACACTATCTTGTGTTGAATGAAGAGCTTTCAACACCTTTCTGTTTACAGATCTTCATCCATGATCTTACACCTGAGTTGAGAGTGGAATGAAAATGCTTAACCTTGCAACCAGGCATGGTGAAAGAAGCATACAACATCCTCATTGTATGGGAACAAGTGAGCCAATTGTGACAGAAAATACTGCAATTGAGTATGCCTCAGCAGAGAACAGGTAATCAGACTTCTACAATACAAGTCACACACCTGGATGTGATGAATCTAGATCTGAATGTCATTGCTAAAGCACTGAATCCCCTGAAAAAGGGATTCCCTGGGTGGAAACCTTGGTGTTGCAAGCATTGAGCTTGTTTCAACTGCAGACACCAAAATCATAATGTAAAAGATTGCACTCAGTGTGCACAGTCAAAAAACTAGCAGGATCAGTGAGCTCAGAGGCACTTGCTGATATTCTATGAAAAGTCTTCAAAGTGAAAGAGATGCCTGTGTTAGATGACTCTCTGAATTCTGTGAATGCAAAGAAGAAGCAGGCTCCTGACTGAGGTGCAGGCGAGGATGAAGTGAATGCTCATCTCAATGCCTTGAGGCCTGAAATGTTAATGTATAAGAGGCACTTGAGTAAGAATTGAGAGGTGGCTGCAAAAGTGTTAGTAGACACAGGAGCTTTGACACAATATATTGATGATTATATAATCTGAAGATTGAAAGGGGTCCGCTGAGTGAAGGATCCCCAATGCATAAGATTATCTGATAACTGATATTTGATATCACCTGCAAAAGTAAGAGTTCTCTTGCACTTTGAAGGATGATCTTGCTATATTTGGGCGTGAGAGCTGCAGAACATGGAATACAACCTTATTCTTGAACTTGATTGATTTCAAAGGTTCAATCTGCAGATTCAATGATGTACATGTCATATGCAGTTGACTGATAGGAAGAAAATGGTTCATATGATTCTATCAACTGATATGAGAAGGATATTCCACGCCTCTGGTATAGAAGGATTAAATCTGCTTACACATCAACAAGCAAAGAGAATGATTTGCAAGACCTCATCTGAAAGCATTCTGTATGTCATACAGGACCTGGAAGCAGAGGAAACCAAGATAAAAGATATGCGGGAGGATAAGCATATAAAGAAGCTTCTGAAGAAGCATGGGAAGGTCTTCTGAACAGATCTTCCACCAGAATTGCTGCTGGAATGAGGATTCATACATGAGATTGACATGGGGGACACAAAACCAGTCAACCAGAATGTGTACCCCCTGTCACAAATGCATCTTGAAGAACAGAAGTGTCAGATCACAGACCTTCTAGAATGTGGTCTCATACAACCCTCATCAAGCACGTGGGGCTTTCCAGTCCTATTTGTGAAAAAGATGGGTGGAGAGTGGCGGATGTGTATCAATTATCAAGCACTCAACAAGCTAATGATCAAGAATGGATATTCACTGCCATGGATTCAACAATAGTTGAATACAGTCAGAAACACCTGATATCTATTGAAGATTGATCTTCTCTCAGAATACTGGTAGATTTGTGTAGATAAACTGTCAGTCCCGCGAACTGTGTTTAATACACAATGAGAGAAGTTCAAATTCCTAGCAATGTCATTTGATCTGACAAATGCGCCTGTCACCTTTCAAATGATGATGAATATGATCCTTCATAAACAGAATGGAACCTCATGCCTTGTATACCTTGATGACATCCTAGTCTTTTCAAACTCATATGATGAACATCTGAAGCATCTCAATGAAGTGCTTACAACTCTGGCAGAGCATAAGCTCTATACCAAATCAATCAAGTGTGTGTTTGAAATGGAAGAGTTGGAGTTTGTGAGACATGTAGTGAGTGGTGACTGTATACACCCCATTCTGAAGAAATTGAATGTCATAGTGAATTGGCCGCGGCTGAGAAATGTACACCATGTACAACAGTTTCTTGAGTTGGTCTCATACTACTGCAGGTTCATCAAGGATTTCACACAAATATCTGCACCACTCTCAGATCTCTTAAGAGAAATGAATGCAAATCTGTGAAAGAAGAAGTTTCATTCAATCATCTGAAATGCTGTGTGCAAAGAGGCTTTTCTCACACTGAGGGAATGTATAACAACATTCTCAGTGCTTATTCAACCAGATTGTGATAAACCTTTCTACATCAAGACAGACACATCTGAATGGGCTATCAGAGGCGCCCTTCTACAGATGGGCAAGGACAGCAAGCTGCACCTGGTGGTGTATGATGGTAGGAAACTATCAGGCGCTGAGCTCAATTACCCAGTGCATGAAAAGAAATTGCTAGCAATCAAGCACATGCTGGTGTTGTGGGATAGATATATTGACAACAGGCATATAACAACAGTGATCATGAATCATGAAAGCCTCATCTATCTACAATCAATGACAAAACCTTTCCAAATGCTTACCATGTTGGATCTCAGAGTTCCAAGTGTATAATCTTCATATCAAATACTGAAAGGAATTGAATGTAGTGATGCTGAATGCAATCAGTTGCAGACCTGATTTCATGGGTGAGGGTTCTGTGAACCAGGCACAAGGAATGTTCATGTTAACACACTGAGAGAATGCAAGGAATCAGAATGAGTGAATGCCATGATCTCTCACTTGAAGAATGGCAAGGTGTTGAATGACAAGCATCTCATGAGAGTAGTAGAAGAGATGCTTCTGAACTTCAAGCTGGGGAAATTGGGAAATGAAAACAATATTGTGCTTTACTGTGATCTAGGATACACAGAAGCTCCCTATCTAGAACCTTTATTTAGACATGACTTGATGGCTCACATGCACAAGGAATTCAGCCACTTAGAAAGCCCTGGACTCATGGGTGTACTCAAACCAAGAGTATACTGGTCAAGCATGGCCGAGAACATCCAGGTGTACACTCACGAGTGCCTGAATTGCCAGGTCATGAAAGAATCTAAGAAAGGATTAGAATGTGAGGAAGCACAACATCAGGTAGAGTGTATGATACAACTGTTCAAATGATGGGGGATGGACCTTATAGACATATTGCCGCGAATGCTAAATGGAAATTGATGGATAATCACTGCTATTGATTATGCTACTGACTGGCCAGTTGTAAGAGCAGTTTCAGAGATGACAGAGAAGGTGATGGTGAAGTTCCTACATGATGAGATCTATGTCAACTATGGAATGCTGCGCGAGATTCTAACTGATAATGGTGTGAATCTTGTAGAAGGAGTGATGAGGCATTTCATAA
Organism: Blastomyces gilchristii SLH14081; assembly: GCF_000003855.2. Classification (NCBI taxonomy): domain Eukaryota; kingdom Fungi; phylum Ascomycota; class Eurotiomycetes; order Onygenales; family Ajellomycetaceae; genus Blastomyces; species Blastomyces gilchristii. Next base: position 609,287 of record NW_003101671.1, read on the forward strand.
GTCAGTTACAGACAAGACATTGTAGAACAACATCATACCACCCGCGGATGAACAGGAAGATGAAATGCTTGAATGGAATCTTGAGCAACATGCTGATGAAATATCTAGTGAATAAGCCTACAAGACTATGGGATGAATATCTCAGGCAGGCACTATTGGTCACGTGGATTTGACAGCATGCAGTCTCCAAGTGTTCATCATTCTACCTGTTGTATGGATTGCACCCGCGCATCCTGGAGAATGTTTCAGAAAAGATGAGGGAGGGAGCAGTTGCAGATGCAGCAGGAACAGCAGTTGCAGATGCAACAGTCACAGATGCAGAACCAAGATTGAAAGAGATCAGCCACACACGCACAAAAGCTAATGAGTTACTCCTGAACTGAGCAATTCAATTGAAAAGAATATGAGACTCACTTGTTAAGAAATTGAGTCTCAAGATGGGAATGTGAGTCCTCATATACAATGAGAGTTCTGAGAAGTTCCAACCTAGGTGGTTTGAGCTATATAAAATACTCAAATCACATCCTCTGAGAATGTACACATTGGAAGAACCAGGGGGACAGATCTTATGCAACTTAATCAATGATTCATGACTTGTGAAAGCAAAGATGTAAGACCTGAGCAGATTATGATCATCTGCAGCACTATTATCAGCATTGAAAAAGAAGAGACTTACAATTGAAAAGCCTTGTGAAGTAAGAGAAATCATAGACACTTACAAACCAGATGATCTCACTTATTCTGACCTTTCCACAATTACAAGGAAAGAATGGAAAGAAATGAAGAAATCAGGTGAATGCCACACTTCAATAAGTGATGAGACTGTAGCTGATTGTATGATAATGCGCTGCAGACAGCGGGTGCAACACAGCAAAGAGTGATCTCAAAGCAGCAGACTTGCACATGAGTCAGATTGCAGAAGAAAAAGGAATTCAGAGTTGAATTTAACTGTTTACACCAGTTCAATTGTGAAGACCACAGAGGACAAACTATCTGAAACATCCACAGATGTGTGGGACCAAGTCATCTCAACCCCTGAAGATGCTCAGAGGTCAGATGAGGTTAGTTTTGATGAGCTGTTTACTGTAGTGGTCTGAGTGGGTGAAGAGAGACAGTATAATGTGTGAGACAGAATCACAAAAAGTTAGAAGCTGCTGAACCTAGTCACTGAATGCTGTACCATATAGAGGTTGTGTAAGAGTAGTGACTAGCAGATAGAGGAAAAGTGTAAGAAAAGAGATGATGAATTGATCATCAACTGTAAGAGTCAACTGTAAAAGACAAATATTATCATATATATCTCATTCATTTTCATACATCACACATTTAATCTATTTCCAACACCATGCCATCTGAAAAATGCCAAAAACAAAGGAAATCTCAAAACTCAAGATCTGCAAGGGATTTGAGAATTGCAAGCTGCTCTTGCAACAATGCTGTGTATGCCTTCAATTCCTCTACTGCTCTGTGTACAACATTAATGTCATTGATTGCAAGATTGACTGGAATACTAATATAGAAATGCACACGTGTACATGTAGAGAAATTGAAGAAGAGTGTGAGACCTGCAGGACCAGGAGTCAGGGCAGGGGGGGCAAAGGCAGAAGAAACAGAAGAAGGAGGAGGCACAGGACCAGATGAATGGCAGAAGCCACCCAGGGCTGAACACTTATGACTCAGTGTGTGCACAACCTTCCCTGCAGAGAAGGGAGAGGAAGTGATGAAAGGAGCTTGAGAGCAGGAGAGGGTAGTCTCAGCAGTGTTATCATCTTCAATCAGAATGGCCTCTGATGCCGGAGCAACTAAGAATCATTGTTAGTGTATGAAAATTGCAAAATCAGGGATGAGAACAGTTACTGAATGAACACCTGCTGGCCTTAGAATTGTATGCGCAATTACAACATGCATGAGGCTTCTCAGAAAGAGAGAGAGAGACATGAGAAAATGCAGGAAGCAGAATGCAGTGTGCAAACAGCTCATTCTCATGATGACACTTCAGACAAGGTGTATGAGCCTCACACCTGTGAGTGTAAAAGAGTATGACATCTGCATTCTCATTTCTGAAAACATGGATATCTTTCGCCTGCACCATGAAGTCAGATGACAGATATCAGAGAATAGGCTGATACAGATTGATCATTCTGAAGGAATTCACCAGAGCAAATGTCTCTGCAATGTTGAACTTTATAATTGTAAAAAGCTTCTTGATATCTGTGGACACCATGACTTCATACACAGCAAAACCCATAATGATTTCCTCTAAGAACAGGAAAATCAGTGTCAGATTGAAAAGATGAAAAGAAAAAGACTCACAATCTCAATACTGTTGAGAAGGGGGATGATTCTCTGATATGAATGAATGATTGCTTCATCATGAATATTTAAAACAAATGTAATAATCAGTGTCTGTGACTGAGCTTCAGATAGTTGTGTTGTACACAGTCTTCATGCAATAAATCATTCTGGGAGTTGACAAGAAGGGTGGAAGTGTACACACTGAGAGATGTGGTTCATTAAGCCTATGCAACATCTCCTTGAATCGGGGAGAGCTGATAACAAAAGCAGAGGCGGCAAAACCAGGAGTGGCAGGAGTGAGGGTTGCGGGAACAGGGGTAGTGGGAGCGGGAGAACCAGACACAGGGGCAGGTGTAGGAGATTGGGGGGGAGCGGCAGAGGAAGGAACAGAGGGGGGAGGGGAGGACACGGGAGACCCGGCCACACATGGCATGAGCAATTCCTCCATTATCACATTCTCCAAGTTCTTGATCAATGATTCAACATTGGGTTCACTATCATCAGCGGATGCAGATCTGTCAACACATGATGATTCTACATGAATAAAAACAAACATATCAGCATCTGCGTTCACACAAAATCATGCCAGAAAACATGATCAGGAACCCGCTGAGAAGAGAAACAGTTGAGGATGTATGAGAAGGTGTGTCATCATCCATGGTAATACATCATTCTGGCGATTGTTAGAAGATAAACAAGCCCTGACCATGTTTCACAATGCGTTACACTTACTGCTAACAAACTGCCTGGTATGAGCACTATGATGATGCTTGTTGTGGGAATGAGGGGCCATTGCCAGGAACATGTACAATGTGATAGGTGGACAGATAGAAAGAGTTGAACAGGAGAAGGAGTAGAAATCTTGGATGGTGGTGGTGTTCAATGATGATGGAATGAAGAAGATGGTTGAAGGATGGGAAAAGTTAGTGAATGAGTGGTGTAATATAGTGGAAGTTTCTTTGTGAGGGCATACGCAGGACACTAGCTGAATCAGGGATAGGTCACACAATTGTGAAATGCTAGTGGTGAGCTAATCCGCATGAAGCTAGGGTGTACAACATGGTCATGTGGGTGTGACTGAATCTGGTGGGGGAGGATGTGGTTCGGAAGAACGTACAACTGTCAGATAATACCGCGGCCGCTTCCGAACTACTAGCGTACGCGTACAAGTGTAAAGGGGCCATAGCAGCCGCTAATTAAATTAGCGTACGAGATTCAATATATAAGAAGCCGGCGTACGCCTGTAATCGTACGCTGGCTTAAGCAACCTTTGAATCACATATAAACAGTTTTTATATTCTGGGCTGGAATTTTCTGATTTTGCATATCTGAAATTGATGAATGTATAATAGTTAACTTTACAGATATAGGAAAAACTCTGAGAACTAAAAGTTCTCAGATAGATGTCATAGTCTCTGACTGTATACATCTATAATTGAAGAATAATAATAATAATAATAATAGTAAAAAGTAAGAGTCTTTCTGAAAAAGATAAACTACTCTTATCAAAATATTAATACAATATTTCTTAAAAAGAAAAATGTGTCATTCAGACTATAATCTGTAGAATAGTTGAAGATTGTATTAATAGATCTATCTACAAAGAGCTTAATATAGTGGTTGGTCATGTGATCTAGCGAGATCACCACAGCCAATAGTCGCAAAGGCCGTAACGGCCAACACATTACAATTCACTCAAGAGATTAAACAACATGTTTCTCAAGCTAAATAAGCGAGCGTAAGCAAGTGATTGAGGGTTGTTAACAATAATAATACGCCACTCGAGACCGGCTTGATGTCATCGTTGAACTTTAAATATCTTGGTTGCCGACGCGCTCTGGAACCGACTCGGAAATCGTTGTCCACTTGGGCAATGCTCTCCCAGCTCTCTACGGAGTAGTTAGTCCGTAGTTACTGTGCACAGCATTTTCCAGCCCAAGGAAGTCGTCCGGTCAGGAATGTGGCGCTGCGTTGGACCGGTGTCAAAGCGTTCAATTATTCAACCTGAGGGGGAGATGTCACTAAGTATGTGAAACTAGTTGAACCTTGTGAGAATCTGGCAGACTCAAAATGAGTGCGACTACGTTGAACGCACCGTTGAAGGGAAAACGGATTCGAACGTAGGTCTCCCGTGTGCCCGCACTCCTCAAAGCCAGAGGAAACTTTCCGGCCTCCTCTCCGCCTTGCTATTTTATTTTAGGAATGGTGGTTTCTCTCAAGAGACAAGTGCCTTCAGGCATGAACCTTCGCTCGCTGACAGACTGGACGCCAAGCAGGGCCTTCCACCATGTAGAGAACCGAGGGATCTCGCCCTTACAGCCAGCCGGAGTCTCGGTGCGAAGCGGGAATCAAATCCGTATCTTCATATCTTCACCATATTTGCCGGTCAAACCCCAAGGCCGAAGCTTGCTTGAACTAAGCTTCCTGTGACTTCCTTCGCTCACCAACTGCTGTTGGGATTACGACCAGCGAATAAGAAGATGCTATGGAGGACGGATCATCTCGATTGACCAATCTGGCTGGTTACCTCTTTCTTCAAGACCTCAACGGCAGAAATAAAGTTATTGCCGTGGGTCTTCTTCAATCAACTTGCTGACCCAGCAAACTCGAGGTTCAGACGCAGCCCACCCTATCGGGATCTGGGGCACTCCTAGTTCTTACAGGCTTCATCCCAAGCGGTGCTCATGGGCTGATCGCCCGCAAACGATCCCCAGGATGGGCTAGTTGTGGAGTACCAAGCTCTGCCAAAACGACCAGCAGCTTGTAGCATTCTTCATTCTCACCGCTCGTATTTGGTTGCTCGATAGCTGTGCCGCAGCATGATTTGGACAGCCAGGAAAAAATACACCTTAAAATATCCTTTTTTAGGTGCTGGCTTCGGCTCTCTGAATAAAGTTCCTTCTAGCCTACACTAGGACTGTTCTCCGCTGACAGGTTTCGAGGAGGACCGGGGTGATTTCAGGGGTGCCTGGCGGAGGTGTCCCCCCGCAAAATTCCACGAGGCGGGTAAGGATGGCCTAAGCGCGAGTCACAACCTAGGGAACATTTCTCCAACCCTGGAAGAGTATTTCTCTCACTCTCTCTCTCTTTTTTTTTTTTTTTTTACCGCGATCGATGCGACAGCGGCAGCAGCGACAGTCTTGACTCTGTCAAAGCAGAACATGGAGGAAAAGAGCTGCAGCATTTTCACTGTCGCGATCTCTTTTCTCGTCGTGTCATGGGTAACTGTTGCATTGCGCTGCTATGTGCGCCTGAATCTGACCCGATGGGGCATGGATGACATCCTCGTGGTCGTGGTTGTGGTATGTCTGACCATGCCTATAGTTACCCATGTACATGTACATGTACAGTAAGTACCCTGTCCTGCTCTCGTGCGTGGCTAATTATCTCTTTTCTATTTCTTTCACAGTTCATGTTCAGTGGTCTCGCGGGTTGCCTCATGCAATCTGCGTCCCTAGGCCTTGGGAAACATTCTAAAGATATAAAATCAATCGATGCAAGGGCCGATGCATTCAAGGTTAGATACAAAAATCTCGAATTGTATGAAGTTCCACATCGCATCGCATCGTTTTTAACATCCAGCACAGTTTTTCTTTACCGCCGATATGTTATATATCTTATCGTCGATGATAGTCAAGGTTTCCTTCTGTTTATCCCTCTTACGAATCATCATCGTTGGACGAGCTTACATCTTTACGATATACACAGTTGGCGTGATTACCTTCATTTTCACGACTTTCTACTTCTTTTTCGCCCTTTTCTCTTGCTCGCCAGTGGAGTATACCTGGGAACAGATACGGAATCCGGACCTGGCCGGGACATGTCGGCAATATTTCAAGGTTGTGGCTGGGAGCTATGCCCATAGCTCAATCATTTGTGCGGGCGACTTGACACTCGCAAGAGTCCCTGCCTTGATGATAAGGAAATTGCAACTAAACCGCCGTACTAAGTTATCCGCTTGCGTTCTCCTTGGGTTTGGATCAGTGTGAGGTTTCCACATGCAAATCAATCAATACCTTCTCTAACTTCTTCCCCATCAGAGCAAGCATCGCAACGATAGCCCGGCTCACATATGTCCACCACGGATATAACCAGGTTGATTTCCTCTACGTGAACACCGAGATAATGATATGGTCCATGGTCGAGATCGGAGTCAGCATCATCGCCATATCCGCCGTGACGCTCAAGCCGCTGCTGATGAAATACGAAATCTTCTTCAGCTCCCCTCAGGGCAGCAACAACAACCACAACCACAACTACAACAACAACGCGGCGCATGAGCGCGGCCGCATCTACGGCGCCCGCGACAGTGATTTCACATACACCATTGGCTCAGGGCCGCCGCGGCGGAATCGGGCCTCGACGCACGGTATCATTAGCGCCTCGCGGTTGAGGCCTGATCAGGCGGTTGCCAGGGGCCAGTCATCATCCGAAGAGAATATATGGGTGCCGAAGGGGGATGGGCATACGATGCCGAGCAGAGATGGGCCGGAGGATGATTTGGAACTCATTCCTAGGGGCGGGCAGATACATAAGATACATAAAGTTGTTGAGTTTTCGACGTCGAGGGGTACGACTGAGGAATCAAGTCAACACATTTCTGAGCATAATAGGTATACGGAGCAGGTGTAATGAGGGATCCTGCAGCGCCAAGTCGCATGAAATATTTAGTACGCACGGCCTTCCTATATAGGCATAGATGCCACGATTCGGCGCTGCTGTGGCATAGGCCTTGTAAATATTGTATTCATCTAATTGAAAACCTCTTGTATGCCGGGTAATGGATATAATAATAATCCGTCACTGTAATAAGCAGCTGCAGCTGCCACTGCCACTGCTGCCGCCACTGCCGCTGCCGCCGCTTGTACAGTTATTTTGAACTCCAATAATAATAATAAAAAGTGAGGTCTTTGATATCAGCCGCCTGTTCCATACACTCATTTTGATTTCAATCTTGAGAATATAAGAGCTTGATGGCAATAATGATGATGGTATGGTATGGCAATTGTGAATGCAAATCAGAGGGGATAGATAACATGGATAGAGAAAGGCCTATGCGTAGGTGGAGTTGATGATCAATCTGCCTTACAACAATATGAGATATGAGGCTAACTTGATGATGAAGCACTAATTATTATAACTAACTGAATAAGAAAGGCTGTACAGCACTAATTACATGTGCATACTATGTATGAATTTGTGCAGAAACATTGCATGTATGAATCCATCTGTGTGATAGTGGCATTAATTAAAAACATCACTGAACACTAATTTACATGATGTTAAACCATATAAGAAAGGCCATTACTGCGAAAGGTGCTTGCAGAATCCCTCTATTAAATATATTATATATGTATATACTGTCTAGTTTTCATAAGCATTTAAAGGTGTTGAATGTTCGATTGATTAACATCTATTTATTATCTATTTTTATTTTTTATTTTGGTTTTGATTTTACCTAGTGTCGGAATGAGTGTCACAGATGAATATGTTGAAGACATATGAATCTTATGTGTATCAAGATCTGCTTGTTATATTATCTGTGTACTATCTAATATATCTATTTCATACAAAAGATAGAGCTATTTATAGTAAAATATATGTATGAGCCAAGAGAGCTAGTATAAGTGAGTATTAGACAAGTATTATAGTAAGCTGATAATAATGAGAAATATTATAGTAATATGATATTGATGATATTCAGTAGTGTATAATCTTTTTTTTCTGACACACTCTCTTCAGTGAATGTAACATGTAAAAGAAAGTGTAATTGAAGCTGTAATAAAAAGAGTGTAGATGAATCTGTAGTAAAAAGAGTATAGATAAATCTGTAGAGATTATATTAAAATAGATTATTTATTCTACTTATATCTTAATGATATCTGATATATTAACTAGGTCTAGTATCTTGACAAATTCTGTATATTTCTGATATGATAGAGTCTTAGTGAGATCATTCACTGACATCTGAGCTGTAGACACTTAATTAACTGTAATATCACTGAATTAAACACATTCTCAGAGTCAGCTTCTATATATATCAATATAATGAAGCTTTATAATTATAAAGAGATCTTTCTTCATAAGAATATTAACAGTTTAACATTTATCATATTAAATACAGATCTTGTGACTAGATTTAAATTAAATATATTAAAAGAATCTATTCTATTAGATAGACTTCTTATCAGTCTATGAAATAGTAGTAAACTCAGCTTCAGTAATAGAGATAGTTATAATTATTTATTTAATTTTCAATTAATAGTCTCACTGAATAGTTTAAAGATATATTCTTATATAGAGCAGTGATCTGAATTATCTGTGAAAGAGATATTACTAGCAGCTTTAATAATATCAGATTTAAGATTAAGTTATAGAGATCTGTCAATGTTATTATTATATTAAATAGTAAGATTCTTTATATTATATAGATAAGATATTATTCTATTCATCTCTAATAAGTAATATTCTGATGAATTTATTATAAATATAGCTAGTTTACTCACTGTATATATAATATCAGAGTGAGTTATCACTGCTGAGTAGATATAGAAGCTGATATATTATTAATACTAATGAATTTTTACAGATATGACTGACTTATTAAAAAACTCTAACAGAGTATTATTATTATTATTATTATTCTTCAATTATAGATGTATACAGTCAGAGACTATGACATTTACCTGAGAACCTTTAGTTCTCAGAGTTTTTCCTATATCTATAGAGTCAACTATTATACACTTATCAATTTCAGATATGTAAAATCAGAAAATTCCAGCTCAGAATACAAAAACTGTTTACAAATTACAGTATTTCAACATCTATTAATACTTTAAAATCATTTGAAAATATCATGACAAAGAAAAAGAGAACATAGTCTTAAAGATAGACACATTAAATAGATAGATAGAAAAGAATAGAAAGAAACAAGTACAGTAATAAGAGCTACAGAATAAGATCTCTGCAGTTTACATCTTAAGCTATATACATATTTTAACACTCTATATAACTGATCACTGTCTCTGTTCTCTCAGACCTGCTTCAGAGATTATTATTCTCTCTAAAGAGTCATCACTCAGCTAGCTTCTGTAACTAGCTTACTTATAAGTGAGATTCTTACTAAGAATAATATCAGAGCTACTCAATTCTAGTTAAGTCTCTAATCTTTCAGCTGTCAATCTCAGCATTTCAGTCTATTAATTGACTGTCACAGTCTTGCTTACACTAATCATCTATTAAGAGTATCTAGATCTCATCTTATCTAGATTCTTGCTAGATTCAGAGTGTTCTAATCAGATAGTTTTTAAATCTCATTTCTCAGAAGTGAGTGTCTAGAGTGAGAGAAATGAGATCTGATCAGTTAAGCTTGATAATGATTCACTATTCTGCAGACATTCTAGATCTCAATCACTTTAATACTGATCTAACTTGAAGCATCTGAGAGACTGTTAATTCTAAGATCAGTGAGAATTAGTGTCTGAGAATTCTCAGAATGAACATCTTAAGCTTGATAATGATTCACTATAGTGTATTCAGAGGCCTCTGATACTGTTTTATGACTTAACAGTGAAAGCTGTGATTAAGATGACTCTTGCAGAGTTTGAACCTGCCCTCTCTTAGCATTCATTCCCCGGGGGGAAGGCCGCTAATTAAGGCTCCATAATAGCGTAGTTAACCACTACGCCACCGGGCCTCTAACAGAGTATTAGTTAGTAAGATATAGATCTTATAGATATGTATAAGATAATATATATTAACTATCTTATTAATATAGACTAGACTGGCCGCCGGGACCATGAATTTCACATTTGGTCTCATTTAATCTGGTCTCATACATTTCTTGGCGTGAATCCCGCTGGGACTGGCTATTAAAAAAACATGTAAAGTGACTATATATCAGATCTTAAAATGAAATCATGACTTGAAAAAAATGAGAAAGTGGTTTCATTTGATCTCATTTAGTCTCATTCTTGGCATAAAGTTACTATTTTTAGACATTTTAAGGTTTTTTTTAAACTATTTTTAATTTTTTAAAAAGTAACACTTTTTGATAATACTCAAATAAGATTTAAAGTCATTTAAAGCAATAAAAATAATTTAAATTGAGAAGTGAAAATCATGATCTCATTTGAAAAATGTGATAAGAGTAGACAGTAAGTCTCACTGAGACAGTATGAGACTACTATCTAATGTTAAAACTGTGTAATGAGATCAGTTGAATTGATAATAAGACTATTAAAAAATCTGATTCTGGTTTCAGACACGGTCACACGGTCAGTCTAATATAGACATTCTGATATAGTCAAAGCTTTAATTTGAGATGATTATATATCCTTTACATATTGAGAAATTATTTTAAATCTCTTATCTATCAGATCTTATAGATGTTTTTAAGATCTTTGATTAGTTAATCTCTTTCTTTCAAATCTTCTCATCATAATAGAATGACAATATTATTTATATAGAAGAAGATAATTATTAATTATTGAAGAAGAGATATTAATTCTCTGATATAGAGATAAAGTCTAGTATTCTCAATATTAAAGATAGTTTATTTAATCAGAGAAGAGATAATCTGTGTAATTTATATAATACTTATATAAGTTTTAATACATAATTTATACACTTCAAATTTTATATTCTCTTTAACTTTTATCATTTATTAAATAGTTTTATATATACTAGCTTATTAATATTACTATTAATAAAGATATTAATTCTATCTAACTGTTCTATATCTAGATCAAATACTGTTATTAAAGTTAATAAGATTTGAAGATCTCTAACAGCTAGTGTGTGAGCTTTTATAGTAAGATCTGTGATTGATTGAAAATCTCTGTGTATACAGATACAAGCTTTGTATTTTAAAAGAAAATCTTCATTATTAAACTTATAGATGAATACTTATTATAAAGAGATAACTGAGATATCTCTCTATAATCTACTAGTAATTTTATATGTATTCTGTAGAGATATACTATCTTATTCTTATTTAACAGTGTTCTTAAATTCTTCATAATATAAGTGTTTTTTAATATCTGCTTAGTGATTCAGTGAATCTGATAATTAAAATCTATAAATTCTTAAAGTTAATATAAATGCTGTTGATATAGATGTATTATTGATAACTATGAAAACAGTATTTGAAAATAAATTTTGAGACTTGTAGAAGTCTGAGTATGAATAAGAAAATATCTTATTAATTATTTAAAATAAATTGTTTTTAATATTTATAACTGTTATAAGATAAGCAGCTCTGTGTTTTTAAGTTCTACAGTCTTCAATAATATTAGCTTTATGTAAGACTAAGTGCTCGCAGGCGATTATTCGGGTGTTTGCAGCTTGACATGATATGTACTGTTAACTACTAGAAGTATTCATAATAGAAAGATAAAATGTAGAGATCAAATGTATAATAGCATTCAAGCTGAGTTATGAATAGTATTCATGAACTTCAGTCTATATAGTTGTGTGTAGTCAAGAATCACTAGCTCTATTGATTATATAAGAGATAGAAATAGAGGTAAAGAATCTATAAGAAGTGAGATTTCTTATATACTCCTCTCTCTCTAAGACTTCATCTGTGAAGTCTTTCACTGAGTGACTTCATAGAATCAGCTCAGCACTGCAGTGATACTCACTAAAAATCCTTTATATCTATAAAAAACCTCAGTGAGGAAAAATTCCTTGTTATTATAAAGAGAAAAGAGTCTGTCACTTAGTTTCTTATTCTGTAAGATTCTTTATAGTCTACAGATTCTTCTCTAACTATTACACAGATTCATCTCATATCTTTTATACAGAAGAGTTTCAGTTGACTCTCAATTATTTTTATGAGATTTTTATGTGATTATCACATAGATTTATCTCACAGATGAATCACTCTCTGTGAGATTATTCTTATTAAAGAGAAGTATTCATAAGTTAATCTTTCACTCATTCTTATAAATCATTGTTCTTTAACACTGTAGAATTGTAAGGAATTTTTCATTCTTTTATTAACTCTGTAGAATTGTAGAATCAAGATATCTGCAGTCTGTAATCACTCTTTATAGTCATATAGAAAGATTCAGATCTGTGATTCATAATCACTCTTATTTACTAGAGTGATCTGACTATTTCACAGAATCACTCATAGTATAAGTAAACCTCTCTAGAGTAGTATAAATATCCCAGATCTGTTCACAGAATCTCATCTTCTTTTCTCTTTTTCTATAACAGCTTTCATTCTTATAAACTGTGAGTATTCTCATTCATCTGTGAAGTGTTTTCACTCAGATAACAGAGAGAGAGTGTTTCTGACAATGTCTGTGTATTGATTCAAGAACTTCTCAAGAATAAAAATTTTTTTTTTTCAAATTTCAACATCTTCACAAACAATGTCTGATCACTGCTGAGCTTCTTATGAGCATTTCTGTGACTTCTCTGATTACTTTTTATCAGCTGGTGAAGCAGGGGTGCTGCTGCTCATAATCACATCTTCATTCTCTTCAGTCCTGTCACTGCACCTGATCTTCAGACCAGTGACTCATTTCATCTCTTCTTCAGATCAGTTCCTGGCTTCAAGCAGTGCAGTTCTCTTCTTTTCTGTAAGTCTTCTCACAAGTAATTCCTTACAGATTCTAGCTGACAGTTCTTATAAAGCTCTCAGTGTTGTCAGTGTCTTCTGCAGCTCTGTAGGCCTATGATCATCTCTTCTCTGCCTGCACAATCTCTGACCAGGTATATGCAAATATGCCTAGATTCTCTATCAATGATTCTCACACTGTGATGCATTTTCACAATCTCATTATCAATGAGAGATGAGTTTCTGAATATTCATAAAATCTGAGTAATCAAGACAATGTAAATACTATGAATTCATAACAGAAGTTAATCTGAGCAGATAAACTCTTTCTTTACATCTTAATTATTTTCAGACTGAATACTTCAGTATAACTGAGAGAGCAGACATAGCTTTATAAGAGATATCTAATCACACACACAGACAGTCAGTTCTCAAGACTCTGCTGCAACTGTGTATACTCTGATGTTCAGCTTCTCTGAAGTCTGTGCATTTCTGATAGTCTTTGTATTAAATACAATAATTGTCTGTATTACAGATATGATACTCTCTGCTTCTTTGAAGAAGAAAATTAATAGTTGTGAGAGAATTGAGTGTTATAAGTATTGAGAGTGTGAATATAAGTTTTCTTTGTTTTTTCTTTATTAGTCTCTAAATTATGTTCACAGCTCTGTTTATTTTCTGTTTTTTTTTTTTTTTTAACTTTAATAAGAATATGATTTCTTCTTTTCTTACATACACTGCAGACTGTTCATCTCAGTAGAAACTCATTATCTTATAGACTAGAGTTTGTAAATGATAGTATTAATATCTTTATTATAATCAGGTTCTTAGCAAAGACTGTGTCATTCTGACTTATCAGAATTCATAATATGAAAGTTATGTCTCAGCTTCTACAGATATCTTATCTGTCTGAATAATTTCTAAGTGAACTTATTTATCTTGTCAGAATACTCTTATCACTGAATCTTGAATCAGAGCTTATAATCTTGCTTCTCTGAGTCAATAATTTCTTTAATCTGATATTCTCTTTCACTCTCTAGTATTTTATAAATAGAGTGATAAGTCACAGAGTTCTCTTCTAAGAATTTCTTATATTCACAGAGTAAAGAGACATGAAAAATATTATATATCTATAACTCAGATAGCAGTTTCAATCTATAGAACTGTAAACTAATTTTCTTCATAATCTTACAAGACTCTGTCTGTAAGAGATTCAGCTTCTTACTAGATCTCTATATAATAATGTTTTCTAGACTTAGTCAGACTCTATCATCTTTCTTGAAACTCTTTATAATATACTTAAAGTCATAGTATCTCTTCTGATACTCTTGAGTCTTTCTCAAGAATTCACAGACTTTCTCCCAGATCTTCTGAATTCTCTTAGCCTGTTCACAGACATTATCACACTCTATAGTATACTCTCACAGATTTATCAAGATTATTCATGAATAAGTCTCAGTAAGCATCTCAAAGAGAGTTTTGTCTGTGCTGACATGCTTTAAGTTATTGTATATAAACTCTATAAGTGATAATTAATATATTCAGTCATTCTGATTGTAATTGACAAAGCACTGCAGATACTGTTTTAATATACTTATCAGATGTTCTATCTGATTATCTGTCTGTTAATAAAAAGCTGTGCTTAGATTTTATAAGATCTTTAGTATAGTTATTAGATCAGATCAGAACTCTTCTATAAAGATTGATTCTCTATCTGAGATAATATTTACAGATAACTTATGCAATCAGATTATATCACAGACAAAGATATAAGTCAAATTCTTTAACTTCAAGTTCTTATAAGTGAGTATAAAGTGTGTTATCTTGATAAAGTAATTCACTATCATCAGCACACTGTCAAAGCAGGTATTATATATGTTCTTACTTTTCAGAAGACTTACAAGAGTATTTATTTCTAGCTATTCTCAAGGTTTCTGTGAGATGAGTAGAGAAGTAAGTTCTTTATATAGCCTGAACTGCACTATCTGCAAATTCTGATAAATAGTATAAGAATTCACTATCTTCTTCACAAGTTCTTATATCTTCAGTTAGAAGTATTTTCTTATAAGTAACTCATGAGTTCTAGTATCTGTAAAATGACTTACTAGAGAAGAGTCATGATATCTTTTAATAAGTTCTATACATAGAAACTTATTCATAGATATATAAATTCAGCTCTCTCTTTATAAGAGATTATTTAAGTCTCTTCAATTCTTTATTTCTGCAGAATTGATCTCTGCTATAAGTAGTTTTCAAATATACTAAGTATATTTATTCTTCAGTTGCAGTTCAGATAATCTGAATAGAAGATCTTATAAAAACTTATACTCTATTTCTTCTTATATCAGATCTTTCACAGTACTTCTCAAAGCCTGTAAACTCTTCAGATTATAGATACTCTCTTCAAGAATTCTCACAGAGATTCTCAGAGTGTTGACTCTCAGTGTTGTAGAGAGTAGTTATACAGGCTTCTTTTCTCTCTTCTCTCTCTTCTCTCATAGAGAATTGAGAGACTCTTCAGTCAATCTCTTCATAACACTCAGTCTGAGCATCTTATAAAGCTTTTCTGTCTTCTCTAGTCTCTCTATGTCTGTTATCCTGATCTTCTTAATATAGTCTGGCCTGTAAGAGAGTCTGTTCACTGAGTTCTTAGTTTTCTTAATATATTCTATTTTAAATCAGAACTCACTCAGTCTCTGAGCTCAGTGAATCTGTTATTATAAGAGTTTCTTGATTAAAGTAAACTATTATAAGCTATTATAATCAGTTCTAACAGTAATCACTGTTATAAGGCTCTCAAAGTAGTAATATCAGTAATGAAAGAATTTTACTATTATAAGAAGCTTCTGATTATGAATGTTATAGTTAATCTCTGTGAGTTACATCTTCTGTAAGAAAAAGATCACTGAAACTCAGTTCTCATTTAGCTGTAGTTATAAGACTATTTCTGAAATTATAAAGAAGAAGATATCTATCTTCAATCTGATTAAGAGTAAGAAATCAAAGTGAAACAGTATCACTGTATCTGTAAATATCTATTTCAATCTTATAAAGATCTTATAAGCTTCTAGAATAAGAAAGTTCTCACAGTTCTCTCTTCTTAATAATCTTATTATTCTTTATTCACAGAATAACTTCTTCTTATTTTCATTCTTCAGCATATCTGTAAGAGTTAAGAAGATTCTCATGAATACAAAGATAAATCATCTATAGAAATTCACAAAGCTCAGAAAGATCTGAATCTTATAAATACTAGTTAACTTCAGCTATAATAGAATAGTCTCAACTCATGAAAATTTCATCTGAATATCATCTGCAGTGATTATATATTCTAGGAAATTAATCTGATAGACACTGAAGTTGCACTTTATAAGCTTAATATATAGTTCTGTCTCATCTAAGATCTTTAACATACTTCACACATGCTCAGTGTGTTCTTTCTTCTTTGTAGAGTATATCATCACATCATCTAGATATATTATTATAAAGACATTCAGATATATATAAAGTGTTTTATTAATGAAAGACTGAAATGCTGCAGAGATATTAGTCAGATTAAAAGATATTACTAGATATTCAAATAATCTCAGTGCAGTTTTAAAGACAGTCTTTTATTCATTCTCAGACTGTATTCACAGTTATGTATATATATTAATCATATTCAGTTGTATGAATATGACAGCTTCTGTAAGACAGTTAATTACATTCTTAATCAGAGACAGAGAGTAACAGCTCTTTATTATCTTGAAGTTCAGATCACAGTAATCTACATATAATCTGAGATCTTCATTCTTCTTCTTCATGAATATTACAGAGACTTTCACAGAGATCTGTGAAGATCAGATAAAGTCATTCTTCAGATTCTTCTCTACATAGGTTTACAAGACCTCTGTCTCATGATGAGAGAGCTTATAGATTAATTCTCAGAAGAGTTTCTATTCTTCTACTAAATCTATTATCAGATTCTTCTTATAATGAGAAAGAAGCTCAGCTGTCTTTGCTGAACTGAATATCTCTGCAAGATCTCAGTATTTCTCTGATATCTGAAGCTCAGTTTTCATAATCATGAGATTCTCAGACACTTGCAAAGTTATTATATAGATAGGCTTATCTTCTCTAATCAACTCTATAACATCAACTGATTCTATCTCTGTAAGTAAGTCTATCAACACTGATCAGAAGTATAAACCTGACTTGCAGACAGCTATGTGTGAATTGTGTCTTTGAAGTTATATAAGTCTTAAGTACATATTATCTGCAATGTCTGTAATAATCACAGTTTCTGCAAATCTTCTCCAGATTTCAGAGAGATCTTGTAATTCAAAGATAATTCTTATAAGTCTCTCAGTTCTCAGGTCTGAGTTCTCACACTCTACTTATTATAAGAGTAGGTTTTCAGTCTTCATCTTTCAACTCATTCACTCTACAAGCTTTAGAGACATTACAGTGATCTGAGATTCTGAGTTTATCAATACTTCTCATACTTATGAGACAGTAGTACTACAGTGCAGTCTCTCTCTGTAAGCAAGCATTTTCATCAGAGAAGTAACAGATTCAGGTGTCAGCTTCAAGGTCTTTAAGAAGGCTGTTGCTGACTCTGTTCATAACTTCTTAAATTTCTATTTTGATTTATCTGAACAGTTTGTGTAAAGATATTCTGATTTAGAATAGATGAAGTAGAGTCTCTTTTTCTTAGTCTCTCTGTTATACACTCTATTCACAGAAGCTTGTGAAGCTCTCTCTTTCTGCTCAGCAGTCAGATACAAATCTCTCTATATCTTGTCATCTTTTTCTGATAAATCTGTTCTCTGTTGTCCTGATTCTCACAGAGCTGATCAGTGATTCACTCTTCACAGATCTATAACTCTCACAGTGATCTACAAGCAGTGAATGAGAGTTATCAGTTTCTTCAGAGTTAAGAGCTTAGAGTCTTACTTAATAAGCTTGTTCTACATATCTTTATTCAGTCTCTTTGCAAATATCATTATTCAGGTCTTATTTCAGAGTTCTGTTTTCACAGATCTCAATTCACATTATAATTTCATGAAGCACTGTGAGTAATCTTCATCAGATTTCTCACCTCTTTTTCTAATATTGATGATCACAGCTCAGATGTTCTCTGTTCAGCTCACAGAGTTTCTCAACTTATTCTCTAGATAGGTCTTGAGAACAGATCAGTAGAATCTCTTATAATCATTTTCTAGATAATTCAGTCAGTTCTTGACTTCAGTGTAATAGAGGTCTGTTATTATATAGATAATAGCTTCTTCATCTTTCATGTCACACAGTCAGACTTGTAAGTCAATTTCAAATACAAACTTGTAAAAGCTTTTATAGATTGTGATTCAATAAGTAGCCTTAAGTGATCATAACTTAAGAAAGTTTCTTTTCAGTTCACAGATATCTCTGAAGATTATGTCTAGAGACTCAGTTCAAGAATGTTTACAGATAGTAAGCATTTCTTATAGAAAAATAGCTTGATTCTGTGAAAGATGCTTAAGAATGTTCTTCACTGAGATTGATTTATTTATGAGTTCAGAGAGTTTCTCTATCACAGATATAAAGAATAATGTTCTGTGAGTAATTGATAAGTTCTCTGAGACTTCTTTTATGAGAGTTATTCATGATTCAGATAACTGCTTCTGAGTGTCTGCAGTAGAGTTCACAGAGATTAAAGTATATAAGTTTCTAGTTCTTTCAGTCATAATAGACAGTTGCTGACTGACTGAGCTTGAAATGTAAGAATAAGTGCTTACAGATGATTATTCAGATATTTACAGCTTGACATGATATGTACTGTTAACTACTAGAAGTATTCACAGTAGAAAGATAAAATGTAGAGATTAAATGTATAATAGTATTCAAGCTGAGTTGTGAATAGTATTTGCAAACTTCAGTCTATATAGTTGTGTGTAGCCAAGGGCCGCTAGCTCTATTGATTACACAAGAGATAGGAATAGAGGTAAAGAATCCGCGAGGAGCGGGATTTCTTACACTTTATCAAAGTCAGTACTGATATTATAAGCTCTAGATGCAATATTCTGTATACAATTATCTATTACAGCTGAGTGAGTATTAATATCAATATTAAGATCTGTTAGCTCTGATATTGAATCTGATATAGAAAGAATTGAAATGTTATAATAATTATACTTATTATTTTTCTTCTCTGTTTTTTCAGAGCTTTGAGTATTTTTTTCAGAGTAGAAAACATCAATATCTGCAGTATCTATAATCTTATTCAATTAATTAATTAAAGTTATTAATAATTCTTGAACTTTTATATATAAAAGCTTCACCTTCTTAGATACTCAATCTCTTAGTTGTCTTTCAATGTAGAGATCTTCAGAATTGAATTTTCTATTCTTATCAAATATCACATCTCTTACTCTTATCATTCATTCTAAGTATGAAATTCAAATTCAATAGATGTTTGTAGAATTATATTCAACTAGATATTTAATATATACTCAGAAATCTAGCTTCTGAGAGTGATTTCTATTGAGAACTTTATTCAGTATCTTTGCATAGATGTAATATCTGTAGATTTATAAATAAGTATAAAAGTGAGATTTAATCTATAGAAATTCTTTCAATACTTATAGAGATAACTTTCAATCTAGAATTCTAGTAGAGATTTAATTTACAAGATAGATAATAGTAAGTACAATCTCAGAGAAAAGTAATTATAATAGAAGAGATTCTATCTGTAGAGTTCTTGTCTTTATTATTAATATTGCTTCTGCTCACTCTGCTGTATCATTTTACTCATGAATATACTCTGAAGAATACTTCATCTCTAGATCTTTATCATTTACTCAATTTATGAAGTTATCTATCTTCTTAACTGCAGTATCATTGTCAATATAAATAATCTTTATAGTATAGTTAAATTGATGTTTAATTCAATTAATAGCTTATCTAAGAGCTTTTCAGATTTCTGATTTTCAGATAGCTGTGATAGCTATATGAAATTGTAGATAATTACACATGAAATGTATAAGATAACACTTATCATTATAGCACTGTGTAGAGTCATGTGTGATATCAGTGTATAGATGTTTAAATGATATTTAAGATCTAATGTGAAGATATCTAAATATTTGATTTTTCACATTAGATAGATGACAGAGTTTGCAAAGCTCAGTGATAAGCTTGTTCACAGTGTCTTCTAAATAAGTGATTTGAACATCAGTTGTATCATTTACAAGCTTTTGAATGATGATTTTTAAAGAATGTTCTAATCTCTTATATTATATAGACTGTGTAGCTATAGAGATCTTAGGTTTTTATAAAGATTTTATAGAAGTGTATATTAACAGATTGAAAGAATGATTTGTTAAAGTGTGTATTAATAGATTAGAAGAAGAATTTGTAGAAGTTGAAGAATTTAAAAATATTATTTTTTCAGATATAGAGATTTTTGAAGTGTAAGATATAACAGCTGTATTAACTTTAATAGTGAATTTTTCTGATATAGTTGAGAAAACAGTTATATTACTATATTCTGTAACTAGCAATCTCTTAAATACTTTAATACATGCAAAGATTATATTATCTGTGTATTTTTACAATCTGAAGTCTTTTTCATTATAATAGATGTCTTCTATATAAAAACACAGTTTTCATACAATAATATTTGTATGAAAATTCAGAATATAAGCTGTATTAATAAGATTGATATTGAACTGCTTTTCTGCTTCATTTATTATAATAGTTCTAACAGTTTTATAATCTTCAACTTTAGTGCTGAAATTATCTGTATAAACTTCCATGTTCATGTTTATAGATGTAAAGAATAGAAAATATGTTCAATTATTGTATATATACTGTTTTATATCAGTATCAAAGATTCAGAAGTTTCAGAGATAGAAGTGTGAATTTAAAGAGTTTATTAATATTTTTTGAATTTACTGATTAATAGATTGATAATTGATAGATTAAGAATCTGATTACTTCAGAACTATTTCTTCTAGAACTACTTCATCTATTATATCTGTATTTATAAATAAATCTCTAGATATTGCATGATTAACACATCTCTTCAATTCTTAATTCTTAAGAGCTTGATCAATCTGAGTTCTCTTCTCTCTGTTTTTCTTCTATTCAGATAACTTTCTTGATGAATTGAGATAGTAGTGCTGAGTGTATTAGTGACAGACTCTGCAGATACAGTTTCTGAATATTACTGATAATGAGATCTTTTACTGAGATCTTTTATTAAGAGTAGTAAAATTCATAGATTTATTTTCTTTAAGAATACTTATTTCTCTATATTATTTCTTAAAGTTCTTAACTAACTCTATCAAAGATATGACATCTTTATTATATCAGACATTCTTAGCTCATACTTATATATAATCTACATTAATAGCTAGATTCATATTAAAGAAATCTTTCTTCAAGTTGAACTGTTCAGTTATATCTGTCTCTTTGATATTATCTTTAATAAGAGATCAGTCATTTAATCACTTCTCTATATCTCTGTTTTTCAGTGCTTTACAGAGATCATGATATCAGATTCTCATATTATCTTGATAGTCTGCAGTTATGAGTGAGAGATAATCTCTTAATAAACAGATAATCTTCTTTATATCATCATTCTTACTATGCATATATTATAGTTCTGTGATATTCACTGTTCTTTATATAACATCTTATATCTTTGTCATACCTTCATTCAATTTCTCATATTTTATATATTTGATTTTTCACACAGTGATCTTGATATTATATACTATCTTGATCTCTGCAGTGACTTCTTCTGAACACTCAGATTTCAGAGATTCTTCTAGTTCAGAGAAAATATCAGGTTTATCAAGATTGATAAAGTCTGATATCTTCTTGTTCTTTGTGTATTCTAGCATATACTTGTATCAAAGTTTTCAATCTTCAGAAACACTAAGGTGAACTGTTGCACTAGACATTGTCTTATCTGTCATATCAGTTATATTGAATGAATTGAGAAATCAGTTCAAGTATTTGAGAATATGATCAGAATTCAGTGTATAACAGTTAAGTATTTCAGAATGTATACATGTCAGAATCTATCTTCTCAGTTTGAATGATAGTTATCAGTTCAAATGAGAATTGAGATTGATGATCAATTGTCTCAGTTTGAATGATAGTTAATCAGTTTGAAAGAGGATTGAAATCAGTGTATCGCGCTTCTCTTCAGATGCTGCTTACCAAGCTCATAACTGTTGAAATTGGTGTCACGGATGAATATGTTGAAGACATATGAATCTTATGTGTATCAAGATCTGCTTGTTATATTATTCATGCACTATCTAATATATCTATTTCATACAAAAGATAGAGCTATTTATAGTAAAATATATGTGCGAGCCAAGAGAGCTAGCATAAGCAAGTATTAGATGAGTGTTGTAGTAAGCTGATGATGATGAGAAATATTGTAGTAATACGATGTTAGTGGCGTTCAGTAGTGTATAACCTCTTTTTCCTGACACCTAGTTATCTACAATTCCAAGATGATTGCCAACAGGACCAAATGGAACAAATTTCTATTTCTTTTTTTTTTCCTCTTCTTTTTTTAATTAATTATTATTATTATTATTATTATTATTATTTTCCAAATAATTCATTTAATAATCGTCCTACCACCTTCTATTAGCTTTGTATCAACTCAGTCATGCACGTAAAGAACCGACGAAACGTACCGTGTAAACCATGCATGTGCCATCTGATAGGTCACAGTAGACATTGTTGTATACATCATGATACTACAATACAAAAAAGAAAAGGAGGACGATGCTTAGTTCAACTTCATTTCATTTACACACCAGAAAAAAAAGAAAAAAAGGTCATGGGACGGGACGTACAAGTGCCATCTGCCAACAGTCAAGACTCTCTTGGCACATATAGTCTGCCAGACAGCGGAATTCCAGAGAGCACGGGAGCCAGAATGGTTCTTTTCTTGCGTGTATGATGGTGGTCTTGGGAACAACGAGGAGAAGGGCTGCCAGGACTGCGATGGCAGGCTTCATGGTGGATGGTGTATCCTATTTTTCTGGATCTTTGTTGTGTGTATATATATATATATATATATTGTACTGTACATTGTATTGTATAAAACTGACTATATATATAAAAAAAGTGTACTCAAATTAAGACCACTCGCGCTCACTCACCCCCCTCCTTTCAATATATACCCCACCAGGGGGGGGACCCTCCTTTCATCGTCATCGCCATCGCCGTCCTCTATTCCCGGGGGTATTTGAAATTGGAAAAGAAGCTCAGAGGCCTCGGCAATATCCCCCTGGATCGCATCGCCAAGTATTTCCCGTTTATAAACTCCCCGCCGCCCATTCGTTACCGAAGCGCGGGTGACGGTGGTACCCACCCGGCTACCCTACCTGTGGGGGGAGGACCGGGGCGGTAGCTACCCTATGAGCTACCCGGGATGGATCCATGGCAGCCCACGGCCAGATCCCCGGGTAACCAGGGTGAGTCATACCTACCTAGCTCTGAGGCAGGTTGTGTCATCTCTAATCTGTTGACTGTGATTCGTGCGGAATCGTGCATGCGACGGAGTTTTAGCGGCAGCTTACCCTGGGTATTGCAAGGAAATTCACGCGATATGATTGGGCGGCTAACTATGGCACTAACGCGGGGCTGCAACAGCGGGTATCGCGCCAAGGGTCAGGCACGAATTTTCTAAACCTTCATTGTTTTTCCTTACGAGTGATTTTTTATGATGATGATTATCATGCCATTCCAGCAGACATGTAGCAGTTTGAAAATCCTGTTATATTACTACCTTTACACACCAAATATCAGTGAAAAATGGATCTTAATGAGTCTCAAATTGATCACTTCTGCAGCAGCAAGCCTTATTAACTGCTGTCTCTGACATAGATACTGTCATATTGCCTCTCAAGTTACATTATCACAGTTGCTCACCATGATTGGTGATTTTTGATGATATTTGCAGGTCTCTGGATGCTGTACAGCCACACTGGAATGTGTCAGCAGATATCATGACAAATTTAACTTGAATAGGTTTAAATCTACCATTTTTTCAACTAAATACAATACACTGTTGAACTCCATATTTATTAATAAATATGAATCTGACTGCCAGCTTGGCATGCTTGGAGAGTTGTACGGAGTTATACGCAGAATCTACCGAACAGAAGGCCTTATCCGGCCAGGTTAGCGCGTATAACCCCGGCCAGAGCCGTCCAGGGCCGTACAAGCTGGCACTATACGGACTTATACGGCCCTGGACGGGGTCACCGAACAGGCCCTTAGTTCGTTCTGCGTCTTTTATTTCAGCAAACAGACTGAGCACGACGGGGTATAAGAACGGTGCAATGATGAACGTGAAGGTTTTATGCTTCTCTAAATTGTCCACAAGAGAAGAAAATAAAAAAATAAACAAAAAGATTGAATTTGAATTTGAATTTGTTTATGGGTACATCTAGTCTAGATGGAGCTATGAGGACAATGATACGATGATGATCAGATGATAAATAAAGTTGGGGAATAAAAAAAAAGAGACAAACAAAAAGAACAAATGAAAGAAAAAATGATAATGACGGGCAAACAGGGAAGCATTGATTGGATAGAAAATGGAACATTATGAAGCACATGACGAATAACTAGCGCTAGCATAGGCTTACTAAGGTCGGAACGTGAATGGAAACATGGAAGGAAAAGCGATGGGATGTAAGGGAAGAAGAAACAAGATAGGGGAAAAGTTCATGGTACATACATTTCAGGGGACGGAATTGAAAACGTTGACGCGCACTGCCTTTCATTAGGTTTGGCGTTTCGAATTGGCAGTGGCCGTTTGGCTATTCATCGTCGACAGGGGGTTCAGAAAAAAAAATGAAAAAATGAAAATGAAAATGATAAATCAGAGCTAGTGAGAACAAATACATGAACTGAAGTGGGTTTGCGGGAACATACTTGGAGAGGAATCAATACAAACAACGGCTCTTTCGTTGAAGAAAGATGGGAAAGTGCATTAGGTCTGTCTTTGGGGAGGATGGGCGCGAGCTACGCCAAAGGACAGAGGCGGTTTGCAACTCTTGTCTCGATTGGTATCGATCCAAGATGTAGCCGTGAACAAAAGACAGGTAAAAAAACAAGCTGACATGGTAAACTGACGAGAAATTGAGCCTGGATTTGAGAAGGGGAAGAAAGGAAGGAAAAAAAAGGGGGGGGGGGATATGGAAAGAAAGAAAGAAAGAAAAAAGAGCTTGACAACGTCGACCATCTGTGAATTTCGAATCACCTCTTTCCCAATCCAATCATATCGTCCAAGGAGTATATATCATGACGATTGACGAACTGGGTTGATCAGTGCATCATAGCCGCAAGAGCGCGCCGCAGCGCAAATACAAATCGGCCCGCGGGAAAAAACAGGCAATAAATGTGATACTAGTCAAAAATATATTGGACGAAAATAGATGTGAGGCGGCTGCCAACCGTGGGACAGAACCCAGTATCATAACCCACCGCCTATCCAAACCACAAACCACAACGTATGCTTGAATGCAAAGAAGACAGCAAGAATGTCAAGCAACGTAAATGTAGAAAAATGGGTTTGATTGAAGAAAGACAGATCACGTGTGCAAAAGTGCATAGAACACATCGGCTTGCGAGATCTTGAGCCGTCCTATCGCGTAGGGATGCTTGTCTCACGATGGAAATAATGAACTTAGGAAATACAATACATTCCCTTTTTTTCGTTTTTGCTGGATGGACGGTATGGAGGGGGGCCGGCAAAAACAGTTGCTAAAAGTTTCAATGGACGACGTCTGGTGGGAATTCAGGAAAGAAAATGACACCAAGGATGCCAAAATATGTCCCGTCTGGATGCGATTGGCGCGTATGAGATAAGAAAAAATACAAAATTCTTTGGCGAGGGACGTGGAGGGATGCGTCGTAATGTTTATTGCCAAGACACCTAAATCGTTAAAATGTATCGTTCGGTATATGGTCTGCGTTCTTTGCTTCGTGCCTTTGGGCGTATCTGCATTTTGTGCCTTGCGTAACGTTTATCTGTGCCCGGTAATAAACAAGAAAAAGGAAGAAAAAAGAGAAGATGCCAAAATAAAAGGGAAATCGTTTACAGATCTGATGTAGAGAGGTCTGAAAAAAATGGCGTCAGTCGTGGGAGACAAGACAATATCATCAAGACATGGTATTTTCTTTCCCTCCCATCCCCGAAGATGCTTATTGGGCCGTTAAACAAAATAATTTCTCATGACTCGTGTCGTCGTGAATCTGGTGTACATTTGCGAACGAACAAAACAAAAACAGGGTAAAAAAGAAGACAAAAATTGAAGAAGACTAAGTAACAGGCCTGCAGGGGCAACGTAGACCCGGGGATGCATGGTAAATGTTCAAGAGAAAAATGGGTATCCCTGTACTGGAAAAGCATTGATTCCGTTCGTAGCTTGTTGAGGAATCGGGCTGTAGATGGTGGGTGAGTTGCCTTCATTGCCGTTAACGTTACCGGTGGCGGGCGGGGTATTGGCAGAACTGTTACTGCCATTCGCTGCAGATGAGGCGGAAGATGAGCTACTGTTGGTTGCCGTCGCTTTGTTAATCATATTATCGCCGACGTTGTTAAACTGCTGTTGTGGATATTGGGTAATGATGGAGTTTGGAAAGGGGTGAATCTGGTGGTACACGTTCGTCATATCGTTAGGTGTAATTTGGCCGCTGGAACCCCCGCTCACGCGACCTTGGTTCTCGACACTCAGGATCTTTCCGGCAATGCGGCGACCGTGAGGAGTCTGGCGAATTGCTGGGAGGATCGGACGGATAGCTTCGATCAGTTTGGTGCGATATTCAGGGTCAGCAAAATCCATGGCTGTTTGAACGACATAGTTCGCAAAGGAGTCACGGAGCATTTTTTCGAGTTCACTGGGGACCAGCATCTCCTCCACCAAAGAGGAACGAGACTGAGGATCGGCTGTCCGGATACATTTCTCAATCACGTTCGAGCTGAATTTCTGCTTGGATAAGGCAGGGATGTTCCCACGGAAGCTGCGACAAATAGGCTCGATAAAGTGAGGCTCGTTGAGATCCACTGTGGGTTAAGTTTGTCAGAAAATCGATCCCCTGAGTATCAGGGAGGTAGTGGAAATTCCTTACAGATATACTGAACCACGTAATTCCCAAACGGATCCTGAACTAACGTGAATGCGTTATTAGTGATCTGTTCGATCAGTCGAGCACGCTGTTCGCCAGAAGCGTGGTCAATGCAACGTTGCAGCACGCAACAGCCGTGTCGATGCGTTCCAACTGCCACGCAGCTTGTCCCAACGGCATCATAAATGAACTAAAGAAAATCGAATGTTAGTAGCCTAAAAGAAACATCCGAACCTGAAGAGATATGGAGTACCTGAGCATCTGGTGCAGAGAGGCGATTCAAGCACTTCTGGATAACATGGTTTCCATTCAAATCTTGCACGAGTTCAACCACTCGATCACGTAACGCGTTGATCACGGTTTGAGTCTATAGCGTTGTTAGTAAACCGATAATACCGGCTTCATTTCAACGGCCACAATGGTACCTGTTCCGGTGTGGAGATGAATTCGATCATCTTCTGTAAAGCCCGAGTCCCATGCTGGTTCAGTGCGATCTTGACAAGTTGAGGAGCAGCATTGTTGATGAGGGCGGTACGCTGTTCATCGTTGGAGTATTCGAGAAGCTTCTGGCAGAGGTAGTTCCCGAACGGATCTAAAAGAACGAAAAGCAAAACCAGATACGTCAGAAAGGAGATCGCTGTGTTTATGTTGTAAGGCCAAGGACTAACCGGTCATTAGTTCCACAACATGAATATGGGTCTCCAAGAATATCATCTGCACATGTGCTGGGTTCTGCTCCTCCAGCTTCTTCTGCAGATAGCGACACCCATACTGGTCCTTACACATGCCATATAACTCGCCTTGATAGGTTTCCAATGGAGCGTTTCCAAACCGCGAAAATTGGACAGATTCACCATCTCCGCTACGGCGACCCTGGCCCGGGTTTCTTGCAGGGCTTTCTGGGAACCGAGCGTAGGGCGAATAAGGAGCAGTATTGATATAGGAACCATATGGTGGGTTTGGCTGGAATGCTTGGGTTTGGCCATTGGCTTGGAGGGGGCTGGTAATGAATGGCTGCATGGCGTATCCATAAACGGGATTTGGGAAAGAGGCCATAGCTGAAGTACCATTTGGCATCCCATTTATTCCATTTATCCCATTGGTTGGGGATGTCAATTGTGGTCCAAAAGGGGTGGCACTTGCCTGCAAAACTGACTGCAGTGGTTGGAGATTAAAGGCCTGATCCTCTCGCTCAGGGGACATTGGGGATGCTGGGGTGGTGTCGTTTGCATGGGAGTGAGGAGTAGCCGGAACCCGACCAACACTAGAAATATGCGAATGGAAATGCTCTGAGTGGGACGTTGGCGGAGTTACTGCAGTATAGCCATTATTCTTAGTGGGGATATCATTAGTGGAATATGACATCTGGAGAGAAGCAGGCCTAGACTGGGATCCATTGGCGGTACAGTAGAGGCTCTGGGTGTTGTGATACGTTGAAAACCCGGGCTCAAGTGAATGTCTGTGAGATTGGCGGGTGTCACTTGTAGGTGAAAATGGGGCTGAAATTTGCTCGCCTTGTGAGCGGTTGTTCCCAACGTGCTGAGACATGTTCAATGAATTGTGAGGCAGTGAAGCGTGATGACGATGACCATAACTCTCTGGGCCTGGGGTACGTGAGTTGGCTAAATCCAAGGCAGCAGAATTGGCTGATAGCTAGATTAAGGAAACAACGTTAGTTTGATGTCTGATATCAGTTTAGAGTTAGAATAATGGTTTAAACACTTCGCTTACCAAACCAGAATTATCGTCACGACGGATCAGGGTAGGGAATTTGTCGTCAGGATCGGTTAACTTGAGATAGCTCTTTACGTCAGGGGTTGGAATACGATCGTCGTCCTTCAAGCCCCTCCTATCTTCGTCGTCGTCATCCCCAAACGCAAACTTGGCTGGATGGAATGGATTCAGACCAATGGACCTGCTAAAGCCGTTGACTGTGGCTGTGGCTGTAGTTGTGGTGGAATTGGACTGCGAACCAAAACTGGACGTGGGTAGGGAGTATCTGTTGATACTACTAAAAATAAAGATAGTCAGCATCAAGTGAATAATGGGCAACGCTTTGTAGGGATGAATGTGAGAATGAAGTGGTAACGGGTCCAGAGGCCAAGCAAAGAACTGGAACACTGCTGGCTCGAGTCTTTGGAAGCCCCAGGGCTGCAGGAAACTAATTGATATACAAGCAAAAATGTAGAAATACATACGAGGCACCCTGACGAAAAGAGGGGAAAGGCTCCGGAAGATATTCCTCCTCAGAGTTCCGGCGAGAACCCAGCAGAGACTGAGGTGCAGATGCTTGGCTTGGAGCAGTAGATATTACTGATTTGGCCTGGCCAGTTGGAGATACAACCTGTGAAGGGCCAAAGAGGTTAAACACTCCAGGTGCCGTTGCACTGGAAGTTGAAAAACGAGTTGGACGAGAGAAGGCAGTCGGGAAACCGTTGTCTCTATATTCCGGCGGGGTTGTGGGTTCACTGACGGCACCAGCCAGGCTTGAGTTAGCATTAGCAAGGTCTCTAGCCATCTGGTCTAATTCCTGGCGCTCTTTCTCCTGTTGGAGATCCAAGAGCTTCATATCAGCCTCGAAGCGTTTTCTTTGCTCTCTCATGTATTCGATATGGGCTTTCTTCTTCTCGAACTGTAAAAGGTCGTCAGAAAACGAGTGCTATACGCAAAAGAATCGAAAGGCTGATGGAGGGAATTGACAAGCCAAAAAAATGAACGAGATCGGCGAAATGGTTAAGCAATCAAAGTGAGGGAGATGGGGGAGGGAGAAGTTGAAGTTGAAGTGTTATGGTATGAGAAGAGCTGCATGAAGTGTGAAAGTTGAAGAGTTGTAAAACGTAGAGAAAGAGAAAATAAAAAGCAGGAGGGAAAGGGGGGCCCTCACCAACTGCGACTTGTGAATCTGCGTGGCCTGTGACGAAGCGAAAATCCAGATATAAGTCAGCCGGTCATCGCTCATACCATGCTCCAAAAAGGAATTTAGAAACTGAGCAAAGAAACCATCCAATCTCGCTGTAACATCTAGCATCGCTGCTATACAAAGCTCCATTCACTTTTTATAGCCTCCCCTCTGCCCCAACGTCCTGTGCCACGCTCAACCCCCAACGCCCAACCCCCCCCCAACTACCAGCCGTTCCTCATTCCCTCCAATCCCACCACACCACTCCCCCACCAGTTCCCCCCCAACCAAACAACAGATGTGAAATATAACAACGACAACAATGACACAACAACACAAGCAGCAGCTCAACTCACCGAGGAGAGGAAGTCCAAAGACTCCGGGAAAGGCAGGGGCTGGGTATTGTTAAAGGCGGGCCATGAGGAAAGCTTGCTGGCGTCGGTGGTGAAGCGACGTTGGAGGTTTGCGCGCACATCTGAGGGCGGGTGGAAGGCGGAGATGTAGCTGGCAGGCTGACCCCTGGTGGGCGAGGGGTAGCTGGAGAAAGGCGAGTCGGAGGGCGGAGAGCGAGGGGAGGAAAACCGGAGCTCTTCAAGACGCTCGCTCAGACCGTTCTTGAAAGCCATTGTATAATATGGGGCGAGTCTATGTGCGTTTGTCTATATCTCTCACTCACTCTTTTTCTCTCTCTCGCGCTATGTGTAAGTGTGCGTGTGCGTGTATGTGTGTGTGCGTGTGTGTATGGAGGGTGGCACAGACTACACGGACGCAGGAAGAATGAACATGTCAGAGAACGAAGGCGGGGGTGAGTGGGGAAAGCAGAGAGAACAAACGAGAGCAACCCAAAGCGAAAGAGCGCAGAAAACCCCGGCAGCGGGGGAGGGGAGATTTGGAGAGGGGAACGCGAGCTGTCTGCAGGAGGGCAGGAGGGTAGGGAGAACAGCAATTGGCAAAGAAAAAGCGAGCGCAGAGGGCGGGAAAAGAGAGGAGGGGAGGGAGAATGAAGCGACAGAGAGGGGAGGGGGGAGTTGATGAGATGAGGTTGGAGGTTGAGAGAGGAGAGGAGGGAGAGGAGGGAGAGAGGATGCGGATAGGAGGGAGGAAGGCAGAGGCAGAAAGTGGCAGATGAGAGGAGAGCAGAGGCCGAGGTGGAAGTATGACTAAACAACCAACAACGCCCCCCCAGTCCCAGTCCCAGTCCCAAGTCCAAGTCCAGTCGGCGCAGTTGGCGGTGTGTCTTTTTTTCTTTTTTCTGTTCTTTCTGTTCTTTCTTTTCTTTCTTGGGCCTAACCCCTCGAACGCGGGACTATTGCTAACTAGCCACCGCTACAACTAGCCAGCCAGCCCACAGTCAAATCACCGAGACCAGAACCAAGGGGGTTGTTCCTTAATCATAATTCCCCCGCCCCAGTCACATCCACACACATGTCATCCCATCTCCCGGGCTAACTGGCTGCTTGCTTGCTTGCTTGCGTGCTTGCTTGCTATCCGCGGAAAGAGGGCGGGAGGAAGGAAATGGAGGACAAGGGAGAGAGAAAAACACCGGATATGTTATTATTATTGAATAATGAAAGAATGTTACTCACGCAGGATTGCCAAGTACCTTATCTCTCTCTCTCTCTCTCTCTCTCTCTCTCTCTCTCTCTCTCTCTATCTCGGTCAAGGAAATCGAGTTCGAGTTCGAGTCAGATTTCTCCGGAACTAGGGTCTGGTCAAGCAAAATTCAGCAGAGTTAACTATGGCCCACAGTGCTATATAGATGCACGGCTGCTGCTGCTGCTGCATTTGCATGTCTTCAGGTCAACCTTCAACAATATACATACATGAACAACATATACACACTTTGTTTTTTGTGGTCTCGTGGGGATATATCAAATATATTCGTACCCACGTCGTTGCATTCCCTTTTGCGTTTTTTTGTTTTTATTCTTTCTTTCTTTCTTTCTTTAATTCCTATTTCCTATTTCCTTTCCCTTTCCTTCTTGTTCTATTCTCTTTTTCCTTTCGCCGTTCTATGTCCTATAGTAGGGGAATTATTATAGTTTGCTTTGTTGGTACAGCGAGATCGATATAGAGTGAGATCGGTTCAAGATCGATCGACGACTGCAATCGAGGTGTCACAAGTGGGTGGGGGGCTCGTTTCTGTTTCTCCTCCCCTTCTGCTTTTTCCTGAAAGACCGTCCGTTCACAGAGCTTTTGGGAAGAAGAATGGCAGGGCAAAAAAAGAAAAATTAAAGAGGTTTGTTTAGTTTTTCTCGAATTTTTCAGCAGCCTCCCGACCAGATAATCCCAAACCGAAGGGGAATAAAGGTAGGTAGGTGTTTTTGTAACTAGTTGAACAGGATGAAGAAGAAAGCGGATAGGAAGAAACAAGGTCACAGGAAATGAGAGAATTTTTTGTTGTACAGAGAGAACGAAAGGAGGGAGAGGAGACAGTGGAGATGGGGGAGATGGGAGATGGGAGAAACGATGTATTTGATATTTGATATTCGATCCCAATTCGCCGCGTTCTTTCACCACAAGACCATCAGAACATCATCCGGGGGAAGTCAATCAGCGACTTACCGAGAGGGAGAGAGAGGTAAGAAACTGAAGAAAGAAGAGGGAATGATCGGGATAAAATGAGAAAGGGTAAAAAAGAAAAGAAAAAGACAAAAGAAGAAAGAAGAAGAAACGAAGCTACCAGCTACAGTACAATAGCCCCAAATGGTTGGAGAACATGAGAATGCGCCTATGACATACCAGCGAAACGCGAACAAAATATGGCCCGCCCTACTACAACCCTCCGGGGTAAGAGAAGACGTGGACGGGATTGGCCGGGCGGGTTGAAACCGCAATTCCAAAATACATACGGAGTATACAGCACCGTGATACATACAAAAAATATTAAGCCGCGAATTTGTCAAATATCCATGTTCAACTGAGACGACTTGACAAGGAGGAGCGAGCGCACAGATGGCGTGCCTGGTGGGAATAAGACGAAGGCGGCGGCGGCGGCGGCGGCGACTGGGGTGCGGATGTAGCTACCCAGTAGTTGTAGTTAAATATGTATGGATATATGTATGGATGTATGCAGGATGAAGTGTACGGGAGTTGTATGTATGTACGTGTACCTCGCATGTACTCTACTCTCTAACAGATGAACAACGGGGAGCAAGCCCGTAGCCAGCGCGTAACTAATGGGATTGTCAGCTTGGAAAAGGGCCGTGAGCAGTGGAGGTACGGTACAATGTCAATTCTCGAAATCCTTGTGTTCCGCTGCAGGGAAATACCCGTCGAGAGATGGAGCTAGCCCCAGCTGCTATGAATCGATGGTATGTACATACATGTACTGTACATACGGAGTACAGAATGTGCTGGATGTTGGTTCTGCGTTTGGGCCTGGGCTAGGGCTGGCTGCTACTGCCTGGATGAGGGTTTTGGGTTTTGGGCTTTTGGTAACTATTGGGCGTTGATGGTTTCCAAAGTGACCAAAGTGATGTTCTTGTCGGCGTCTTTGTTGGGCAGCAAAAACACATGTGGGTACTCCGTATGGTATGGGATGTAGTTATGGGATGTACCTATTACCTACAGGCGCTAAGGGGTCACCGCTTGTTTCCCCCTCCTTTGAACCTCTACTACGTATTGAAGCTCTTTTGATGCTACTTGTCGAGGTGCCAGCTCCCCGGTGAGGCGTACCAGGCTGGTGTTTTCCGTTTAAGATCATTCTCGGAATTCTTGTTCTATTCCCTGGACAAAGCGAAGTCTTTGGCTGCCCTTGCTAATTCATTCAATTATTTTCTTTTATCCACCTTATATTTACCATATATATCCTTGTTATATGCATCTATGGGACAGGTCAGTTCGTGCAGCACTGGATCGAACCGACCCCACATCCAACATCCATCCACCCATACAGATATGATACGATACAGCCCTGCCCGACGTGGAAGCTGCTGAGTAGTTCCATTTCTTCTCCATTCTTATTCCCCATCTCTCATCCGCCCAAAAATACCCCATGCTCATTTCTCCTTTCTCATTGCCCATTGCCCATTGCTCATTGCTCATTGCTCAATGGCACAGTACAGTGGTGGCACAGTGGCACAGATCCCAGCGCATCTGGCATATGCCAATCAGCTCATGCTACCCCGGGCAAGAGTTTTGGTGACCATGATTGGTTGGTTGGTTGGTTGTCTTTTCCTTTTTCCGATGATTTATTTATATTTTTGAACACTTGAACGGCAGTAGAGTAGTGCGGGGGCAGAGGCAGAGCCCCATCTCATAGCGGTCCTCCATCTTCGGGTTTTGTCCTTGTTTCAATTCATTCAACATTTTTTTTTCCTTCCTAGCTTTTGACACTTTTGCATGATTCTATCAAAAGTGCATGGCCACCCTTTCTATTGTTTGAATTCTGACTGGTGCCGTTGTTGTTGCTCCTAGTGGAACTGAATTGGAATTGGAATTGGGATTGGGATTTGAGCCTGACGGACGGACCTGCAGTCAGTCAGGCCAGTAGTATATTATCGCCTTGGGGTCGCCCTGGTTCGGGGTATTATAGCCTAAAAGAAAACAAACCGTCATTTGACATTAGGCCAGGCTAGACTTCGGCTTCATGGCCCTCAGTGAGACCTTTGCTGTGATGTGATGCCTGCGAGGCTGCAAGGGCAAAGTCCCGCAAATTCAGATCAGTGAGGGTAACTACAGGGGGGAGGAGTATCAATTGATTGGGCTTCCGATCAGGGAGGCAAGGAAGGGAGCTGTTTGAAAATGAAGATAGATGGTTATTGTGGTTTTTATATAATTATTTTCACTTTTATTTTTTGAGGAATTTGCATATATTGTGATTATTATTTCAATCTGGGAGGGACTGATGATGGATTTGTTGACTGTGACAATCGATTCACCCCTCATCCCTAGTTAACTTAACTAGTTAAGTCACTAGTCAGCGAGTTGAACTGGTTGTTTCGGCCTTCCGCCGCCAACTCAACCTCCAGCTAGCATAACTTCCATTCCCCATATTTATCTAACTCCCCAGGTAACTAATATGATCATTATTATGTAGCTTATTCTCAATCAATGTTTGCCAACTGACCTTCCAAAATGCCAGGACACCACCTATTTTCCAGCAACTACACTGAGCACATACATTACACTCCAGTTACCTTAAGGCACGCCGTGACTCCAAAAGGAACAGGAATGACATCTACATGTACATGTACATTACATAGTACGGAGTATAGTACAGTACATTTCCCTCGGCTTGATTGGCTCTCGCCCCGTGATGTCCCAACAGATGGATCTCCAATGGCATTGTACGCCTATCCGCCGCACCAATCGCCACGACCTTCTGCGATGTGTAACGCCTGCAGCTGCATATTATTCCATGGGGCAGAGTCCGTCCAGAGACACACAATAACTGCGACCACGAGAAGAGATGTTAACAGGTTCCTAGGCCAGTCGAGATTGACTGGTCTTGTTACTCCTTTTTTTCTTTTCTTTTCTTTTCTTGTCTTTCCTCCCGCGCTTACGGAGGACAGAGCCATCACTTAACTCTTAGTTATTTGGGTTAAATCTATCCCCCACACGAACCAGCCTCTCCCAATTATTTCCCCGCAGATACTGAAAATCTCAGGAAGATTTAGGACTTGGCGTTTACCATGATAGTCACATTACGATTGAATGACCTAGCAAACTAAACTAGCGAAAGGGAGCAGTTTTCATCGAATTCGCTGCTTCCAACTGATTTTAAATCGGCTGGTAGCAAATTAAAATAAAGATAGGCATAGGAACTTGCCAACAAACTCAAAACCCATGGACCCAGCTTTTTTTCACAAGAACACGTCCTCAAACATGAGCTTGCCACGAAAGCTATGGTTCCGGGTTATTCATTTTGTGCGGTCGTAACTTCCGAACCTTGCAGGCCGCCCGGAAAGCGGGCGCCGTCTGGGGCTCTTCGGGGAAAAGGGCCTCTGCGTCGTGCAGCCAGCCTGCGGGCTTGGATTCAACAGTCTGCAGCGGGCGGAACGGAGGAGGGAAGTTTCACCCAAGTTGCATCACCTGGCTAGCTTGAAGGAGTTAGTCGGGATCTTCTGACGTTTGAGTGGTATGCTTTCGTCGAGGCTGCTGCTAGAAGGTGATGATGTTTTCTCATTTTTGCTCAATTGATAGCGGCTTTGAGATGGTGTTGAATGTTAATTTTAAAATGGCACTAGGATGGTTTCCCGAATGCTCTTGAACTTCCTTCGCATGTTCAATCTAATCGAGGGAAAAATCTAACCTGCAAGTAAAAAGTCGAATCGATCGAGCAAACCCACCAGCACAACCCGCGGTGTAACGCGAAACACGGGCCTAGCTCGATCTACTCAGTCTGATATGCAGTTATCACAGTTCTTGTGAGTGGAAAAAGAAGCCGCGAAATAATCTTTTGAAGTGCGATGATTGGCTCGGAAGCTGAGACGGGTATCCCTGCGACGGGTTTTCTGCGACAGGTTCAAGTTGAAAGGCACTGCAGGACTCTTGACATTTCCCGCAACTTCACGTTTATTTCCTAC
Source organism: Blastomyces gilchristii SLH14081 (assembly GCF_000003855.2). Taxonomy (NCBI): domain Eukaryota; kingdom Fungi; phylum Ascomycota; class Eurotiomycetes; order Onygenales; family Ajellomycetaceae; genus Blastomyces; species Blastomyces gilchristii. The sequence continues at coordinate 645,711 of NW_003101671.1, forward strand.
TGAGTTGCTGAGTTGCTGAGGGCAACGTCCAAAGCAGCCTTGGGACAAACCGACTGAGTCTCCCCCACAAATAGAAAGCTTTTTTTTTAAGGTACCGCAGACCGGCGCCTGCTTCTGCGCTGTTTCTCTGCGTGTCTAGCACGTTTCAACTGTTCAGTTGAGGGTTGGATTTATCTGCCGCCAATCGCCTATGCAGGGCGTTCAAACCAGCGGTGTAAGCCGCAGTAGCTTGCGTTTATCCACGTATGGTGTGGGGAGAAAGCGGGGAGGTTTTATAAGAGCTACGGCCTACAGAGTACGCTGTAGTTACGCAGCGCACACACACACACACACACAAAAGGTTAGTTACAGACGATTTGATTGAATATCAAGGGATGTTGACAGATACTTTTTAATGGCTCATCATGTTCCTTTTTCTTCCTCACAATCAGAAACATGGTTAAAGAGGGGAGTTTTAATCGCGAATTGAATCTGAAAAATTCTGTTTCATTATTCCTATTCTGAAGACACAACTATCTTTCGCTGCACATATGGACTGTATTGCCCAGTCTGCTTGTGTCTTAACCTCTAGTTATATACTATTGAGAGCTGTCTTGGTGGATGGTCAGACATCACATGAATGACGCTGAGGTTTGTTCCTCTTCGACCCATTCGATCATCCGCAAACACATCTTTCATCATCATTTCATTTCTCATCGTAGGAGCCAGTCTATTAATAATTCAATAGCAGGGCATTGCGCCTAATCTTCCTATTAATATCAGTTGTTGCTGCTCCTATGGTCATCCCTACCCACAAAATCTAGTGCCATGTGTTGGTCAAGGTCAACTACCTACAGTTCGCCCGGGCATTTCATACATAGCCAACGGAGCTAAAAACTCCCTATAGATGCACAGAGAACAACACACAGAAATGTGACGACATACCAGATGGATGCACCATACCATCTATCTACAAGAGGATTCTCCGATATAGGTGTGCTGGGGGCTATATTCAAATAAAGCTGGGTGATATGAACTCATACGTAGCGGAGTCTACCATTTCTGGCTTTTCTGTTATATAAAATAAATCATCTTGAACTTTTCTTTCTTTGGGGAACTGATTATTTTTTTATTTTAAAAAAAACGTACGGTACAGTCCTTTTTGGTGCTAAGAACCTGAAAATCCTCCGCAAAATATATGGGTTGGTTACATGTTTTTGTTATCGCCCCATGCTATTTATTAAATCCAAGCCATGTAACTAACTGCTTGTACGCTAACATCCCATCCATGATACAGATCAAATACTAGGCTCCCCGGGGGAAGAAGACACCATAGAGCTGACGGGCAACCACAATGGCGATGATACTCTTCAACATCACTACAATAATAAATACCATGTACATAGGAAAGGCAGCCCAATTGAGCATTGGGTAGACACCTCATCCTGGCCTTTCACTCCTTCTCTCGACACCGGCATCCTAATCCCACCCTTCCCCAACGAGTCCGCCAGTATCGTCCCCCACTGCTTCTCATCCATTCAGAGCCTTTCTGGCATCTCAGTTGCGTCATCGGAGAGCCTGTGCTACCAGACTCCCTTGGACTATCGCGGAATTTGCATATACCGCAATGAACCGTCGGAACCCCTGATGCAGAAGGCTAGGCATATTATTATAGAGGAAAACGATCCCTCCGCTGCTTATGCCCAGCTGCATGATGAGGCCGCTCTGCAGGAACTTACCAAACTCCCCCGCTACCTCTGGAATGCTACAGAAGAGGACGTGTTCGAAGAGCTAGGAAATCGTCTTACCCCCGGCCGCGAACATGATCACCACCATGGGCATTATCATGATGATGACAGCAATGGTGACATTCTCCACTCCACATTAGCCTGCTCAATCAAACAGCCATGGACCGAGTCCGTACCCGTTCCCCTTCTTCCTGATTTCCTCACGGCACCTTTCCTCCCGGACCCAGCGCCAGATAAAGCCTATGGTTTCTCGCATGATGCATTCACGCAAGCCCAACATACTATAATCCCAACACTTACCGAATCTGAAGCTGCAGCTGCAGCTCCAGCTACATATGCATCCGCATCTGGCAGCGACACCGAAACGGCCGTCCCACCCAGCCTCGATCCCGGTCCCAGTCCCAGTCTCAGTCCTAATTCCGCCAGGAGTCACGCGAGTCCCGATGGCAACCTCTTCTTCCCCTTCTTCGCTGTCAAAGTTACTTCCATGGCCACTGGCGGTACCCACCACGCAGCTACAGACGAAGCCAGCAGCACCGCGGCCATATCCCTCAACAGCCTCCTTGAGCTGCATCGCCGTACCGTCGGTACCCACCAGTTCGACCACACGCAGCCCTGGTTCTTCTCACTGACTATGGACCAGCAGATTGCGCGGCTGAATGTGCATTGGATTAGTAGCAGGTCCAGGTCGCGGGCGATGAAGACACAGCAGCCCCAATCCCAATCCCAATCGCAACCACAACAGAGCCAGCAGCGCGGGTCAGCTGCATCAACAAGCCCCACGCGCCTATTCAACACAGAGTTGCTATCTGTCTACATCCTCAGCGACACGAATGCCCTACGCGACCTCCAGAGGGCGATGTGCAATATCCTGCGCTATGGCAGGGAGATCCTTCTTCCCAAGGTGCGTCTGTTGCTTGATCTGTGTCAGCACCTGCCATGCGAGAGACGCAGTGTGGCATCGTCGAATCAGACAGAGACGGGCATGAGTACAGGGCGTTGACTGGGCGGAGATGGCCAGGTTGGTTCTCGTCATCCTAGCGTTATTGACAGGAATGCTGGTGAAGGGGACGACCAACAGCGGTTGCAGGAGCAGGAGCCGGAGCCTGACCAAGGCCAGAACCAGCAAGAGGCATGCGAAGGGGAGGCGCCAGATGTCCTTCCGTGACGATGATGGTGAGTGATAATGATGTGGATGCTAACGGCGATGGTCCGGGGAAGGGAGTGAGTGAATCTGTCCAAGGTTTGGGCGACAATATCGACATCAACGCCGCCGCATTCATTTTGTTTTTATTTTGTATTTACCTACTTGGGGCACAGATATTCGAGGAAGTTAGGTCTATACGCGTTAGTTTGAATGTGTTTTGGGTGGGCGGTTGATATCACGATATGACCATGAGTGGGACGGATTAGATGTGCCATGGGTGTGTTATTGGAGAGAGAATGACGGGTTGGTTCGTTTCAGCAGCCTGGTTGCGGGTATTCCCGCCACGCCAATGAAGGTGACAAGGATGGACAAATTGAATGGATGGAGAGATGAACACATGGGTGGTTGGTTCCCTTTTGAAAATTGTGACGGTCATGATGTTTTTTGCCTTTTATGATTTATGTTTCAATTGGGCCTGGTTTTGTAGTTTTATATGTGACTCTGCTGCGTTGGCTCGAGCGCTGGATTTGCTTGGAATCCTTTTTTACTTTTTCTTTCCCTTGATTTCTTTTCGCCTCCTTTTTCTTTTTTCCCCTCTTTGCGTTGACCTTTCATTGTAATCAAAGTATCAGCTCCTGTCATCAAGAGTACATGCTAGGTGGATACCCTTAGTTTGACCCGTTCCACAAAATTGTACGATCATAGCAAAAGAAGTGTGACTTAAGCGTCTTCTCAATGGAACCTACATGCACTAGACGAACAGATACGTCCTTCATGTATCTAGTGTACAGTTCATGTACAATGTACATGTTCATTCATCTACATTACATCTACGCGTGTTGGGAGGAGGAAGTCTGGCCGGGTCTTTTCATGACATCATCCATCCATCACGTCGGATCTCTGCAGCTGTAGGTCTTTTGGCAATGTGGAAAAAAAAAGATAATGAAGAATAAGAAAAGATAAAATATCTCGAACGCTATGCAATGCGCCGATTGTAGGGAGAAGGAAAGGAATCCTTAACGGACGGAATTCAATTTACTCTCTCCCTGTACGCCGCCCGCCCAGAAGAGGGCTGCCAATACGTAAACCATCAGTCCAGAATATCCCACCCCTAGGCATTGCATTGAATGGAAAAAACGATCTTAAACGTGTATAGTCTGCATGTATGATGTGTCCGTACCTGTAGCTAGAAAATGAGATGAGATATCCACACCAGTATTGGAGCGATGATGCATCGGGATATAAGTGGGGCATGCGCATAGATATGATGTATATATTTTTTTTGCTGGTTTAGAGGGCGGGGTGTGTGAAGGGAAACATCATGATGTAAGAGGGGTCAGTTAGTGGTGGGGTGTTGTTTTCTTCTCTTCGTCTTCTTGTCTTCTTCTCTTCTTGCTTGTTCAGAATCCACTTTACCCCTCCATTCCTCCCACCTTCCCTCCCCTAGCTAGCTCGGACAAATGACGTGTAACTTAAGTAGGAGAGATTAAAAAAAAAAAAAAAAAAAAAAAAAAAGAGCGTTTTCGGCTTCTTCGCGGGGCTGGGTTTAGGAGTACTATCATTAAAGTTCGAGGATGTTAGGCATGACTGGATGCATGCAGAATGCTCCACCAGAGCAGACCGAATCTTAACAATATCTATCCATCCTCGTAAAGGAAAACGGCACCCAATACTGTTATAAGCCAATTGATATGTGAAACTCATAGATCGTGAGAGGAAGGGCTTGTCGGGCATCAAAATTGCTCGTTTCTTTGAGAGGGGCAGGGTATAGCTAATGGAAGCGGGGAAGGGCAGTGAGATGTGGGGGGAGGGTTATTATTTTCGGGTGTAAGCAGAAGAGCACGGAGGGGCAAAAGAGGGGTCATGAGTTGGCAGTTTTGGAATGGCAAAGTATGTTTCCCTTTCCATGTCTTTGTTTTCTGTGCACTTCGTGGAGGTTGAACCGACTGAGATCTTGATGTGAAAACGTTGAATCGGCTGCTTAGTAATCAAGAAATTCTTGGAGGATAACGTTGTTGTAATCTAACTACGCGAGTTACACTAAATAGGTTGGGGTGGCACGTGACTAGGGTAGGTGTAGTAATCACCAACACCCCCCCTTGCTACACTGTGGCCTATAAGCTGCCACCTGGGGCCTCTCTCATCCCCAAATCTTTCAAAAATGCAATAATAATTAATTACATGAATCAGACCCTGATTTCCTCATTAGGAAAGACATCTGTACAGCAATAATCATAAAAATCAAGAAATACATACAAAATTCATTAATTCACTGTATTATTATTATCATTCAATCATTTCTTTCTGATCTCTTTCAAATCAATTCTTTTAATAAAATCTTCAAATGCAGGCTTCATCAGTGACTTGATAAGACTGTCAGCTATATTCACTGTAGAATTAACATATTTCATTATAATTTCTTCTTTTTTAATTAAATTGTGAAGAATATGATATTTAATCTTAATATGATATAATCTTTATATTCAGAATTCTCTCTTTGCTAGATCAATTGCTCTCTTATTATCAACTTATAGATGTAAGCATATTTTTGCTTTTTTATCATTCATCAACTCAGTGTTATATAATATATTATTTAATCAGATTATCTCACAAGCTATCTTACTAACTGTCACGCCTCTGACCGCGCCAAGGCCTTGCTGCGGTTTCACACAGCTCATTGCTTTCATGCGGATGATTTCATCTCATCTGAATCAGTTTTCAATCACTCTATAACATTATTCAGATATATTATAGAAAGATCTGATTAATGAATATAAGAACTCTGCTTCTATACAAGGTCAGCAGATTACTTTTTCTTAATAGTGAGATGCTGCTGAGATATCACTCTGACTATTCTTACTCATAAAATGAAAGAAGAGTATTCACTTATTATCTATATAGAATAGCTAGATACTAGCTTCTTATTAAAGAAGTCAGTGATTCATTTTTTTCTTCTACTGAAATATATACAAGAGTTACTATGTATCTTATACAATCTTCTTAGTATACTAAATATCATATCTGTGATATTCTTGTAATAACTCTGTAGTCTATGAGCTCACTATTTAAGCAAGATAGTTAAGCTTATTTATACAGCTTCTTAAATAACTATCTCTATATAATATCACTGACTAGTCACTGCTTCAGTTTCATTATATTACAATTTAAATCACTTAATCTGATTATAAGTTTGAATCAGTTAAGCTCTAACAGACTGATATAATCTCATATATCTACACTAAGACTGACTTAATCTCACTCTCTGAGAGAAACTCTACATTATTCTCTAGAGTGTGTATATCTCTATCTCAGCAGAAATTCAAGATTTCTGAACTCACTGTATATTTTAATATGAGCTCTTCAACTGTTCTATCACTGCTGTAGTCTCTACACATCTATATTTATTATAAAGATAGAGAGATTAAGATCAGAGATTCTCTAAGATATAAGAGAAACACATTGTCTGAATTTCACAGCTTTATCTGTATTCTTAAACAGAAATTTCATCTTAATCTGAGCCAGTATAATACTCATAAGATATAAGTAATATATACTGTCAATCTTCTTAAAGATATCTCTGCAACTACTTAAGTTATCAAGAAGAGAGAGCTTAAGTATATTAATACTATCATGACTGAGAAAGAATTCAAGAACTTTCTACTAAATTAAATTAAAGATTACTACAACTGTGACTTCACAGTGATACAGTAGTTCAACTCATTATATTAATAAGATAATAAGAATTCTTCTGATTTCAATATAAGATTTGAAGAATATTGAGAGAAATTGATCAATGATTTGAATCAATTAAAAACACAGCTTTATCTTACAAAGCTGACTCACAAGGTGTGAATAATAATATTATAATATCAGAGTTCACTAATCAATTATACTGAGCTTATCAACCTGACTTCTGAGATCTATTTAAATAATTAATTCTTTAAGAAAAAGATTAATAAGATCTTTTCTAAGTAATTAATAATAAGATCTAAACAGTACTGTGATGACTTTAGTGTAGAGAAAGTAAAGAAGAATTTCAAGTATTCTGATTCTTCACTCACTGTAAAGAAATATTAAAAAAGATTTAATAAAGATCTCTGTTTCAACTGCAGAGCTGATGATTACTATATCAGTGATTATAAGAAGCTGAAGAAGAGAAGAAACTGAGAAGATATCTTCTTAAAGTTGACTTCTCTTCTGATAAATGTATCTGTGGAAGATAAAGAAGAGAAAGAAATGAAGAATTGATAATTCTCATGTCTTCAAGTTCATGTTACAATTACAATGTATACTCTGAATGAGAAGATACTAGTGAGATGTCTATTTGACTCTGAGATGAATACTAACTTCATATTCTATTTCTTTTCTTTAATGAAGAGTTGAAAGAAGATAGATCTGTCAGATTATGTGAAATTTACTGATGAAATGAAATGTTACTGTTTTAACATAATTCAAGTGAAGTGTGTGATCACAGACTCAGAAGAAATCTTCAAGAAGAGCAGTCTGCTTCTTCATACAGTTAATATTATAGATGAGAATATCATTCTAGATCTTCTGTGATTAAGAGAAAACTATGGCGGGCTGCGTCTGATCAATCATAAAGACTATTCTGTTACACTTCATAGATTCTTCTGTTTCACTATTGAACATGTACACCCCGATTCTCAGCCATTCTCAATCACTGATCCTCGGCCGCTATAAATGTGTATAGATTCTTCCACCTCAGAGCTTCACTGTGTACATCATTACATACATGTATAGATATTCATTCTGATCACTGATTTCTACACTTTCTCTTTCTTTTTCTTCTTTAATGTTTTTCTCTTTGTTATATAAGATCTATCAATATTATACTGATCTATTCAGTGTAGATCTCTTACACTAGAAAAATGTTTATTCTCTTCTTATTAGAAAATGATTATTCATATATTATCTTCTCATCAGGAACAATTATTCATCAAGAGATATCTGAATGTGTAATGATATATAAGAAATAGAGAAACAGTCAAACAGTTAAGTAAACATCAAGTTCTCAGATAAAAGCTTACTCATCAGTTACTCTGATTCTGTAATAAGATTTTATAAACAGAATGTCAGTGAAAGATCTGAGAGTTCTGACACTCAGATATATGAGATATTCATATAATTATACTTCTTCAGATTTCATAGATATCACACATTCAACAAACAATATAATCATGTCTAATAATAATATGAGAGAATCTCTGAACATGAGTATAGATACAGTATCACAGTGACTCTAAGCAATGTTAAAACTATAATAACAATAAATAGCTGATATGCATGCAACTTAACAATGTCAATATAAAGAGATTTAATAATTAATTCATATAATTTCAACATCTACAGAATCAAATACAAAAGTACTGAAAGAATGCTTAGATACTCTTATATATTTCAATACTTCTGATCTCACTCTCTACTTATCATAGAGAATGAAAATACTCACAAAACTGAGTGTAGATAAAGATATCATCAGTTTATTAACTAATCAAGATTGATATATCAATGAATAATTGAAAGATTGTGTAAAACAGAAGTTTCATTCATGAATAGAAGCATGTGAATCAGTATTATAAACATCTGATAATATCATGAAATATCTTGATAGTCTGTTCTAAGATACTGTCATATAATAGAAAGTATTAGATTAATTACAGAGTATCTGACAGAGAAACACTTCTCTTACAACATTTATTCCTGACTTCAATATCAAGATTTTAGAAGCAGATGATCAATCTTGAGAGAATTGAATAAAGATTAGTATACTCAAGAAGACATTAACTTTTGAACTCTTACAGACTCTTATAAGTATAGATGAAGATCAGACTTATAAAGACTTCTGCATACAGCTTCAGACAATGAATGATCATCTTATCAAGCTCAAGAGTATATAGAATAATAATAGAAGATGTTATATCTCAGTAACTCATTCACTTATACTGAGAAATAACAATGATGCAGATGCTATGAATTGAGTAGACTTAAATGTCTATATATAAGCAAGAGTCTCTGCTGTCTGAACAGGCTTTTAAATCCCTGAGATCACTTCTGAAGAAGTCACTGATCAATGTTAATGTGAAGTATATATTAACTGTAACTGATTAGAATACATTGCTTTCAACTGCTGATTAATCTATATATCTTCACACTCAAGAGAAAGACTGACATCTTCTCAATTGAGAGAAAGATCAGTGTCTTCTTATTCAAAGAATGAATCAGTATCTATCTGTATCAATTATATTGCAGTGAAAGAAGATTCAGAAGATAACTATAAGAATATTCTGATAAAACAGAGAAAAGATTAGCTTCTATTCAAATTTATAAACAGAAGCTTGAAAAGATCAGATGATAATAATTTGAAGAGAAAATAACAATGAATGTGATTCTTGTATCTACTGTGATTGATAATATATATAATATGAAAGTCATGATAGACAGTGATCTATGTCACTATACAATGATAAAATCTTCAGTTGTAAGATATTATAATCTTCAGTGTATCTTCTTATCAAGACTCTGACTTCTCACAGAATTTAATGATTCAAAAGATATTTATACTCATTATATGATGAAGCTGATCATAGATGTGAGAGAATATCAACATAAAGATGTCTATGTATATAAAGTTAATAATCTTGATTATAATCTTATATTAGAACTTGCCTGACTATCTGAATAAGACATCTTATTAAATACTTAAAACAGAAGCTTGATATTCTCTAATAATGATAGAGTTCATGAGAATGATATTTACAAGACTATGAATCTGACACAGATCTCTGTCAATATCTATGAAATGCTCAGAAAAAGAAGTTGCTGAAAGAATCATTAATAGCAGAATCATATATCAATCTATTCTGTCAGTCTGACTAATATTAAAAAGACTCTAGAAAAGTTATTCTGTGTTATAATAACAGATTCTTATACAAAACTTTCTTAATAATATCATGAATATCTAAATGTCTTCTGACAAGATAATAATACTACAAATCTATCTCTCTTATAAGATTCAGAAGTGAATCACAGTATCAAGTTGAAAAAGAAGAACAGTAAGAACTCTGAATCATCATGAGACTCTCTTTATAATATATCTCAAGATGAACTTCTTCTTCTCTGAAAGACACTCAATGATCTGTTAGATAAGAGATTTATATATATTAGTAACTCTTTCACTGCAGCTTCTATTCTCTTTATAAAGAAGTCAGATGAAGAACTTCAATTCTGTGTAAACTACTGAGATCTGAACAGATTGATAAAGAAAGATCAATATTTCTTATCTCTTATCAATGAAATCCTAGCACAGATCAGATGAGCTCAATAGTTTATAAAGCTAGATATCATTGCTGCATTTCATAAGATTTGTATTACTAAAGAAGATAAATGACTTACAGCATTCTGAACATGTTATAACCTCTTTGAATAAATAGTTACACTTTTTGAACTGACTAATGCTCTCAGTATATTTCAGAAGTATATTAACTGAACACTCTGAGATTTTCTTGATAAGTTTATATCTACTTATCTAGATGATATTCTCATCTTCACTGATGAATTCAGAAAAGAATATTAAGAATATATACAAAAAGTATTACAATAACTACAAGAAGCAGAACTATTAATTGATATTAATAAGTATGATTTCAAAGTTAAGAGTACTAAATACTTAGATTTCATCATAGAAGTTGATAAGAAGATTCAAATAGATTCTGAGAAGATCTCTGTCATTGTTGAATAAGAAGCTTCATATACTGTAAAAGATGTATAAAGCTTCATTGAATTTACTAACTTCTATCAGTGATTTATACAAAACTTCTCAGATATCATAAGATCACTTACAGATCTTACTAAGAAGAACTCAGTATTTCAATGATCAGTGAATGCTGAAGCTGCATTTATACAGATAAAGAAGATATTCATTAATACTTCTCTGCTGATAATATTTAATTCTGATTATAAGATAGTTATTAAGACTGATTTCTCTGACTATGTGATAGAAGAAGTGATATTATAATATAATGATAAAGATGTTCTACAATCATATATCTTTATATCTAAGAAACTGAGTTTCACTGAATGTAATTATAAGATCTATGATAAGAAACTTCTCATAATTATACACTGTTTAGAAGAATGAAACTCTGAACTTCAAAGTATCTCTGAATTTGAGATAATCACAGATCATAAGAATCTCAAATACTTCATAACTATTTATAAACTCACTGAATAACAGATGTGATGATCTGAGTTCTTAAGTCACTTTCATTTTATAATACACTATCATTCTGACAGTCAGAACTCAATGACAGATGCTCTCTCATAACAAGAGTAAGATATATTATCTGATGTAACAGATACTTACTGAATGAATCAAGAGTACTGACTCTTAAATCTGAAGATACTAGTTGATCAAGATGAAACAGTTCATGATACTATACATGCTTCTTTAGTTAGAACTGCTATTAATATCTTCACTTTCTCTACACTGAATGAACTGTGATATACAGCAGCTCAGATGAATAAACTTCTTCAGACTCTTACTGAAGCAGTATATCAAGAAGCACTCTGATTTCCCTCAGAACTATGTATAAGAACTGGTATCTCAGAATGTTCAATCAATAATAATAACACTCTATGATTCTGTGAATGACACTGAGTCTCTCACTTCAAACTCTTACACACTCAGATAATACAAGAGATGCATGATTTATATATAATCAGTTATTCAGACTGTGAATAACTGTATAGAATGATCTTCTGAGAGTTCTACTAATCTGAGATATTAAACAGTATCATATACTTTATTTGAAACTGCAATCACTGTTCTTCTGTTATCTCATGAAAGAACTGTAGAAAAGATCTATTAAAATCACTCAATATCTCTAATAGAATCTGATAAGATATAGTAATTGACTTCACTATTAATCTATCTGAGAGTAAGAGTTGTAGAAACATTCTGATCATTGTAAATTAACTGAGTAAAGATATAATATTAAAATCTTGTGATAAGATGAATACTGAACAAGTCACTGAAGCTTTTCTACAGAGCCTGTTCTATTGAATGCATGAATTACTGAGATCTATAGTATCAGATCAGAGCTGTCAATTCATGAGCACTCTCTGAACAAGAATCTGTCAAGTTCTCAAGATTACACACTGTCTATCAACTGTCTATCACTCTGAGACTGATGATGTATCAGAACAGACAATTTAGACTGTAAAGAATTATCTCTATAAGTTCTGTAATTATTCATAAGATGGTTGATATAATCTTCTTCTATACACAGAGATCACTATCAATGATCAAGATGCTATTTTAACAGATATAAGCTCATTCTTTCTTACATATGAATATCACATGAAAGTGTTAAATCTTCTAGAGATCTCACAGTTCATATCAGACTCTTACAGTTCAATTCAGATCACTGACAATATAGTAATGAAGCTTCAAGATACTCATGATTGAGCAGAGGTCTTCATAACAACTGTGAAATAAGATCAAGAGAATCAAATCAATGTTCACTAAGACTCTGCTGAACAATATAAGATAGAAGATCTGATATGATTGAATCTTAAGAATATACAAATCACATGTTCATCTCATATACTAGATTACTGTCATATTAAGTATAAAGTGATAGAAGTTCTAGATAGTCATAACTACTGTCTTAACACATTATCAGAGATTCATAATATATTTCACATCAGCTTGCTCTGCTGCACTATCACTGATCTGTTTTCTTCTTAACTGACTTCTGACTGACAGTCATCAGACATCATAGAAGAAGATAATGAGCTCAAGTGAGAGATTGAGAATATTCTTGATAAGAGACCCCGCAGCTGCAGCTGATAATATCTCATGAAATGAGTTGACTATGATTAACTGATCTGAACTCTGAGTTCTGTGTTATCTGAAATAGTGACTCTTGACTGATGAGAACTGCTTCTGAAAGAAGGGAGCTAATATGACAGACTGCATCTGATCAATTATATAGACTATTCTGTTACACTTCATAGATTCTTCTATTTCACTATTGAATATGTACACTCTGATTCTCAGCCATTCTCAATTACCGATTCTCAGCTGTCATAAATACATATAGATTCTTCCGCCCCGGAGCTTCACTGTGTATGCCATCACATACATGTATAGATATTCATCTCAATCACTGATTTCTACACTTTCTCTTTCTTTTCCTTCTTTAATGTTTTTCTCTTTGTTATATAAGACCTATCAATATTATATCAATCTATTCGGCGTAGGCCTCTTATAAAAACAATTCTCTCATTGACTGAATTACTTAGATATGATGATACTGTCTCACTGATGAAGAGACAGTGATAGAGAAATCTGAAGAGTTTCATCAGAAGAATCTTGAGAAAAAGATAGAGTTGATATGCTGTGTAACAGATGATTGAGACTTGAGAACAGATGAAGAAGTTATCACTCTCACTGCAAGATTAGCAGCAGTATTCATCATTGAAGACAGATGTACATAATATCTCTTTACAGATTATAAGAATGTCTTTTTGAAAAGAGAAGCAGTGAAGTTTTCTGATATTAAGATATAATATAAGATTTATCTTGAAGATGATGTAACAGCACTGTACAGATCTCTTTATAACTTATCTGTAAAGAAATTGAATATTCTGCATAAATATCTTAAAGAAGTGCAATCAAAGAACTGAATATACTTATCAAAGAGTCTGACAGAGATGTCTATACTCTTTATACTCAAGAAGAATGATAGGCTATATCTATGCATAGACTATAGAGGCCTCAATAAGATGACAGTTAAGAATTACTATTTATTATCATTGATTGATGAGATAATTGATCAATTATCTGAAGCAAAGATATTCTCAAAGATTAATATATAAGACATCTATCATAGAATCAGAATTAATGAAGATGACATTTGAAAAATGACTTTTTGTATCAAGTACAGCAATTTTAAATATCTTGTTTTATCTTTTGATCTTTGTAATGCTTCAGCCATCTTTCAGATCTATATAAATGAGGCACTGCAGAGTCTTGTCAATATCTCCTGCATAGTATATCTGAATGACATTCTAATCTTCTCAAAATCAGAGAAGAAACATGATACTCATGTTCAAGAAGTGTTGAGTTGCTTAAGACAGTATCAACTCTATGTAAACACTGAAAAATACTTGTTCTACATACAGAAGATTGATTTCTTAGATTATATTATTGAGATGAATGGCATTTCAATGAACAGAAGCTGAGTCTTCATCATTGAGAACTAGCTAATGCTGTGAATATACTGTGAGATACAGATGTTTCTAGAATTTGTGAATTTCTACAGATGATTCATCTATACATATTCACAGATTACTGCTCTTCTTACAGATCTGTTAAAGAGAAGTGTGAAAGACAGAAAAATGAAACTGTTTATTCTCACTCAAGACACTGCACAGATGTTTGCAGAATTGAAACAAGCTTTTGCAGATATTACAATACTGAATCACTTTAACTCTGACTTACTCAGTTAGTGTGAGACTGATGCATTCAGAAATGAGATCTGTAAAATCTTTTCACAGTTGATACTGAAGATCTTTCAATATTGAAAGAATCAGAGAATAATCACTTCTGAGAATACAGATAATGAATTATCTATGAGAGAAGACTTTTTCACAGAGTCTATAAGATATTATGAATAAAGATCAGTGATCTTCTTCTTCAAGAAGTTATTACTTATGCAGAGAAGATATGATACTCATAATCAGAAGATGTTAATAATTATCAAATTCTTTAAGATCTGATAACATTATCTTCAGAGTAGTAAGTACTCAGTGCAAGTTCTCACTGATCATGCAAATCTGCATTACTTCTTGATAACAAAGAGCTTAACAGAACATCAAGTCAGATGAGCAGAGCTGCTTTCAGAGTATGATTTCTATATCTGATACTGTTCAGATCAGCTTAATCTTGCTGATACACTGTCTAGATGATCTGATTATAATATTGTTAATACAGAGAGAAATTCTATAAAAGAATCTCTGTCATCACTATAGAAGAAGCTGACTGCAGAGAGTTGAGATACTCTGAAGCTCAGAAACAGCATCAGTAAGACAGCTATATGACTCAGTATAGAAGATGAAAGAAAACCCAGGTCTCTGCAGAAGACTGACACTGAAGATCATGAGCTTCTCATATTATATCTTACAATTATTAAATTGATAAAGAATAAAACAGTCTACAATCTTTCAATCTGACTACTTTTAAAATTTATTAATAAGTTACAGAAGAAGAATGTCTCTACTGCAGCTTGAATTCAGAAGTTGAAGAAGAAAGAATTCAGTTTAAACTTGAAAGAGACAGACTCTGAGTGAGACAGTACTGCTAAGAAATCAAGTTGCTGATAACTAGAAGAATGTGAACTTCTACTGTTAAATAATTCAGTCTTCATCTCTCATAGCAGAACAGTGTGTCAGAAGTTATTGAGAATTTATCATAATAATTCTCATACAGAGCACTTCAGATTAGAGAAGACTGAGAAGCTTCTAAAATATAAATATATTTAAAATAAGCTCTGAACAGATGTCAAAGAGTATATTAAGACTTATAATATCTGTCAAAGAATAAAGATTCTGCAGTATAAGTAATACAGTGAGTTAATATCACTGCCTGTTTTAAAGAACTCATGACAGAATCTATTGATGAATTTCATAGTTAATCTGTCAAAGTTGATAAGAATCAAAGAATATGACTCAATTTTGATTATTATTAACTGCTTTACAAAGATAATCAGATATATCTCTACTTATAAAAAGATTAAAGCCTCTGAATTAACTGACCTGTTTTTAGATATCATTATTCATAATCATGATGCTCTGAAATTATTGATAATGAATTGAGAATCTCTCTTCATCAGTAAATACTGATCAGCTTTTTACTATCATCTTATAATAAGATATCTTCTCAGTACTGCATTTTATTCACAGACAGATGATCAGACTGAACATCAGAATCAGACACTAGAACAGTATCTTTGAGTATTCTATTTGTATTATTAGAATAATTGACTTAAATATCTTCTAATTACTGAATTCATATATAATAATATAAAGAATACAATCTTAAAGATATCTTCTTTCTATACTTATTATAAATATAATTCTTTGTTACTCAGTGACATCACAGACAATGTTTTAAAGAGAAGAATAAACAGTCAGAATATTAAATAGATACAGAGAACAGAGTATCTCTCAGTGTCAGAAGTAAAAGTGAGATTGAAACTTTTGAATAAAATTCATGAGAAGACAGTGAAAAGTATTTATTATGCTCAGAAGCAGTAGATGAAATACTATAATTAAAAATATCTTTCAATGAAGTTCTTGATAAAGAATTAAGTACTACTTTCAGTAAAGAATATTAAGATAATAAGACTGTGTAAGAAGCTTAGTAAGCAGTGACTAGAATCTTTCTCAGTAACAAGAGTGATAAGTAAGCAGATATATGAGTTAAAATTACTCACAGAATTGAAATTAATTTATTCTATTTTTCATATTTTCTATTTAAAGCTCTATAAGTAATATCTCAGAATAAAGCTGTCTTGATCAGATGATATTAAGATTGAGAACAATACTGAATATCTTATGAAGAAAATATTGAATAAGTGAATATATTACAGCAAGCTTCAATATCTTGTGAAATGAAAAGATTATTTATTATCAGAGAATTCATAAGAACTGCTTGAGCATTTGAAAAATGCTGAGAAAGAGATTACAAGCTATGAGACAGCTAGTAGAGACTGCTCTGTTATATATCAGAGATGTTGAATAAGAAATACTGCTTAAGACTTCTTATTTTTTTCAAAGAATTTTTTAGAGATGATCTTACAGTGATAAGCTGATATCTTATAAGCTCTGTAGCACTCTTCTTCTATTTTCTCTCAAAGGATTTTTTAGAAGTTTAATAAGACTACATAAGTATATAAAATTTCTGAAGCAGTTAATAAGAAAAGAAAGAAATATTTGAAATTAATAAAGATTAATATTATTGATCTGTGAGCTGCTGCTATTCTAATAGAGCTGCAGCCTGCTGAAAAAGTAAAAAGAGAAATCAGAGTCTACTCATCAATAATCACATTCTCATGAAACTCATTCTTCACTATTGAAGTCTCTGATATCAGCATCTTTGTCTGCTGAGAAAGTTAGTACTGTGATGCTGCAGAAGAGCATACTGTAGAAGAGTATAAGAGATACTTAAAGTATCAACTTATCAATTTATAAAGTATCTCAGTTATCTACTTCAATTGAAGTAAGATTCTCTTCAATCAGTGATTGATCTTCACAGTACTTTCAACAGCAGTATCAGCTGACTTCTTCTTGAAGTTAGTTATTCTGAGATGTTTTTTCATCTTGAAGACTCATACTTTCATCTTCTTTTATAGATAAGTAAGAGAGATCTTCTCAGCCTTAATGAAATCTATCAATACTTAAAGCTCTGAGACTCTCACTCTGTACTGCTTAAGTATCTGAGATTCTTATCAGAGCTGATATAACATCTTTCTGTGAGATAATACTTGTAGAGAGACAGAAGTTGTTGTTACAGATGTAATAGAAATAATAGAAGTGAGAGAAGAAGTAGATATATAAAATCTCTCTCTTCTTCAGCTGCTTAGTATAGTGCAGATAAGTAGCAGTGCTGATCAGAGACTGCACTGAAGCCTTCTCACAGAAAGAAGATAAAGAAACTGCAGAACTCTGCAAACTCAACTCAGCAGTATTCTGAGCAGGGCTCAGATATGTCATGAGAGAGAAACTACAGATTGAGCTTCTCAGAGTCACTGTTTCTGAAATCAAGCTCTCTTCAGATTTCTCTTCAAATGATCACATGAGATCATACATCATTTCAAATAGCAAAGCATGAGGGTCTGGTCTCAACTGCAGTTTTTATTGATATAAAAGGAGCATTTGATCATGTTTCAAAGTCAAAGTTAATTCAGACATTGAAGATATTAAAACTGCCACTTTCTCTAATAAAATGGGTTAACTGTTTTATGTCTAAAAGAATTATACAACTCTTCTTTGATGGAATGAAACAAGACAAGACTGAGATAAAAATAGAAGTACCACAGAGATCTTCAATCTCACCCATTTTATTTGCAATATACACTGCATATCTATTCAAAAATAGAAATATGAGAATAGTGCGATCTCCAATTTATGTGGATGATATTGGTCTAGTCTACAGCTCAAAAACTATCAAAGAGAATTTGAAAGTAATTGAAGAAGCTGCAAAGAAAATCTTTGTTAGAGCAGATATCAATCAAATTCAATTTGATATGAATAAAACTGAGTTAATTCATTTCTTTCCTAGATTCAATGAGAAAGAACTATCTCTAACTCTTTTAAATAGAGAGATTAAACCCAGTGTAAATGTCAAATGATTAGAAGTATGGTTAAACTCCAAGTTGAATTTTAAATATCACATTCAACAAAGAACTGTCAAGGCAGAAAGACTATTGAACAACATAATCAGACTATCAAATACAGAGAGGGGTCTATTCTTCCAGGCTATGAGACAGTTATATATAGCCTGTATTACATCAGTAGCTGATTATGGAGTTCAAGTTTGATGAAATAATCAAGGGAATTTCACTGAACTCTTTCAAAGTCTGCAAAACAGAGCCTTGAGAAGAATTCTGGGAGCATTCAAATCATCTCCTATTAAAGCAATGGAAATTGAAGCTTCAATTCCTCCTTCTGCTATTAGATTTGAAAAGGCCTGTATGAACTATGCTCTGAGAGTTGTAAAGATGAGCTCAAATTATATAATCAGAGAAAGAGTCTCTTCTTCATTTCCATCAATTAACTCTGGAAATGAACTGGATTGAAATAGATTTCTTGATTGAAATGAAAATAATTCTTCAAAGAAAATGCCTTCTCAACTGTACAGACTATGCTCTCTGATTAAAAATCAATTTTCTTCTTTAAATGTTGAAAAAGTTGATCATGAGAAGTTATCTCTCTGAAGAGAAAAGCTTGAATCTCTTATAGACTTATAAATAAGTGAACTATCAAAAGAGAAAGAATATGAACAGCATTTGAAGAGAATTTCTACAATCAATATAAAAGACTCTATTCTGATTTATTCAGATGGCTCAAAAAATGAGTACTTGAATAGATTAGACACAGGCATTGCTTATACTAAAGATAATATTAATTTTATCTCAGATTTCTGGAATCTAGGCTCTGAATGTGAAGTCTTTGATGCTGAACTATTTGCAATAGTGAAAGCTTTCAAACTCATTGAAATAAAATCTCATAAAAGAGGAAATTGTTTGAAAGAGGCATGGATATTCTCTGATAGTCAAGCTGCTTTAAAAAGACTTAGAAATAGTCAGATTCATAATGATTAAATGAATCTTGAACTGATCTTAAACTCTGTTTTAAAAATTCAAAAGAGAAGAATATCAAAGCTGATAATTCATCTGCACTGGGTTCCTGCTCATATGAATATTCATGACAATGAATTGACTGATTCAGCTGCAAAAAAGGGTGCAGAATTAAGCAGATCTATTCAAAAAATTGTGTCCTGGTCTTTTATAAAGAGAAAAATAAAAGAATCTTGTTTAGACAAGTGAAATGAAAGCTGGCAGAAACAAAAGAAGAGTATACATTATTCAAGATTTGAAACAAAACCCAAGTGGAAATCTTGTTCAATTAAATGTAAAAAGAAAATATTCTCATCTATAATACAGCTGAAACTAGGACATGGCTATTTCAAATCTTATATACAAAGATTTGATGATAGATTTGACTCAATAGAATGCTTATTCTGCAATACAAATGAGAATCCTGAGCATATTGTAATACACTGTGCATTATACAATAGTCTCAGAGCCAGATTAAAAGAGAAGTATGATCTAAATCAATTAAATATGAGATTCTTATTCTCAACTGAGACAGGAATTAAATACTTAATAGACTTTCTATCAGAAACTCAAGCAGCTACAAGAAAATGGCTAAATTCAGAATTATCTGAATATGAAGAGGAGGAAATCAATCAGATATAGTCTGTTAAAACAGCTATACACTCTCTTTTAATAATTTGTTTTGTTATAGTCTCTCTTTACTTTATCTTTTTCTTTATCTTTTCCTTTCATTTTCTTTCTATCTATCTATTTAATGTGTCTATCTTTGAGACTGTGTTCTTTTTCTCTTTTCTTTTGTCATGATATTGTCAAATGATTTCAAAGTATCAAAAGATGTTAAAACACTGCAATTTGTAAACAGTTTTTGTATTCTGAGCTGGAATTTTCTGATTTTGCATATCTGAAATTGATGAATGTATAATAGTTAACTTTACAGACATAGAAAAAACCCTGAGAACTAAAGTTCTCAGGTAGATGTCATAGTCTCTGACTGCATACATCTATAATTGAAGAATAATAATAATAATAATAATAATCATACATCATTATGTTGACTGAAAGGAAGAGTAGTGTTACAACAGTGATAAGAGAGGCAGAGAAAGAACTGAACATAGATAAACTGACTGACAGAAGAAATGACATCTCACTGCAAGATACAGTGACTACTATCACAGTCACAAAAGAAGCAGAAGAAGAAGAAGAAGAAGATATGACAATGAAAGCAGTGCTTTCATGACTCAGTGATATCACTGTCTCTACCTTTAACCTGGCTTTCTTAATGATCATGGAGGCCGCAGCTGCATCATGAAGATGTTTATTACTTACTAGAAAATGTCAGAATAAGTCTCTTATTATCTCTCAAGAATGATGCTCCCATGCACTCACTATTACAGATGAGAGAAGAGAAGAAAAATGTGTTACAGAGAGAGAAGAATCTTTTCAAAAAATTCTATCACTACTGTTAGCTTTGTCTCTAAAACACATCACTTTTGCAGAGAATTTTATATATAGAACAGAATATAATGAAAGATCTGTAAGTCACTTGTTAACTATGTTTTTTATATTTCAAATTGATATATAAGAAACTCACTTATCATGTGTTTGATTTGAATGAAGATGGGAAAAGAAAGATCTACACAGTCAGTAGAAAAACTCATCTATTTCTTTATACAGTATATATACTGTCAATCAGTTGGCAACTGTTACTATATAACAAAGATAATTTCTAATTCAGTAATTTTGAGAGTATCAGAACTATGCTCTTAAAGAAGAGAATATTGTTATGTCTCTGACTGTATCAAGACTCTGCTGCAGTTTCACACAGCTCATTACTTTTATACAGATGATTTCATTCTATCTAAACCAGTTTTCAATCACTCTATAACATCATTCAGATATATCATAGAAAGATCTAATTAATGAATATGAGAATCTCACTTCTATATAAGGTCAGCAGATTACTTTTCCTTAATAGTAAGATATCACTGAGATATCACTTCAGCTATTCTCACTCATGAAATGAGAGAAGAGTATTCACTCATTATCTATATAGAATAGCTAGATGCTGGCTTCTTATTAAAGAAGTCAGTGATTCATTTTTTTCTTCTACTAGAATATATATAAGAGTTACTGCGTGTCTTATACAATCTTCTTAGTATACTAAGTATCATATCTGTGATATTCTTGCAATAACTCTGTAGCCTACAAGCTCGCTATTTAAGCAAGATAGTCAAGCTCACTCATACAGCTTCTCAAACAACTACCTCTATGTGACACTGCTGACTAGCCACCGCTTCGGTTCCGCCATGTTACACTAGCTGCAATATATTCAGCTTCTGTAGTTGATTTGATAATAGATGTCTGTCTCTGCAACTGTCATGAGATTGATAACTCATTAATCAATATAACATAGTCAGTAGTTGATTTATATTAAGAATTCACCCCTGCTCAGTCTGAATCACAGTATACTACAGAACTCAGATTCTTATCACTGATCTTCTTTCTGTATAATATACTATGGTTTTTTGTCTTCTTGATATAACATAGAACATGCTTCAACACTGCTCAACATGCTTTATATGAATATGAGTTAAAATATGAGAGATAGTTGATCATGAATATCAGATCTGACTGACTACTTGAGATCAAATACTGCAATGATCTCAATTCTTGACAATATCTTATAGCTGTAAAGTTGTCATTTAATTCATTATTCTCATCAGATGAAAACTTCAGTTATATACCTGTCATTATTGAGGTTTCTGCAGGATTCATCTTATTCATACTGAAATCTTCAAGAATCTTCTTAATATAACAGCTCTGTGTAACTGCTAGATTATCATTTCTCTAGTATTTAATCTTTATTTTAAGATATGACTTGATCTCTTTAATATTCTTTATCTTAAATCTCTTTACAATCTTTCTTAATACTCAGTCTAATTACTATTCTTGAGATTCTGTCACTTAATAATCATTGACATGCAATGTCAGATAGATCTTGTAAACATAGTGATATAGAAATTCATCATTATAAGATGATATCTTAAATCTTAATATAATAAGATGTTTCATTGCTAGAAAATATCATACTCTCACAGCTTGCTTCATTTTATATAGACTCTGATGAAGTAGTCTTATCAAGCTCTCTCTGTCATACTTAACATCTGTGAATAGTTGTATATAGATTATCTTATTCTGTAATAGTATATCATTCAAAAACATGAATACATAGTTAATTGATTTAATCTTTTATTCTTTGACAGTTAATATAGTGAATAGACTGTGTGATATAGACTCTGATATCACTACAGTATACAATCTTGTATAATGAATACTCTGCTATTATAGAAACTCTCTAATCACTCAGCAAGCTCTAAAGTAGATAATTTCTTTCTTATTATTGAATTTCTGATCATATACTCATTTATCTGTAAGAATATTCATTTTCAGAGTCTTCTCAATGATAATATATATCTTCTTCTATTTAAATATCTTAATCTTCTTTTCTATTGTCTTATATTAATAGTCTCAGTCTGAGCTTCTCTTGACTTTCATCAGTATAGTTAATCAGTCTGTCAGAATACTTAGAACAGAATTATTCTTATTAATAAAGTCTTCAGACTCTTCATTTATAATAAGCTATGTCTTATTATTTAGAAGATAGATTGAATTAATTACATTCTCTAAGTTCTTATTAATAATCATCTTCAAAACATCTGACTTTTTCTTCACTAGATATTATAGTAAGCAGTGCTGTCATTTCTCTCTGACATTCAAAATATTCAATTCATTAGACAATTCATTGAATTCTCTTATCATATTTACAGATGTATTTGCACTCATGTCAAGAGCTTCATCAAATATGACATCTCATGTAATCTCAAGATAATGTGCAACAGAATCTCACACACAATATTAGTATAATTCTTGATATTCAATTAGCTGTCATTTCTTGCTGTCAGTTCTATTCACAAGCTTATTTAACACTTTCAAATTCTTCTTGTAGATCTTGCACTCTTATCTTCATATTCAATGAATAGAAGAATGCATCTCAGTTCATACTTTAAAAGATGTAAATGATGTTTCTTTCTTACATTCAAATATCTTTATTAATGTTGAGAATGTGTTAATTATTATGATCATGACTTGTATTACTTTATCTCAAAGTTCTCTTTCTAATTTACTATTAAATAGTAGACTTCATGTCTTTTCTGCAACTATTTAATTCATGTATTTCACTGAGTTATTTGATTATGATATATCAGATATAGTTATTTCATATGTTATTTCTTTGCTCTGATAGTAGATTTTAAGTTCTTGACTTTTAAACTCTTCTTCATCATCTCAGTGTAGAGTTTCAACTTAATATTATATAGTTATCTCAATATCTGTGATAAAGTTTATTAATCTTATAGTAAATTCTCTCTTTCTCATTATAAGAATTACTCATCTATAACAGATTGTATTATCTGTTATATTTAATCAGTAGCTTGCATTCTCTCTAGTAAGAGTATCATTCTTATTAAAAAGTGTTTTTTCATCCTCTGTCAGATTGATGAAGAATCTCATTACTGACTTAACAGCTCATGTCATAGATATGAAGATTGAATATGTCATTTTTATTTAGACACAGACTTTGCAGAATGATAAAGCTTGTTAATTAATAATTCTCATCTTTAGATATGAATCTGCTATCATTTTTGCAATATTCATAGAATTTAGATGTTCTAGCTTTTAATATTATTATATCATTATAAGTTCTATAATCTTTGTATCATTTCTATCAGATAGTGTTAATATTATGTCATCTTTTATCTGTAATGTGTTCACAGGTTTAAAATCATCATTAAGTATAGTAAACTGAATCAAGTCTCTGTATGTAATCAGTCTTTCTATCTTATAGATATCATTCTCATTTAATCTTGCTGTAAATGAGAATATGTAGTCAGAAGACATAATTAATATAATATGATTATTCTCATATATTAACTACTTATAGATATAACTCTGATGTATAAGCTTACTCATACTTATGAGATTCACTTCTAACTTCAGAATATAGTGAATATCATTTAACAGCATATCTGTTTCTTTTACTGAAATCTTTATATCTTCTATAGCTGCAGCAGAGACTACTGTTCTGTCTGTTATTTTCAACATTACTTTCATCTTTTAAGGTTTTATTATGACAAGATCTCTGTGAGATGTGATATGAGCACTTAATTCAGAGTCTAGAATTCAGATATCTTTTTCTATCTAATCACTTATATAGATCTTTTCTTTGACACAAAATACTTACTCTATGATATTATGAATAGAAGCAGTATCTGTATTCTTTACATTCTTATCTTTATTCTTGTTTCTATTGATGTTGAAATTCAAATTCAAAGAATGTTTCTCAGAGTATTTCTTTCAATAGTCAGTCTGAATATAATCAATCTTTTAATAATGATAGCAGATTCTCATATCATTATCTCTACGTTCAGATTTGAATTCAGTGTTCTTATTCTTATCATTATCTTTTTTATTCTTGTCTTGAGTGTTATTTACAGGATTTTTCATGAATTCAGTACTACTATTTTTCACAGTAGAAAGTTATAGAAGTATATTATAATATAATCTTATAAAGTCTTCTTTTAAAGATCTTAAATTGTTCTTATTAATCTGATTCATTCTATTCTTTATAAAGAATATCTAATCTCTATTAACTTCTGTCAGTAATCTATTGAAAAATATAACATCTTCAATCTTATATCTCAGATGAATATAATCAGTTCTGATAATAATTAATTATTTAATAAAAGCTCTGTCAGATTCTTTGCTTTTAAAGATTATTTTAATAAGCTCTTTAAATAAATAAGTTCTGTATATAGCAGATCTCTCAGAAAAGTTATTCTCTATAATAGTTCATAGAGTATAAGCTGATAATTTGAACTTTTTAAATATAGTGAAATGAGTCTTGATCTGTAAGATAATTACAGACTATATATAATTATATAATCAAAGATTGTGTTCTTTTCAGAAATATTGTATATTTATAGTAACATTCTTCTTAAGATTATTATCTTTAAGAATATTATCAGTTTCTGACTGCTCTACAGTTAAAAGAATTTTCTCTCTTCACATTAAATAGTTAATAAATTCAGTGAGAACTATTAATCTTTTAATAAGTCTTACTTAGCTTGTAAATTCTTCAAGAACTTTTATTATAATAGATATTTTTTCTTTTTATTAAAAATATTCTATCAGATCTGCTTTTATCTTATTATCTACAGAGTTATCTCTACTGATCTTCATCTGCTCAATCTCATACTAAAGTCTTGCAATTTCTAGTCTTATATAAGTCTTCTTACTTACTGAGCTATTATTATTCTAATTACTGAAGCTCTCTGTATTATCTGACATCTTACTGATATCTTTAACAGAGTCTTTGTATTTATTAAACTCATTAGACTGTTTCTCTATAATAGTTTCATTCAGCTCAAACATCTCAGAAGCTGTCTTCTAATTTATTATTAATATTAATAGTAATCTGTGATCTTGTATTTACTGCTCTGATATTTTCTTATTTCTTTATCTTAAAGATATGTATTCTTTTATTAAGTCAGATATTCTCTCAGATCTTAGATTAATCATGAGTTTAATTAATTAATAAATTATCTAGACATGCTTGTAATAATGAGTGAAGATGTCAATTTAGCACATTATTGTAGTTATTCATTGCTTATGAAGAGCTTTATAATCTCTTAAAGAATAATGTTATTATGTTGTAATCTAACTACACGAGTTACATTAAATAGGTTGAGGTGGCACGTGACTAAGGTAGGTGTAGTAATCACCAACAGAAATTCTTGAAGAATAATATTATTATGTTATATTGTAATCTAACTACGCGAGTTACACTAAATGAATAGGTTGAGGTGGCATGTGACTAGAGTAGGTGTAGTAATCACCAACACCCCCCCTTGCTACACTGTGGCCTATAAGCCGCCACCCGGGGCCTCCCTCATCCTGAAATCTTTCAAAAATGCAATAATAATTAATTACATCAATTGAACCCTGATTTCCTTGTTAGAAAAGGTGTCTGTATGATAATAACTGTAAAAATCAAGAAATACATACAAAATTCACTGATTTATTGTATTATTATATCTCAGTCTTTTAACTCAAGTCTAGCAGACTAACCGCTCCACCACGAACTCGCTCGATTTTTCGAATAAGAACCCGCCGATAGATCCATCGAAAAGCCCTCGATTATACGAGCATTCTGACCCCATCGCCGACCGCATACCCTGTGTGGTGGTGGAGTTATCCAGCCAAATGTGAACTGGACGTTGTTCGAAACTCCTGTGTGGGATTATCCCCTGTTCTCCCCTACCACACCACAACCCCGGGCCAAAGTGCCATACAAATTGTAAGGTGAAGAGACCTAGCCATATGCACCAATCTTCTTGATTTTGGAAGATCCCTGACCTGTAGTTGTGGAGATATCCGAGGAGCGACCTCTGTGAAAACCCTGTCCATCTTTGATGTTTCAAAACACCAACGCCAAGTCTCACCCTTGTACCGCCCTTCCCAATCTGGCCCATCCCCGGCAGAAAAATACAAAAAGATACCTTGGTGATAATATCAAGCATATAACCAACAGACTCTTCTGAAGTGCAACCTCCACGGTCTGTCATCAGTAGACTGGCCGGCGGGATCATGAATTTCATATTTGGTCCCATTTGGTCTAGTCTCATACATTTCTTGGCGTGAGTCCCACCAGGACCAAGCCTTAAAAAAATCTGAAAATGAACCATTTCTGAGAGAAATGACATGAAAAATAACCAGATTTAATTCAAGAATAGTGAAATGAGAGTAATTTCTCAGAATAAACTGTGAAAGATGATCATTCTTTCAAAATCAGAATGAGACTGAGATTGAAGATTAAAATCAGTCTCATTCAGTTCATTCAATGATTGCTTATATAATCAGAATTTGATAATAATTATTGATAACACTTATGAAATAACTAAATACATTCTTGTACAAGTTTATTCTTCACTTTCTCATGAAAACTACACTTCTCTGATATACTGTGATCAGAGGTATTAAACTATCTGATAATTTTATATTTTATAATTATAAGTTTTTTAATTGTTTCTTCTTGTAATTGTTCTCAGTGATAGTAATAAATATCTTAACTTAAGTTAAACTTTCACTTTATTCTTATCTCTGTTAATAAAATTATCAGAATATTATATATTATCAGTGTAATAGTTGAATATATACTCTCAACAATTTTTTATAACTCTAGAATTGATTTAATATGTAAATTCATTGAATTATCTTGAAGATAGTAATTAAATTCAGTTTTATAAGTATATAGTTTTGTCTGATTTTCAGTTGTAATCAATGTATGTAAGTTCTGTTTTAAAGTTAGTATTATAGTTCTATGAAATATGAAGTATTATCAAAGATTATTACTTATTAGAGAATTGTATTTCACTGTCTTTATATCTTAAACATCTACTTGTTCAAATCTTTGATAGTTAATATTATAGTAGTCTCAGACTAATTTAATATACAAGTCTCATTTCTTCTCTGTTCAATCTTGAGAAGTGTAAATATTAACTTAATAAGAGAGATCTAGTAGAGCTGCTATAGTATAGTACTCTGTAAAAGATTGTTCAGTTTTACTGTAGTAATATATCAGTTTATTTCTTATAGTAATAATAGTCTACACTATAGTATTATCTCAGACTGAATTTCTTTTTAAGTGATTCAACTGCTTCTTAAGATGAGTAAATAAACTGTTATACACTTATCAGACTGACTGCAGCATTAGTGTACAAGTGATTGAGACTGTCTTTATTATCTTATAAAACTGAAACAGTAAATCAATCATATATTTCAACTGAGTTTACTTTATATCAGAAAGTTTCAATATCTGAATCTTTTTCTAATCAGAGTGTTGCACTCAATGATTAATTATCTGATATAATTGAAGAGTCTAAACAGTTATCTTATATATTAAACTTCACTGTGTTCTAATATTCTATATTATATTCAGTGATATGACTGATTTATTTATTTATTAAATATCATGAAATCATTATTATTATTTAGAGAAGATATAAATTACATTAGCAATGTTTCAAATCTGTGATATTTAAATTATTAGTCAATCTATTCAAAATTAACAGTAGTGTTATTAAAAAGCATTATTAAAAAGTAATATTAAAAAGTATTATTAAAAAATATTATCTTTTGTAAAGTGAATATAAAAGTTACTTGAGTAATCACTTTCATCTCATTCTTATCTTAAGAATCAGTCATCTCATTATTCTTCATCTCAATATTAAGATTCTTTATCAGTGTTTATATCACAAGTTGAATCATATAAGCAATGCAGAGAATATAATCTTATTTATTATTTCAGAAATACAAAGTCAATTTTTGCTTCAAGCTGTTCATCATAGTGTAGTTATTCACAGTATTATCAGTTATAATTGTAAGAAGACTGAGACTAATATTTTAATAGTCATTTTTAATCACAGTTATTAATATCTCTGTTATATAATTCTCAGTATGACTACTGATCAATGATTTAAATTCAATTAATATCTCTTAATAAGTTCAGTTCTTATCAATGTAATAACATATAACTCTCATAAATATAAGATTATTTGTACTAGTTCATGCATTCACTGTGAGAGACACTCTTTGATGATTCTTCAACTCTGATTCTAGATATTGTATATTAACTTTATAGTGTATCTTGAGATTAAATCAAAGACAGAATCAATGTGAAATATGAAGATTTGAATTAAGTATTTGAAGAAGTGTTCAGAATTCAGGATTTTCAATTGATTAAAGAGAAAGATTCAGAGATATATATATACAAAGTAATTATTCACAGAAGTTATCAGATGAGAGTTATGAAATCAGAGTACTAATACATAATTATTTTCACATAATTTCCTTCAAATTAGAAAGTTAGTGTTATTAAAAATTATTATCTGATAGAGTAACTTATCAGCTTAGTAGTAATTTTCTGATTATTTTTCTTTTATTATCTACATTCTGATGACTTCAGATGTTAAGAAATTTCTTCAGAGTTATAATCAGTTTATGATGAATGTTTCTGAATAAAGTTACAGTAATTATAGTAGAGAGATGACTCTTCAGTAATCTATAATACAATCTGTTAATAATTATTTCATAGTTCATCTCAGTATTTGTGTTGAGTTTTTCATAAATTTCATGACCTGAAATCAGATATGAAGAATGAAGTGATTATTTATCATAATTGAAAGAGAACATTCTGTGTTAAATTATAAATAACATAGACTTTGTGATTCACAGTGATTTCTTAAAGAGTTTATAGATCTTCAATAGAAGTAAAAGAAGTGAAAGAAGTGAATTCAGAAGATATAATAATAATTTAAGAAAGATGATAATTTATTTTCAATAACTGATCACTGATGTGTGTAAGAAGAATTAATATAAGAGAAAATAATCTTCTTTCTTAGCTTAGTTATAATTTTAGTACTAACTCAGATTGAATATCATCAATGTATAAAAGTAAATAAATAATCTTGATTAATCTCTGTCATATTTCTTGAAATATATTAATATTATGAAAGAGAGTGTTATCAAATTATATTATCAGATAATATCATTAAAAATATATTAATATTATGAATATCAATGTTGAAAAAATGTTAATACTTATACATTATAGTGATATGATAGTTGAATATATATATATATATTATTCCTGACATTGATAATTGATTACAACTTGTATAATAATTTTTGAAAACTCAAAATTAATTTCAATTATTAACTAGTAGTTACAAACTTATAACTAACTAATATAAAAAGAAAAAAACTTTTTCTACTCATTATCTTTCTTCTCTTTCTTATTCTTCTTATCATTCTTCATAATTCACTTCTCATTCTTATTCTCCTTCTTCTTCTTCTCATCTGAGATGATAATCATCTCAAAATCTCTCTCTACTGTCTTCTCAGAGAAGGGTTTTCACTGCTCTCTCTCAGCCAGGTCAACCTGTGCCTCAAAATCCTGCATTTCCTGGTCTGCTGCCTCAGGTTCCATCTCAGCAGTAAGCAGATTGACATGCTCAGAGAGCAGGGCTGTCTTCTCAATATTCTGAATCATGAAGCACATTCAAGACCTGAACAAGGTCTCAATTCTCTTCTCTGTCAGCTTCTGCTAATCAATTAGAGAACAGAAGTATTATCAAAAATCATTATCTCTCAATAAAAAACTTATCAGTTTTAACTTCTTTGTCTCTCACTTCAATATCTTCTCAATCTTCTTCTGCTGCTGCTTATTTACAGTAACACTCTTCTTCTCTCTCTCTCTCTTCATCTTAATCTCAAATTATTCTCAGAACTTCTTCTGATCTCACTGCTGCTGTATGAGACTCTTCACTGTCTTCTTTTTCAATCTCTCACAGGCAGTGTCATTCACATTATTTCTATACTTAGTTCAGTCTAAATCTATCAGAAGTATTACTTAAAATTATTATCATTCTACTCTCTTACAGAGCCTCTTCAAGGCATTATAATGTGTCTTACAATCTGTCTCCCCGCGCTTGAATATCTTCTTCTTCTCTTCCTTCAATCTGTGACAGTACTCACGCGCCTTGATGGTCTGCAGAACTGCAGAATATTTGAAGAAGAATGATATAATTGGTTTTAATAAGTGTTAAGAGAGAGATGAAGACAGGTAATAATATGATGATGATAGTGATGATGATGATAATGATAATAATGATAATAATGATGATGATGATGATGATGATGATAATAATGAAAGAGAGAGTGCATCAGAATATATTATTAACTTATCAAATATAAAGAGACAAAGAAACTATTAACAGCTTTCAGAGATGTGCAGAAATGACTACAGTGTTATATAGCAACATTATCTTCATTCAATGCATACACTATTGATATTCTTTGTATACATTTATCATATAAGAGATACATGCAGAAAACAGATCTTTGTTACTAGAGAGAATGATTGCAGTGATTCTCTGTTTTTATATTATAAAGATAAGTTATTCTCATTTCTTTCTTCTCTCTTTTCTCTTCTTCTTCAATTCATCACTAAGTTCAAGCTGGTATGAAAACTATTAAAACACTCATAGAAACCCTTAAATTGAAGAGTATAGACTAATGAAATTTTAAATACAGATGAATTAAATTAATTTAATAATACTAATTATTCATTCTCTCTTTAATAAAATAACAGTCACATCTTCCCCTTCCCTCCTTCAAACAAAACATGACTCATGAAAAGTGAGTATCACACCAGGCTATAGACTGACCGTGTGACCGTGTCTGGGACCAGGACCAGATTTTTTGATAGTCTCATTACCAATTCGACTGATCCCATTACACGGTTTTAACGTTAGATAGTAGTTCCATACTGTCTCAGTGAGACTTACTGTCTACTCTTGTCACATTTTTCAAATGAGACCATGATTTCCACTTCTCAATTTAAATTATTTTTATTGCTTTAAATGACTTTAAATCTCATTTGAGCGTTACCAAAAAGTGTTACTTTTTAAAAAATTAAAAATAGTCTAAAAAAAACCTTAAAATGTCTAAAAATAGTAACTTTATACCAAGAATGGGACTAAATGGGACCAAATGGAACCACTTTCTCATTTTTTTCAAGTCATGGTTCCATTTTAAGATCTGATATATAGTCACTTTACATGTTTTTTTGATAGCCAGTCCCAGCGGGATTCACGCCAAGAAATGTATGGGACCAGACCAAATGGGATCAAACGTGAAATTCATGATTCCAGCGGCCAGTCTACCAGGCTATAATGACCAACATGGCCTCAGCATGCAGGGCTGTATACACACAGCACATGCTAGACTGAGAGACTGTGTGAGTTGCAAACTGACAGCAGCATTTCAGAGAGAGCTGTGCAGTGTGAAAAAGCTGCAATTCTCAGTCATATGCACAGAGAATGAATTACTGCAGTAAGTACATGTGCATTGTATAAAAGTAACACTTTTTAATAACACTCAGTCTCTGATATCATGAAAATAGAGTCTCTCTGTGAGATCTGTTTTTATCAGAAGTTAGAAAATCTTATATTTCTCAAGATCATCTTCACACGCCTTGTTCATGAAATCAATGAGAAGAATCATCAATTTCAGTGTTCTGTTCTTGATATCATTCAAGTGACAGCAGAGTTCACCCTGATCACACTTTTTAAGTGTATATTTTCTAATTATTCACATTTATACAGATATATACTAATTATTTATTAGATGATATTAAGACAATGACTCATCACAGTCATATTACTCTCACTGTGAGAGATACACAGTTAGTGATAAACATTGTAAAGACTCTGAGAAGTGAGTATTTTGAGAATGCTGTGACTCTGTGACCTTGATTTTTTTTTATTTTTATTTTTTATTTTTTTCATTTTCTTTTCTTTTTTTTTTTTTTATTGTGACTTTTTCTTATATTTGTTTTGTTTTTTATTTTTTGTTTTTTTTTATATTTTATATTTTTTTCATAATTAAAATTATATGAATTATGATCTGTATTCAGAAAAGTAATGATATTTAATAACACTCTCTGTTGAATTTTCAACAAATGAGCACTATGTTATGATAATATGTAAGTAAGAAATGATTTCATGGTCTCATTTAATACCATTCTCAATAATGAAATCAGAATGAAAATGTTACTAAGAATTCAAACATATTCTTTATCTGAGACTAGATTTTTATTTGAAAAGTGAATCTGAAATCTTTAATATTTGAAATAACATGATTTGAGATCAATGTGATGAACACAAACCATGACCAGAAGTAATGCTTTTAGGCAACATGACAACTGTAAAGTTTGATCCTAGTCTCAGACACGGTCACACGGTCAGTCTAGTCATCAGTGTATCTAGACTTCAACATCAAGTCTCACCCTTGTACTACTCCTCTTAATCTGACTCATCTCTGACAGAATAATATAAAAAGATACCTCAGCAACAGCATTCAATACATAATCAGCAGACAATAAGTCAACAGCATATCAACAACTATAAAATCAGTATATCTCAAGGTCTGACTGAGTCTTTGATCCCTGCACAGTGAGATATATTAAATCTAGCTTTAATACCTCAATATTCAATAGATTCTGCAAGGGATTGAGAACAGCAACACTAGGTTTCTATTGAATTTGAGAATTAACTCTATATTAATATAATCATTGACAAAGTCTTCTATTTTAAGATATAAATAACCAGTTCCTCTACATCTCACTGATAATATTTATATTATTATATAGAAACAGACTTATATTCTCTATAATATCAAGATTCTGAAGAGGGAAAGTCTTGATAGAGAGTATACAGTAGTACATATCTTAGCAGTTTCTATCTCATTCTTCTGCAGCAGTTAATGCAAAAAAAAGATCTTAGAAATAGTTTTTTACTTCTCTTGAAAAAGTAAGGTGTTTTTCTCTGAGTTTTATACAATATTCTTACAAAGAATAAAAAACAGAGCTGTTTTCTGTCATAATTTCATATTCTTTTAAGTAAGAATTACTTTTTCAGTAACTGAAGACCTTTCATTAATACTTAATTTTTTTTACACTCTTTATTAACTGATTTGAGTTGCACACTTGTTGTGTGAGAAGAATTGAATGATTTAGAATAAAATTAAATAGTTTTAATCAATTTCTCTGCAAAAAATTGATTTATTTTTTATCAGTTTTTCTCTTAAAAACTGTCATATCATCTGATTTATTATTAATTGATATCATACTCTTTCTCACTGTATCTCAAGAAAGAGATTGTAAAGATTTTATTGATTTATCTCAAAAATCAATTTTAGTTTATTAGATTCTCTTCAAAAATCTAATCTAGTTACTGAACTAGTGTGAAAAAAATCAGGTGTTTTATACACAAAAGTCTTTTATTCTTCTTTTGAAACAGTCTGACCAACTTTTCAATTGAAAATAGACTTAGAAATATCTCAATTGAAACAGTCTGATCAACTTTTCATTGAGTGAGAACAATGAGTTCAAAAATACACTCAGTTGATGTGGAAAAAGATGCTTTCTCAAGTGCTATTTCTGAGATTGAAATTCTGAAGAGAAGAAAGAAAGAAGAAATAGAGAAACAACAAGTTCTTGAAATACAGGAACTTGAAAAAGCAAGCAAGATTCTTGAAAAGCAGTGTCTGAGTGAGATGAATAAAGAAGTTCTGTTAATTCTTCATACTCAGGCTAGACAACTACAGAAGATAATCAAGTTCAAACTTGAAATCTCAAACATAGTTCAAAAAACATTGAAAATTCCTTGTATAATCACTGACTCTTCATCTTGCTCTTCTTCTTTTTTTTCTACTTCTTCTTCTTCTTTGAATCAGAAGAAAACATATGCTCAAGCAGCTGAATCTACTGTCTCTAAACCTGCTGTCTCAAAACCTGCTCAAAATCCTGAGAAAACTGAGAAGAATACTGCTCATACCTCTATTCATAGAAAAGTGAAAAAGAAAATGTAAAAAGAGAAAAACTTTCAAATCTTCAGAAATAGAAGACTTATTCTTAAAGTCTCAAATCAGGATATTCTGCAAAGAAACAAGCTAAACTCAAATCTCATTTTCAGAATTAGAAATGAAATTAATCAGCAGTTCTTTTCTCAGTTGATAACTGATATTGAAGTTCAAAAATCAGTTATAGCTTCAATTGAGCTATCATTCTTTGAAAACTTCATCATTCTGACTACAATGTCTGAATTCAGTACTGAATTCCTTATTCAGAATGAGAATCTCTGAAAGTTAGCAGTAGAATCTTTGCTAAACACAACAATTCTATCTGAGAGAGATGAAAAGTGAGACAAATTCATTCTTCATGATATTTCAGTTGAAATTTTTGACTGTGAAGAAGAAATGCTACTTCTCAAAAATGAATTGAAAGAATACAACTCTATTCAACTGAGAAAGAAGTCTGTATGACTAAATTCAATTGAGTTCAGACAAAGCAGGAGAAATGCCTCTGTTCTAGTATATACAAAAACACTTGAACAGTCAAAGATCTCTGAAGTAAGAGTAGCAGATTTGAAAATGAGAGTTCATGAATACAAAGACTCAAGAATGAATCTCAAAGCTCAAACACAGTGTTCAAACTGTCAAAGATATGAATACTTTGCAATCTCATATTTTAGAGACTCAAAATATGCATTCTGTGTCAGAGATCATAAAACTAGTGAGCATAAATATGAAACATGCTCAAAAAGAGATGAAATATGTCAACACACTCTGCTTAAGTGCTCTAATTGTAAAGAAAAACATGCATCTAGCTCAAAAGAATGTATGTTTGCTCCTAGAACTCAAAAGAACTGAAGAAAAGATGAAGCTCAAAGTCAATCTAGAACTGAAGAGAAGAGTCAAGCCAGTAAACTTACAACTGCAAGCTCAAAAAGAAGAAACTCTCAACTATTTAAATCTTTAAACTTCAATTCTTCAGTTAAATGTAAACAGAATTTGAATTCTCAAACTTCTGTTAAGATTAGAGAATTGAGAAATGACTCTGATGATAAACTAGATATAATGCAAGTAGTTGAGATTCCTACTTTTAAAAATAGTTATAATCTACTATCTGATGATAGTGACTAAATCCTACTCTATCTCTACTCTCTTTTAATATGAATATATAACAAAAACAACAAAAAAAGTTTAAAAACTCTTCAAAAATCACATTTATTCAAAATAATGTGAATAGAAACTCAAATTATATTTATTCTTATCTTCAAATTGCATTTGAATAAAAAGTTGATTTTATACTACTTCAGAAACTGAATTTTGATGCTGAGTAAAATTACATCATTTCTCATTCAAGCTACTACTGCTTTCTATCTCAAAAGTCTGAGATAAAGTCAAGAGTAGTAATCTATGAAAGAAAGAGATCAAGATATCAATTTAATCTAAGATTTAATATCATGTCTGACTCTGATATTCTGGTGAGTGATATTATAGATAAAGAAAATGAGTTTGATACTATACAGCTCATAAATATCTATAATAAAAAGTCATTGAAGAAAAATAATAATATCTGAACAATTAATAGAGGATTTCTGAACATAACTTCATCAAGAAACTCTATAATTGCAGGAGATTTCAATGCACATCATCTCTGATGAAATTCAGAATACAAGAGAGCAGTGAGAGCTGATAATCTGGTTAAATGAATCTTTGAGCATTCAATAGATTTGGTTAATAAGTCTGATCAACAAACATTCTTTAGAAAAGGCATGAAACAGAAGTCTATTATAGATTTAATCTTCATGTCATAAAATCTAATAAAAAGAAGACTTGTAAACTGATTTATTGATTCAAATGAGACATCAGAATCAGATCATGAGATTATTCAATTTGATATTGAACTGAGTGAAAAATAAATGAGTGAAAATCCTCTTCTCTCTAATCAGTATAACTTTGAAAAAGCTGATTGAAAAGCAGTTGAAGAAAGTATAAAACTGTTAAAATCTGAAAGATAGAATGAGTTATATTGAAATTCTGATCAAGATATCTCAAATGAAATGCTTGAGAATAGAGTGAAGCTTATTACATCTATTATTCTAACAAGTGTTAGAGATAATATTTCAAAGAGAAAATCTTCTGAGTATTCAAAATCTTGATGAAATGAGAATATCTCATCTAAAAGAAAAGAATTAGCTACTGCTAGAAGAGATTGAAAGAATGATATAATATCTGATGAAGAGTTCAAAGCTGTCAGAAATGAATATTTTTCAGATATTAAAAGAGCTAAAACAGACTGCTGGAATAAATTTCTTAAAGAAGCATAAGAGAAGAAAGTTTTTAAAGCTTTTAACTATACTAAAACAAGAAGTGTAGCAAAACTTTCAGTCTTAGAATATGAGTTTCAGAATGAATCATATACAGCAAACTCTTTTGAGAAAAAATGTCAAGCTTTTATAAGAATTCTCTTTCAGAACTCATCAGATTCAGATTCAGATTCAGAGAAAGAGAATATATCACTTCTCAACTACATTGATGAAAATGACTGAGAATGACCTGATCTTACACTAGATGAATTAGAGTCAGCTATCTTCTCAAGTTCTGTTAAAACTGCTGCAGATCCTGATTCAATTAATCACTTCATTATTCAAAATACATATTCCTACTTAAAGAATGAATATTTTGAGCTCTTTTTCAATCTCTTGAAAAATGAATATCATTCTGAATGCTGGAGAGAAGCCACTGAAATGATTCTTACAAAGCCTAATAGAAAAACTTCAATTTCTAAGTCATATAGAGTAATATCTCTATTGAACTGCCTAGAAAAGGTTTTAGAAAAGATAATAGCTACTTGACTATCTTTTATAAGCTCTATAAGTGATTCTCTTTTTTTCAGTGAATAAATGAGAGATAGAAAACAGTATTCTGCAATTGACACTGTTCTCTCAGTTATTCATGATATTCAAATAGCAAAGCATGAGAGTCTGGTCTCAACTGCAGTTTTTATTGATATAAAAGAAGCATTTGATTATGTTTCAAAGTCAAAGTTAATTCAGACATTGAAGATATTAAAACTGCCACTTTCTCTAATAAAATGAGTTAACTGTTTTATATCTAAAAGAATTATACAACTCTTCTTTGATGAAATGAAATAAGACAAGACTGAGATAAAAATAGAAGTATCACAGAGATCTTCAATCTCACTCATTTTATTTACAATATACACTGCATATCTATTCAAAAATAGAAATATGAGAATAGTGTGATCTCTGAGTTATATGAATGATATTGATCTAGTCTACAGCTTAAAAACTATCAAAGAGAATTTGAAAGTAATTGAAGAAGCTGTAAAGGAAATCTTTGTTAGAGCAGATATTAATCAAATTTAATTTGATATGAATAAAACTGAGTTAATGCATTTCTTTTCTAGATTCAATGAGAAAGAACTATCTCTAACCCTTTTAAATAGAGAGATTAAACCCAGTGTAAATATCAAATGATTAGAAGTATGATTAAACTCCAAGTTGAATTTTAAATATTACATTCAATAAAGAACTGTCAAGGCAGAAAGACTATTGAATAACATAATCAGACTATCAAATACAGAGAGAGGTCTATTCTTCCAGGCTATGAGACAGTTATATATAGCCTGTATTACATAAGTAGCTGATTATGAAGTTCAAGTTTGATGAAATAATCAAGAGAATTTCACTGAACTCTTTCAAAGTCTGTAAAACAGAGTCTTGAGAAGAATTCTGAGAGCATTCAAATCATCTTCTATTAAAGCAATGAAAATTGAAGCTTCAATTTCTTCTCCTGCTATTAGATTTGAAAAGGCCTGTATGAACTATGCTCTGAGAGTTGTAAAGATGAGCTCAAATCATATAATCAGAGAAAGAGTCTCTTCTTCATTTCTATCAATTAACTCTGGAAATGAACTGAATTGAAATAGATTTCTTGATTGAAATGAAAATAATTCTTCAAAGAAAATACCTTCTCAACTGTACAGACTATGCTCTCTGATTAAAAATCAATTTTCTTCTTTAAATATTGAAAAAGTTGATCATGAGAAGTTATCTCTCTGATGAGAAAAGCTTGAATCTCTTATAGACTTACAAATAAGTGAACTATCAAAAGAGAAAGAATATGAACAGTATTTGAAGAGAATTTCTACAATCAATATAAAAGACTCTATTCTGATTTATTCAGATGGCTCAAAAAATGAGAACTTGAATAGATTAGGCGCAGGCATTGCTTATACTGAAGATAATATCAATTTTATCTCAGATTTCTGAAATCTAGGCTGTGAATGTGAAGTCTTTGATGCTGAACTATTTGCAATAGTGAAAGCTTTCAAACTCATTGAAATAAAATCTCATAAAAGAGGAAATTGTTTGAAAGAGATATGAATATTCTCTGATAGTCAAGCTGCTTTAAAAAGACTTAGAAATAGTCAGATTCATAATGATTAAATGAATCTTGAACTGATCTTAAACTCTGTTTTAAAAATTCAAAAGAGAAGAATATCAAAGCTGATAATTCATCTGCACTGAGTTCCTGCTCATATGAATATTCATGGCAATGAATTGGCTGATTCAGCTGCAAAAAAGAGTGCAGAATTAAGCAGATCTATTCAAAAAATTATGTCCTGGTGTTTTATAAAGAGAAAAATAAAAGAATCTTGTTTAGATAAGTGAAATGAAAGCTGGCAGAAACAAAAGAAGAGTATACATTATTCAAGATTTGAAACAAAACTCAAGTGGAAATCTTGTTCAATTAAATATAAAAAGAAAATATTCTCATCTATAATATAGCTGAAACTAGGACATGGCTATTTCAAATCTTATATACAAAGATTTGATGATAGATTTAACTCAATAGAATGCTCATTCTGCAATACAAATGAGAATTCTGAGCATATTATAATGTACTGTGCATTATACAATAGTCTCAGAGTCAGATTGAAAGAGAAGTATGATCTAAATCAATTAAATATGAGATTCTTATTCTCAACTGAGACAGGAATTAAATACTTAATAGACTTTCTATCAGAAACTCAAGCAGCTATAAGAAAATGACTAAATTCAGAATTATCTGAATATGAAGAGAAGGAAATCAACCAGATATAGTCTGTTAAAACAGCTATATACTATCTTTTAATAATTTGTTTTGTTACAGTCTTTCTTTACTTTATCTTTTTCTTTCAATTCCTTTCTATCTATCTATTTAATGTGTCTATCTTTAAGACTGTGTTCTCTTTTCCTTTGTCATGATATTGTCAAATGGTTTCAAAGTATCAGAAGATGTTAAAACACTGCAATTTGTAAACAGTTTTTGTATTCTGAGCTGGAATTTTCTGATTTTGCATATCTGAAATTGATGAATGTATAATAGTTAACTTTACAGATATAGGAAAAACCCTGAGAACTAAAAGTTCTCAGGTAGATGTCATAGTCTCTGACTGCATACATCTATAATTGAAGAATAATAATAATAATAATAATTGTATTATTATTATCATTCAATTATTTCTTTCTGATCTCTTTCAAATCAATTCTTTTGACAAAATCTTCAAATGCAGGCTTTGTCAGTGACTTGATGAGTCTGTCAGCTATGTTCACTGTAGAATCAACATGTTTCATCATGATTTCTTCTTTTTCAATCAAGTCATGAAGAATATAATATCTAATCTCAATGTGATATGATCTTTATATTAAGAATTTCCTCTTTGCTAGATCAATTGCTCTCTTATTATCAACTTATAGATGTGAGTATATTTTCACTTTTTCATCATTCATCAACCTAGTATCATATAACATATTATTCAATCAGATTATCTCATAAGCTGTATCACTAGCTGCAATATATTCAGCTTCTGTGATTAATTTGATAATAGATGTCTGTCTCTGTAACTGTCATGAGATCAGTGACTCATTAATCAATATAACATAGTCAGTAGTTGATTTGTATTAAGGATTCACCTCTGTTCAGTCTGAATCACAGTATATTACAGAACTCAGGTCATCTTCTATCTCCTTCTTATACAATATATCATGGTTTTTTATCTTCTTGACATAACATAGGACATGCTTCAACACTGCTCAACATGCTTTGTGTGAACACAAGTTAAAACATGAGAGATAGTTGACTGTGAATGCCAGATCTGACCAGCTGCTTGAGATCAAATACTGCAATGATCTCAATTCTTGACAATATCTCATAGCTGTAAAGTCATCATTCAATTCCCTTCTCTTATCAGGTGAGAATTTCAGTTATATACTGACTGTCATCAGAGTGTCAGCTGAATTTATCTTATTCATGCTGAAATCTTCAAGAATCTTCTCAATATAATAGCTCTGTGTAACTGCTAGATCATCATTTCTCTGATATTTAATCTTCATTTCAAGATATAACTTGATCTCTTCAATATTCTTTGTCTCAAATCTCTTTATACTCTTCTTTAATACTCAGTCTAATTGCTGTTCTTGAGATTCTGTCATCTGACAATCATTAACATGTAATATCAGATAGATCTTGTGAACAGAGTAATATAGAAATCTGCTGTTATAAGATGATATCTTGAATCTCAATGTGATGAGATGTTCTGTTACTAGAAAATATCATATTCTTATAACTTGCTTCATTTTATATAGACTCTGATAAAGTAGTCTTATCAAGTTCTCTCTGTCATACTTAACATCTGTGAGTAGTTGCATATAGATCATCTCATTCTGTGATAGTATGTCATTTAAAAATGCAGATACATAGTCAATTCATTTGATCTTTCATTCTTTGACAGTTGATATAGTAAATAAACTGTATGATGTAGGCCCTGATATCACTGCAGCATATGATCTTGTATAATAAATACTCTGCTATTACAAGAATCTTCTAATCACTCAGTGAGCTCTAAAACAGATAATCTTTCTCTTATTATTGAATTTTCAATCATATACTTATTTATCTGTAAGAATATTCATTTCCAGAGCCTTCTCAATAATAATATATATCTTCTTCTATTTAAATATCTTACTCTTCTTTTTCATTGTCTCATATCAATAGTCTCAGTCTGAGCTTCTTTTAACTTCTGTTAGTGTAGTTGATCAGTCTGTCAGAATACTTAGAACAGAATTATTCTTATTAATAGAGTCTTCAGACTCTTCATTCATGACAAGCTGTATCTCATTATCTAGAAGATAGATTGAATCAATTACACTCTCTAAGTTCTCATTAATAATTATCTTTAAAATATCTGACTTTTTCTTCACTAGGTGTTATAGTAAGCAGTACTGTCATCTCTCTCTGACATTCAGAATATTTAATTTATTAGATAATTCATTGAATTCTCTCACTGTATTTACAGATGTATTTACACCTATGTCAAGAGCTTCATCAAATATGACATCTCATACAATCTCAAGATGATGTGCAACAGAATCTCACACATGATATTAATGTAATTCTTAATATTCAATCAGCTGTTATTTCTTGCTGTCAGTTCTATCTGTGAGCTTATTCAACACTTTCAAATTCTTCTTATAGATCTTACACTCTCATCTCTGTATTCAATGAACAGAAGATTGCATCTCAGTTCAAGCTTTAAAAGATGTAAGTGATGTTTCTTTCTTACATTTAAATATCTTTATTGATGTTGAAGATGTGTTAATCATCATAATTACAGCTTATATTACTTCATTTCAAAGTTCTCTTTCTAATTCACTATTAAATAGTAGGCTTCATGTCTTTTCTGCAACTATTCAATTCATATGTTTCACTGAGTCATTCAATTGTAATATATCAGATATAGTCATTTCATATGCTATTTCTTTGCTCTGACAGTAGATCTTAAGTTCTTGACTTTTGAACTCTTCTTCATCATCTCAGTGTAGAGTTTCAACTTAATATTATATAGTTATCTTAATATCTGTAATGAAATTTATTAATCTTACAGTAGATTCTCTCTTTCTTATCATAAGAATTGCTTATCTATAACAGATTGTATTATCTGTTATACTCAATCAGTAGCTTACACTCTCTTTAGTGAGAGTGTTATTCTCATCAAAAAGTGTTTTTTCATTCTCTGTCAGATTGATGAAGAATCTCATTACTGACTTAACAGCTCATATTATAGATATGAAGATTGAATGTGTTATTTTTATCTGAACACAGACTTTACAGAATAATAAAGCTTATTGATTAATAATTCTTATTTCTAGATGTGAATCTGCTACTATTTTTGTAATATCTATGAGATTTAGATATTCTAGCTTTTAATATCATTGCATTATTGTAAGTTCTATAATCTTTATATTATTTCTTTTAGATAGTATTAATATTGTGTCATCTTTCATCTGTAATATATTCACAGGTTCAAAATCATCATTAAGTATAGCAAACCAGATCAAGTCTCTGTATATAATCAGTCTTTTCATCTCATAGATATCATTCTCATTTAATCTTACTGTAAATGAGAACATGCACTCAGGAGATATAATTAACATAGTATGATTATTCTCATATATCAACTACTTATAGATATAACTCTGATATACAAGCTTACTTATACTCATGAGATTCACTTCTAACTTCAGAATATAGCAGATATTATTTATCAGTATATTCATCTCTTTCACTTAAATCTTCATATCTTCTATAGCTGCAGTAGAGATTACTGTTTCATCTGTTATTTTTAACATCACTTTCATCTTCTGAGATTTTGTCATGATAAGATCTCTGTGAGGTGTGACATGAGTGTCTGATTCAGAGTCTAGAATTCAGATATCTTTTTCTGTCTGATCACTTACATAGGCCTTTTTCTTGATATAATATACTTACTTTATAATATTATGAATAGAAGCAGTATCTGTATTCTCTGTATTTATTCTTGTTTCTATTCATATTGAAGTTTGAAGAATATTTCTCAGAGTATTTCTTTTAACAGTCAGTCTGAATATAATCAATCTTTTGATAATGATAGTAGGTTCTCACATTATTATCTTTACATTCAGGTTTGAATTCAGTGTTCTTATTCTTGTCATTGTCTTTATTCTTGTCTTTCTTATTCTTATCTTATATGTTATTGATAGAATTTCTAGATATATCAGTATTTACTTCATTTACAGCAGAGAGCTGTAAAAGAATATCATAGTACAGACTTATAAAATCTTTCTCTAAGAGTTAAGTATTATCTTTGTCAATTTGATTCATTTAATTTCTTATAAATAAGACTCAATCTCTGTTAACTTCTGTAAGCAGTCTGTTGAAAAACATAATATCTGAGATCTCATATTTTAGACAGATATAATCAGTTCTTATAATAATTAGATATTCAATGAAAGTATAATCTGAGTCTTTTAACTTAGTAGTCATACTAATCAGTTTCTTAAACAGACAGATTCTGCAGATAGCAGATCTCTCAGAAAAGTTATTCTCTATAATAGTTTATTAAGTATAAGTAGACAACTTAAATTTCTTAAGTATAGTGAAATGAGTCTTAATCTACAAGATAATTACAGACTATATATAATTATATAATCAAAAATTGTATTCTTTTCAGAAATATTACATGTTCATGATAACATTCTTATCAAGATTATTATCTTTAAGAATATTATCAGTTTCAGACTATTCTATAGTTAAAAGAATTTCCTCTCTTTATATTGAGTAGTTAATGAATTCAGTGAGAACTATTAATCTTTTGATAAGTCTTACTTAACTTCTGAATTCTTTAAGAACTTTTATTATAATAGATGTCTTCTCTTTCTATTGAAGATATTCTATCAGATTCACTCTTATCTTATTACTTATAAAAATCTCATCTCTACTGATCTTTATATACTCAATCTC
Source organism: Blastomyces gilchristii SLH14081 (assembly GCF_000003855.2). Taxonomy (NCBI): domain Eukaryota; kingdom Fungi; phylum Ascomycota; class Eurotiomycetes; order Onygenales; family Ajellomycetaceae; genus Blastomyces; species Blastomyces gilchristii. Next base: position 690,380 of record NW_003101671.1, read on the forward strand.
ATGCTGAAGTCTTATAATTTCAAGCCTTATATAAGTCTTCTCACTCACTGAGTTATTATTATTTCAGTCACTTAAATCTTCTGTATTATCTGATATCTCACTGATATTTTCAACTGAGTCTTTATATATATTAAACTTATCAGACTGTTTCTCTGCAATAATTTCATTCAGCTTAAATACTTCAGAAGCTGTCTTTCAATTCATTATTAATATTAATAATAATCTATGATCTTGTGTTTACTACTCTGACATTTTCTCATTTTTTTATCTTGAAAATATGTATTCTTTTGTTAAGTCAGATGTCTCTCTGAATCTTAGATTAATCATGAGTTCAATTACTTAATAAGTCATCTAGATGTGCTTGTAATGATGTGTGAAGATGTCAATTGCATGTTATTTTGCAGCTTTTCATTGTGTAGAGGGCTTCATAACCTCTTGAAGAATAATGTTGTTGTGTTGTATTGTAATCTAACTACGCGAGTTACACTAAATGAATAGGTTGGGGTGGCACGTGACTAGGGTAGGTGTAGTAATCACCAACAGAAATATAGTGCACGTGACCACTTTCTGTAAACGGATTAGCCTTAAAAGCTTGGACCACCGCTTAATTTGTTATATAATCAACCGGAATCTCGGTGCCAAGTTATTCCGGGAGAGTGTCATCGGGGAAAAAAATAACTTTTGAGATATTGAGGCCGGCGGAACGACATATTGCTCTGCCAAACATGAGCGCTCCCGATTTATGATCTAATTTCCTTGTCTAAGTTCTTCTAGGAACATATCTCACTTCCTTTCGGAGCTTGCCTAATTCCCAAAGGCTGCTTGAAAGAGGGTAATGCCTCCCCGAAGAAAGGCAGCTCCGCCAGACGACCCCTCCAAGGTACGTGAAAAGGCATATTTTTGGTTTTCAGTCCACACGCAGCTCTGTTATAACTCATCTTCAACCCTACAGCCATATAAGCCTGACAAATTCATGTATATAGGAAGTGGACTCTCTACCCCTCCCAGTTATGCCCGGAAGTCCTATGAAACGGAAGCGTGCGGCGCAAACAGCTCCGGCCATAAAGACCCCTTCCGCCCTTGGTCCCGCTCCCGCGACCATCGCCGCCCATGCCCAAGCGGAATTGCATACGCATGGGCATTCACATCATAAAAAGGGGAAGAGAGGAGGTGACGTATGTTATCTTATTTTCATGTTCTTTTTGTTTTCCTGGTGGGTGGAAGCTAGTATATTGCATGTAGATTGGCTAACGCTGAAATGTAGGATTTCGACGCGCTCCTCAAACCATTTTACTACAGCAAATCCCTCACAGACCCAATTAACACTGCCGAAGATAAATGGAATTTACTGCCCGCTTTCCTCAAAGTGAAGGGCTTAGTCAAACAGCATATCGATTCCTATAATTACTTCGTCGAGGTTCAATTGAAGAAGATCGTGCAGGCAAGCGCGGAGATTCGTAGCGATGTTGACCCGAATTTTTATATCAGGTACTTATTCTTTCTTATTTATTCTCAATTTTTCTGCGATGTATTACGTTTTGAGAAACGCCTCCTAAACAATTTGGCCTGCTTGATTTAGGTTCCACGATATCTACCTGGGCAATCCCCGGCGGGCAGATGAAGAACAAGACTCCAAATTCGATGTAGCATCTACTATCACACCAAACGAATGCCGGCTGCGTGATATGACCTATGCGGCCCCGATCCTGGTCGATTTTGAATATGTCCGTGGTAGACAACGAGTCAAGCGGAACGGGACCGCGATTGGTCGCATGCCTGTTATGCTGCGGAGCTCCAAGTGTGTGTTGTCGAATAAATCAGAGGCGGAGATGCAGCTGTTGCATGAGTGCCCGCTTGATCCTGGTGGGTATTTCATCGTTAATGGGACGGAGAAGGTTATTTTGGTACAAGAGCAGTTGAGTAAGAATCGGGTTATTGTGGAGACGGATTTGAAAAAGGAGATTGTTCAGGCTTCGGTTACTAGGTGTGTACTATTCTTTGGATATATTAATCATTTTATAATATCCTAATTGTATACGGGACTTATTTCGCTAACGGTCGTGTGACAGTTCCTCGAACGAACGAAAGTCGAAGAGTTATATCATCATGAAAAAGGACCGGATATACATGAGACATAACGTTCTTAATGAAGATGTTCCAATCGTCATCCTTCTCAAGGCCATGGGAATCCAGTCCGACAAGGAAATGTTGCTTCTTGTTGCCGGCATAGATAGCACCTACCAAGAAGACTTTTCCATTAACTTCGAGGAGGCCGTGAAACTCGGGATATACACTCAACATCAGGCGCTGGAATATATCGGTAGCAGAATCAAAATCAACCGGAAACCGAACAGCTTTGGCATTACCCGACGAAACCATGTGCAGGAAGCCATCGAAGCAATTTCCTCTGTTATCATCTCTCATGTCGTCGTGGAAAACTTGAACTTCCGGCCCAAGGCGCTGTACGTTGCACATATGGCTCGGCGTGTTTTGATGGCGAAGCATGACCCCAGTCTAGTAGATGATCGGGATTATGTGGGGAACAAGCGACTGGAACTCGCTGGCCAGCTCCTGGCATTGCTATTTGAGGATCTGTTTAAGAAGTTTCAATTTGACATTAAAATGAATATTGATAAGGTGCTGAAGAAGCCTGTACGGACGGAACAATTCGATGCATATGGGGTCGTCGCCATTCATGGAAATCACATCACCCAGGGTATGAACCGGGCCATCTCAACCGGTAATTGGAGCCTGAAGCGTTTCCGCATGGAGCGGGCGGGTGTTACTCATGTATTGAGCCGATTGAGCTACATCGCCGCTCTGGGCATGATGACCCGTATTTCAAGTCAGTTTGAGAAGACCCGCAAAGTCTCGGGACCTCGAGCCCTGCAACCATCCCAGTTTGGCATGCTTTGTCCGTCCGATACTCCGGAAGGTGAGGCTTGTGGTCTTGTAAAAAACCTGGCGCTCATGACGCATATCACTACCAACGACGAGGAGGAGCCTGTGAGAAAACTCATATTCGCCCTTGGCGCGGAAGACGTGCAGACTGTCGGCGGCCGCGAGTTGCATGGCCAGGGTGCTTACATTATCTTCTTAAACGGATCTCCTATCGCCCTAACGCGGCGGCCGAAGTTTTTCTTAAATTCCTTCCGTCGGCTGCGGCGGACGGGGAGGGTTTCAGAATTCATCAGTGTCTTCATCAATCATCATCAGAACGCCGTGCACATTGCTACGGACGATGGGCGTATATGTCGCCCACTGATCGTTGTTGAAGACGGGAAATCCAAAGTAACCAAGAGCCATCTCTGGGCGCTCAGGAGCGGGTCAATGGAATTTGACGACTTCTTGGCTCATGGCCTAGTAGAGTATCTGGATTGCAATGAGGAAAACGACTCTTATATCGCCGTATATGAGGAGGACATTACTGATAGCACGACGCATTTGGAAATCGAACCGTTTACCATTCTCGGCGCTGTGGCCGGCCTCATCCCTTATCCACATCATAACCAATCTCCCCGAAACACATACCAATGCGCTATGGGTAAACAAGCCATAGGCGCTATTGCCAATAACCAATTCCTTCGCATCGACTCCCTCCTCTACACCATGGTCTACCCGCAAAAGCCCATGGTGAAAACCCGAACGATCGAGCTGATCAAATACGACAAGCTCCCCGCCGGCCAAAGCGCAACCGTTGCTGTCATGAGTTATTCCGGCTACGATATTGAGGACGCTCTCGTCCTAAATAAGAGCTCCGTAGACCGCGGCTTCGGCCGCTGTCAGGTCTTCCGCAAATACTCCACAAACCTCAAAAGCTACTCCAACGGCACAAAGGATAAACTTAAAGGCCCTGACCGCGAAAACGGCCTGCCAATCCGCAAGCACGCCCTCCTCGACAGCGACGGCCTTGCCGCCGTCGGCGAAAAGGTAAACCAGGGTGAAGTGTATATCAACAAAGTCACACCGGAAAACGCGCTATCGTCTGGCATCACAGGTTCAGACGCCGGCAGGCCCATCGCCTACATCCCTTCCCCACAAACGTACAAACTCCCCGACCCCAGCTATATCGACAAGGTCATGATCTCCGCCACCGAGGCCGAAAATCAGCTCATCAAAGTCCAGACGCGCCAAACCCGTGTGCCGGAAGTCGGTGACAAATTCTCCTCCCGCCACGGCCAAAAGGGCGTCGTCGGCATCATCGCCGAATACGCAGATATGCCCTTCAGCGACCTCGGAATCGTCCCGGACATTATCATGAACCCGCACGGTTTTCCGTCACGTATGACAGTGGGCAAAATGCTCGAGCTCATCGCGGGCAAAGCGGGCATTCTCTCCGGCCAGTTCGGCTATGGGACTGCCTTCGGCGGCAGTCCCGTGGAGGAAATGTCCGCTATCCTTGTCGACCATGGCTTCTCGTATGGTGGCAAGGATTACCTCACCTCCGGCATCACGGGCGAACCGCTCCCGGCGTATGTCTTCATGGGACCCATCTACTACCAGAAGCTGAAGCATATGGTACAAGATAAGATGCATTCGCGGGCGCGTGGGCCGCGGGCAATCTTAACGCGACAGCCGACGGAGGGAAGGTCGCGGGATGGTGGCCTGCGGCTGGGCGAGATGGAGCGTGATTGTCTGATTGCATATGGAACTAGCCAGTTACTGTTGGAGCGGTTGATGATTTCGTCTGATCGGCATGAGGTAGATGTCTGTGAGAGTTGTGGGTTTATGGGGTATTTGGGGTGGTGTCAGCGGTGTAAGACGTCGCGCGGGGTTGTGAAGATGGTTATCCCATACGCGGCGAAGTTGTTGGTGCAAGAGCTTTTTAGCATGAATGTCGTTGCGCGGTTGAAGCTTGCGGACGAGTTTCCGGAGGAGAGGGGAATGTAGGTGTAGAATAATTGTATGTGCATGGGTTTTATGTTTTATGGTTAGATTAAGATGTAACACGATATGTATATAATCCAAGGCGTAGTCTGGCGGCTTAGATTTTGCGTTCCCTCCTCCTAGGAGGCAGTAGGAAATTTCCATCTTGTTCCCAGATCTGACTTCTTCATGTGCGTTGGAGTCCTCTGTATTCCTCCAGGGTCAGCAGAAACACAACCAGTGCAATGATTTTTCACAGCATATTTACAAAAAACTAACACGCCTGGCCCACACTCTCCCCTCCAAACCAACCCATTGCAAACTTGGTTTTGTATGCATGCTGATGAAGATGACCATAATGACCACCCAAAGACACAGAATAAGAATATTTCAAAGAATCCTGGACTCGTAAACCCCAATATCCCCGTTTTTATTAGTTCCATCCCTAATCCCTTTGAATTCGCCACAAAACACCTTCCAAATATAAAATTGCAAAAAGTCAAAATCGTACATATATCGAATGCTTTCCCCAGTTGACCTCCACTAAAACGATTGAGAAAAGAACGAGGAAAATAAATTCCATCATCTCGCTAGGCGTATTCATGCCTTTTTTTTTGTCAAGCCAAGTTCGTATCAAAATCGTTTTCACATCCGCCACTCCTCAACTATAGGTCCTGCGCTAACTAGCAAACTCGGCTTCCCCGTATTTCCTGCGCCATTTGCCGTTGGCACCTCCGTTAGATTCTCGAAACGTAGACAGGTAATCTTGTCTGGATATCGATAGTGGGTAATAGGTACGTCTCTACGATTGGGATTGGAAACTTCGGCAGCCCTGCGCTGGCGTGCTTGTGGTTGGATGTGGGCGGATGGGAAGGAAGAGGGAAGAGAGGGGATGAGGGGTGGAGGCATGATAAGTTTACCAGTGTTGAGGGAGAAGAGCTGGATCTTGTTGGAAGGGGAGCCTGGGATGGAGTTAGTTTGAGGGTGGGTTTATTTTATTTTTTCTCAGAGGTAGGGTGGAAAGAGGGAGGTGTAGCAACTCACTACAGGCGAGAAGACCAGTTTCGGGACTGATGTCTAGCTCATCGTGCGATAAATGGTCGTTTTCATAGCCGTGGAACGTGAGGTAGGGTTCTGTCGAGATGTGACTGGGTTTGTTGGGTTGGGGACGTGTTGTAATGCCGCTGGGGCCATAGCGGAGATCGTACATATGTAGCTATCAAGGTGAATTTTAGCGATGACGATTAGGGACAATAGAGGGAAATCCCGATAATTGTAGCATACATTCTTCTTCGCCCCTGCCACCACAATCCGCCATTCATCTACCTTCCGAATTTTATATACACCGTGTGGATGTTGGAGTCTCGTCGCGGTATCCTGGCTACGTAAATCATAGAATTGCACCAGGGAGTTGGTCATCCCGGCCATTACCACTCGAGGGGTCAGCCACTCAACAGCCATGATATCAGCAGTATTCGGCATCCTGACGGTTTGCGTGTTCCAGTGTGAATCAATCCCGGTGATAAATAACAGATTACTTGATTTTCCAACTACAAATATGCTCTCTGTTGCACTTGGGCACGGGGCGGAACACCATACCATAGTACCGGGGTAGCAAAACGTGGTTGTGGTATCTTAGATGGACATATTGTTAGTGTAACTCAAGGAACGAAGCAGCAATTCAATTTCCAAAGAACGAGTGAGAGAATTCTTACCAACGACGTATTGAGTCGCGGACCGGCCATCCAACGGGTTTGTGAGTCTAGAAGTTGAAATATGAACGCTTTCACCGCTTGGATTGCTTGACGAAACACTGTATATATCGTCTTAGCATCTCGTCCACTTGAAAATATACCGATAGATAGACACTCACAGAAGCCAGCCGGTTGGACCAATTGAGAGCGAAGTGACCTGCCGAACTCCTTAGAAAAGGTTGAAGCTCCTTTTGCGGTCACACTTACCCAGTCATATCCCACCATTGCACAGTTACACTGCCTCTGATGCAATCTGTACTGCCAGGGCCGACTTTGTTTCTTAGGAAGATAAGACCTAATAACATCTTCGTCAGCAGGGCCCGATACTCACATAAAAAGTCGATGGATTGGATTGGCAGACTATACAGAAGGTTGTAATTCGATGCCGTATTGATCGCTAGATTAAAAACACATCAATATCAGTAAGAATAGCGACCGTTGAAAACTCGGATACACACCAACTAAGAGGTTTCCACTCCAAGGGTCCCTGGCGAACCTCGACACGGGAAATCTAGCATCATAGCTAGTTACATCGACCAATCGATTCCTAGAAAGCAGCCTTGCACATGCGACGGCTCGGTGTTCGGAAACAAAGCTCCTCGAGGAGGGTAGCGTGCCATACTCCCGCTGCAGCAATTTGCCACCGAGAGGACACTGTAACAGGTTTGACCTCTTGATAGTCTCCGTCGATATGCGCTGAGAGTGCTCTTCTATCCTCTTTCGCTTCTGCAGTTTACTATTAGCATGGTGGAGTGTATTAACCACACATGAAGTGCTACAGGACACTAACCAAAGATGTCTCCTTTCTTTTTTTAATGTCATCCCTTGTGTACTTCGATCCGGATGGTGCAGCGTGATTTGCCTGGACTTTGAAATACTTCTTCTTCTCAGCGTCTGGGGCATAGGTCGTGGTTAGTTCAGAACACAAAATTGAAATATCCTTTAGTGATACGGAAATATAGAAAGATAAGTGTATTGAATATTCCCATGACAATCATGTCATCTGTTCCCATCAATGAGACCTCGACAATGGAGAATATAGGCCCCGAAAACGGGCACAAACCCGAGACAGTATACAATGTAGGATGCACTCATACGTACCATAGTAGTACCCTGGAATCTCCCGCGGGGCCGAATCCATGCTAGATACGCTTTATATTCACCCGCTGGTACAATATAGAATTATGAACGGGAGGCAAACGAACGGGCCGCACACGACCCCCCTGAATGGCGGGACCGCCAGCCCTTTGCTGGGGGAATATTAGGGCTTTACGATTGGTAGGGGAAGTCCCGTAAATGGCGAAAAGAACGGCAGCGCGTCCCTCGATAGTGAATGAGAGAGTCCTGCTCAAATATTTGTAATTCTAGCATTATCTTTATGACCTGATGTGCAAAAACTATTGTGAGATATATCGAGCAAGAAGTATAACACTTCTGTCAACATGTTCACGTGACTTGTAACTATGTAGTGACGTCATTTTTCGAACATAAATTCATTCGGAAGTCGCGTTTTCGATGAAACCAATTCTAATCATGTTAATGAAGACGTATAACACACAAATCTAGCCTCAGGTGTCAATGGCCATGGCTACTACAGATAGAACTACGCCAGAAGTTTCACAAATGACGCGCCGGTGGTAAGTTCCAATCAGCAGCATGAAAAATAACTAGAGCTAACAAGGGTGTTCAAGCCGCCAAAACCTGAAAAATGGTTAATTCTGTTGTCAAAGGTTCCTTATTTGTAGTGGTCCTAGGATGGGGATCCTATATTAGCATGACAAGGGGGTAGGTAGTTGACAACTGGGAATTTTAAACTATGAGCGGGCTCGGAAAGGCTTTCAGATCAGCAGCTCATATCAGTCCGATCAATTTTGACCTCCAAGATTTCCCCCATTTTTGGAGTATGTGCTATGGATCAACCGGTGCATCACTCTCTTCTGATGAAATGTGACAGCCAGGAAGTAATGCGCAAAAGGAATTCGCAAACCTATCCAAGAGGCGTAAAAGTTGCTGCCCTCTTGGTTGCGGGATCGGTTTGCCCAGCCGATTCGACGGCAATGCAAGCTAATCTGGTCGGCATAGCTGGATATAGCATTAGGGGGTACCCATATGCAAAGCAGATGTGATCAACCAGGTGCCAGAGGATCGCATCGATGATAGAATAACGTTTTCCGTCGGTCGCTGTGAAGAATGCACCGGGTATATTTCACAGGGCGCTGCTCATTGAGTACTGAACAATGTGCGAAAACGAGCTGACGAAACTAGCTAGGGGAAACGTGGTATACATGCCATGTATGGCTCTGTTCATGTATGCCAGTTAAGAGGCTCTATTTATCCTGGTTACTGTTGTTAGAGGGTTCCTGGCTACCCGAAGGAAATCGGAGATTAAGTGCCTTAGAACAACAAGAGAGAAAGCCTTTCGAAAATTCTGACTTTCGATCAATGGTAAATGAATCAATGCACCAACGGCGGTTGAGACACCCGGACCAAAATCCAACGGAAACAGTAAGGGAAACAATTCCAAAAACAGCCCATTCCATTTGACCAGCTAGGCTGATATATTTTACGTTTTCAGGGGTGGAATCATATTTCGCCGCACTATGACATCTGGCACCAATCAACAGCGCTCTTATCTGGCCCCATCTACTGGAATCAGGCGTTTCACCAGCAACGACCGATGCTTCAGCGCCATGGCGCCTTGTTGGGATATTCTTCCAGCCGGGATCAATCACTATCACCACCGCGACTTTTCCGTTGGGCAGGGTAGTTCACAAAATCTGCGGCATGCTTTGATGTTAGGGGCCAGCGCAAAGTCAAATCAATAAAAATCGACTTTGGAAGACTGTCGACGTTGCGGCACCCAGCCAAACCCTCTAATCACGGCGGATGGCGTTGAGGCTGTCTGACGTGGTTCGAATTGGGCGGTTCCGTTTGGCTTGCTCTAGGAAAGTTTGATATCGTCGAGGTTGAGAGACTTTTGACCACGCCCGCAGAAGTGCTTCTGAAGATAAGCAGCCCATTTTCCACACGGCTTAATATCCAGCCTCCAGGCAAAGCATGGCTTGGTATCACTTCAATGGACTTTCGCTGCTCTCCGGTGGCAGGTTGGTGGCGAAATTGTGCCGTTCGCAAGGCACCACAAATGCGTTGGTTGAAAAGCTGGCTTTTCCAGGGCTGCATAGCAACGCCCATTTATGTTCACATGCTAGACCAAGGCATCTCGTCGGAGTGATTGTGATGGCCATTTGGGCCGTTTGGCTGTCTGCAGGTTTAAGATGCGGCTCTGCACTATATTTGGGTCCCAAACCCTTGGAAGCCCACGCTTGCTGTGTTTCGGCCTAAGCACTGTACAACCACACAACATGCATCAGCATGGCATCTGCAGGGTGTCCACGGTACCACACTTTTCTGGTAAATGGGAAATTTTCCCTTCCAGGAAACAATGAAATCATGAAGTTTCTAGCGCGAAACTCATTAGTTCAAACTTCAGGCCCCAATGTTCAGCCTGTCAAGGATCTTCACAAGTTACCCACCAGCGATCAGCAAGTGGAAGAAAAATGCTTGACTTCTGGCTAAAAGCCAGCAGTTTCGATGCGACTGTACCCACGAATTCTCTATCAAGGTGGTGTGTGAAGGATGAGGGTATTCCAGACAGAGAAAATCTTCAGTCTGCTAGCTCGTTTTTTTGTAGTGATCTTTTTTTTCTGCACCTGAAACCAAATTCTGGAGCATGGGAATGATCTGATACGATGAATTTACTCTTCATGCTTTTCTTGAAGCCGATCACACTTCAGCATCTCCATTCTGACTGACCAGCGATTGGAAAACTTTGACTTCCACGCAACTGCGCTCTGGGCAGCTAGTGGTTAGTTCCATCCCTATGCGATTAACGCCTCTGGCTTTAACTTCTTGTATTTTCATGACGGCGCCGGCCAGGATTCCCGCTATTCATCCATGCTTGCTCGAACACCCTAATATTCGAGGGCTAAAACTATTTTATGGTGAGGAGAACAGGTGAGGAGAACCGCAAAGCGAAAATCACGCTTTCACGATCAACTTTGGCACTGCTTCCCGCCCCTTTAGTGTTTGGTTTCAGCTGAAAGTCGACGCAATTTAACCCTCGTATTCGATAGTCAACAATTTGTTGGGCGGGTTGTTTTTGTTGCCCACGAAGCCCTGGAACTGCATAGTTCTGCGTCACTCTTCATCAAGAATCTTCAAGGATGTTTCATGCCTCGCTGAAAGCCAAAACCCCAACAGAGCCTCAGTCGGGAACACCGCCAATTGGAAAACGCATTCGGCCTGAACCGTTGACTGCGTGCGGGGATGTCGGCTTTAGCTCGAAAAGGAGCAAGCGAGGCTCCAATCACTAGCAGCATTCCCGCACCCTAGAGCCAAACAGGAGGAAACTGCTGCTTGAGCAAGGCCCTGAGAGTTTGAGTGGCTTCCAGCGACTTGGCGGCGAGGCGCTGTTCCACCCCGATATGAATTGCTTGTCTCCAGGACCCCGTTATGATGGCTGAGGAAGAGCGTGGATTTGCACCTAAATTAAGAACAATCACTACGCGGATCCCCTGCCACTGCTGCCAGGCTGATTTAGTTTCCCAAACACGGATTGAAATATTTTTCACTCTCTGACACAGATATCGATTCTTTTTCAGAAGCCAGTAGCCAGCGGTGTGGCCGTGTTTAGTCAATTCAGCCACCACTCACTGACAGCCTGGAGCGATAAAATATATATATTAGCTTCTTCCCAGTTCACGTTTCCCATTCCTCATCCCCATCACACTTCTTTCCTTTTCCAATTGTATCAACCAGCAATAATAAATCCTCTCCACACTCCCACCTTCGATCACCAAAACAATACCAAAAACAATACCATCAAAATGTCTTCCTTCACCATGAAGCGCTGGCCTCTGGTCACGACCCTCCTCATCCTTCTCTTCGGCCTCGTCGCCTCCGCAACCCCAAACAACCCTAGTGACCTGATCGCGATCACTTCCGTTGAGCGTCGCGCTCAGGGCCTTGAAGCCCGCGCCCCCAAGAGAGGCGGTGGAGGTGGCAGCAGCGGCGGCGGTGATGATGACGACGACGACGATGATGATGATGATGCGCCTAGCAACCAGGACTTCCAGACCTGCCCTAACGGCGGCACAACCTGCAGCGAATGCTTCGGCCCCGGCTACGTCTCCTGCATCACCCCTTCGAACGTCTGCTACAACCCATCGACCCAAACGCGCAGCAAGGTCTGCGCCGCACAAGACATCTCCGGCGCGACTCAGCTCGCTGGCTCCCTCGGCCTCGGCGCGCTGGGATTAGCGGTTGCTTTCCTGTAAGCTGGGTGTGGCTGGGGCTATCCTGCGAAGTCGTGATACCGTGCAGGGTTTCGGTAGGGATGAAATTTCTCCGTTCGTCGGTTTTCCTCTCTCCACATTGTGAAAACCCTTCAGACCTATCCATCCCCGTTGCCTTGATTCATTTCAGCCTTAATATCCATTTTTCCATTTTTCCATTTTTATTTTAGCTCGATTCCCCCCCCCTACGTTTTTGTGCACGTTAGTGATTTGTTCCCGAGCTGTCTGTCATGCCGTCATACATGCGAAGCATCTTTTCGGGGTGTTACATATGTCTTCACACATTAATGTATCTTTTGTCCTTGTTCGACATCCCATCCCCTATTTTTATTTTCACTCTGAAGATTGTTTTTTTTTTCAGTTTGCTAGAGAGAATAAACGAAGGTGTAATTTCGACATACGAATGTGAACGGTAGACGGTTTCAATGAGATAGGAGAGACAACGTCAACTTTTTTCATAACTCCATATTTATGACCTTTTGTTTCGGAAATCCCGGCACCTACGTTTCCTTCATATTCATATGAAATGATAAAGTAAATAAAAAATCGCCTCTTCGATATGTTGACAAGGACAAGGAGGAAATGAGAAAAATCATGATGAAATGTCTGCTTTCTCATCGGATTATGATTTTTTTTTAACACGAGTGTCTTTGCTCTTCTACTAACCCCCTCCCCTCCCCCATCCATCCCATGAGAACCGCATAACATGAAGCCGAAAAGAAAACGTCAATGTGTCCCCAGTTTTTATTGACTCCTTGAATTTCTTCCTTTTTTCCCCGGACTCGATTTCTTCCCTTCGATGTACCCTGTGTGAACAGGAATGTGAAATGGCAATTATAAAACTATAAGCCATATAAATAAACCATGTTGTAGCTAAACTATAACTTATATCTACTCCGTGCAGGTATTTGTAATAACAAAAAATGTAGAAACCAAAACCTGCAGACAACTTGGAATGATCAACTTGGAATGATCGATAGAGGCAAGAAAGACAAGCTTCTTTTCCCTCCTCTCTTTTCTTTTTTTCCCTCTTTTTTCTTTTGAAGGCAACATATTCAAAAAAATTTTAACAAGCCGTGCACTTTATAAAGGAATTTAAAATATCAAGAAGAAAATGAAAGAAAATACCAACTCTCGCGACGAACCGCACGTAACAAAAATAGGGAAAGCAAAAGCATAAAAAAACACACTACCAGACTCGCTTTACTCTCCTACCTACATACCCCTTACTTTCCCAAATCTCTCGACCGCCCCCTATGCAGCGAAAACCCCCCAACCCCAACCCCAATCCCCTGATTATCCCCCAACGTCCTCTTCAACCGATTCTCGTGCCGGCCATACGGCTCCTTCGCCTCCTCGCGCGCCATATCATTAATCCACTTCCCGTTCGGCGCCACGGTCTTGCCCTTCGACACCTCGCTGGCCAGATACAGCCACGACAGCGCGTTGCCGACCGTGCTCACCTCGTCGCTGACGCTGTCCGCGGCCCAGCTGCTGAGGCGGTAGTAGAGCTCGTCGTCCGTCCAGAGGTTGTAGAGGTGGTGCGCGACGGCGTCGGAGTCGCCGACTTCGACGAGGAAGCCGTTTTTGCCGTCCTGCACTTGCAGCGGGATGCCGCCGGCGAGCGTGGCGATGACGGGCTTGCCCTTGTGCAGGGCCTCGGAGACTTTTACCTCGAAGCCCTCGCGGGTGGAGAGTTGGAGGGCCACGCGCGCTTTGGAGAGGAGGGCGTTGAGGATCTGATCCGAGGGCGGGATGTGCATGACGCAGATGGAGGACTTGAGGTGGGCGAGGTTGTTGTCGATGTGCTCGATGACGGCGTCGTAGATTACCACGCCGTCCGGGTCGTCGACAGAGCCGTGTCCGCAGATCAGGAGCTTGGGAGGCTTCTCTTCTTTGGGCCGGTTTTCGCCGAAGAGGATGCGGAATTTTTCGTATGCATCGAGGAGGTCGAAGATACCCTTTGATGGGTCGAAGCGGGCGATTTGGACAATGTACTCGTCTTGAGTATTTTGTCAGCCATGTGTGTGTTCATAAATGCATCAAAAAGACAATGGCGGGGAAAGACATACCATCTGGATAATCAATGGTGGTCATGCCGATTTCGCGACATTTCGCGTTGAAGATACGACCGTAATAACCAATGTCAAAATCGTCCATGGTCTTATTCAATCCATCGAGCCTGCGACATCCATGAAAAGGAGCGTAAGCAAGCTGAACCATTCCAGGCACTGCAAAAAGAGTGGAGGGGAAAATAGACAAATACCCACCAATCTGTCGACGCCGGCAAGTACCCCACCGTCTCTCGCGGCACCATATGCGGCACAAAGCTCGAGACGGGATGGCTAATAAACAAATCCGCGCACTTGATGCTATCCCAGAAATAATTCCACGCCTCTGCCTGCGGCGTCGTTGGATCCGCAATCAGGTCGCTGCGGACCTGGATGTGGCTGCGGTAGATGACAGGCCGCATCGGCGTCACCTCTTTAATCAGGGGGATTAGACCAGGCATCTGTGGATCGTCGATGACGATGACATCCGCGCCGCCCTCGCATGGGGCGGAGAGAGGCCCGCCCTTGCCGAACCAGTATCGTTTGGCATTGCCGACGATCCAGTCTGTGAGGGCGGCTTTATTTTCCTCTGTAAGACGTTCATCGGGCTTGGAGACGCCTTGGAAGATGTTGTGATTTGTCTTTGTGATGCGGAAGACGGCCGGGCGCGGGCGGGGGACGTACCTAGAAAGAAGAAGAAAAAAAGACATTAGGGGATCCGCCACGAGATAGGCATTAACTAAAATAATAAGATTGTCTAAGCTCACCACTTGAAATCCACGCCCAACATTTCCGCAAATCTGACCAGCGCATGCCGCATCAGCGCAACACCACCGCCCTGCGGCGTGGCGCTGAAAAACGCAACTTTGACTTTGCGCTTCTTCAAATCATCCGCATATTTCAACACAGAATTCCACGTGCGAGAGCCAACCGTCAGCTCATAATCCGACAAATTAGCCAGGACAGCATGGAAGCCGCAGTCAACCTCCACACCTCCGCGATACCCCACCTGCAGCAGAGGCGCCTTGCTAGGCCCGAAGAAGCTGTAATATTGGTTAGCTTTTATTTTATTTTATTTTTCACGCATGTATGAAGCGAAATCGAAAAACCGAAATGATAAAAAAGAAGGGGAAAACATACGTGATGCACTTCCTCGCCACCGACTCAGCCTGCTCATCCAACGTCTTCGTATTCCAATACTCCCGATTAATCCAGCCGACGCTATGCACGCCCTTGCCGTGCAGGACCAGCGGCACGATATCCAGCTCCCCCCATAGGCGGGGACACAGATGCGGGCAGCGCTCCGCCAGCTCGTGCGGCAGAGCAATGCCGATGAACTTCTCGAGGTGCTCGCGCTCGTACTTGCGCAGCTCATGGATGACGAAGTCGGTGATGATGTCTGCGGTGGGGTGGAAGCTCTCGTCGACGGGGAAGTGGTGCTCGGAGAAGTCGAGGAAGTAGGTTGTGTCACGGATGGCGAGGGCGATGATAATGTCATTATTTTCGCTAGAGCGGACGGAGATGCCGCCGTAGATTGTCTGAAATTGTTTTTTTTTTACGAAATTAGTCACTGGGAAATGAATGGGGTATGTGTGTGTAGCATGTATATACCTCCGACGGCGGCCCCGTCCACTTCTTCTTCGCAACCCGATCCTGCAGATCCCGCTTCTGATAAACGGAGGTCCGCCGCTGGAAACGCCGGTCCTGGAACGCGGAGATGACCATGTCGACGTATGGCCTCAGATGCGGCGTGTGACGCCCCTCGCCATGCTTGTGGTTGCGGTGAGAGTTGGAATGGTGCTCTGGCAACGAGCCCTCTTCCGTAAGGTTCTTCTTCAGGAACATGGTTGCGATGGGAAGCGGGTGGTTCCGGAATAGCTGCGATGGGGCGATGGGGGTGATTTCTGGTTAGATTTAGACAGAATGGGGAGAGAGAAAGAGTGGTGATCTTCGTGCAACCGGTCTATATATCAAGAACGGCTGGTTTCGGGATGGATGGACTGATGGATGTGTATATATAGAGATACGACAACAACTGTTCTCCTCGCAAATCCACCCGGGTTGAGTGATGACAAGCCGTCTGAACAAGAGCAGTCTGGGAACTGATAGGATAGAATATGCCAGGCTAGAGCACTCCAGCTGTGAAGAAAGATGCGGCGGCAGAGACGGCGGTACTTGAGACAATGGGTGAAGTTGCAGCTGAGGTTGAAACTTTAGATGCTCCCCACTGTATAGTATTATATTACTAAGTTGGCAGCAACAATTCGGTTCAGGTATCAGGTGCCAATACTTGTATATATAAATAGCATTTCCTAACCCTAGAATTCGAAAGTTAGTTTTCTCCTCTCCTTCTCCTCTTCCCTCTCTCTTGCGACTGTACTGTACTGTACACAACAATACATAAAGGGGCGCGGGGGATGAGGGAGCAGACCTTACCACTTGTACATACAATCAACAAGCTACAAACACAATAAACCCAACCCACCCACTCGCAATATAATATCACCAATTGACACCCCTTCCCATCCCCACGCAGGCAAAACTTTTCGCCTCCCGGGCCCCCTTAAACAAACGCTCTTCCCCCCTCCGCCCCCCTGGCTGCCCCGCCAGATCCATGACGTCGATACTTCTGACGCAGATGGGCCCCGGAGATCCCGCGGTTCAATCTTTCAGCCGTTTGTCTCATTGTAATGTACTGTACCTAGACAATAGGTTCGACTGGTTGGGTGGTGATTGGTTGTATAGTTACGGAGTAGAGTTTACCTTCGTCATTGTTTTCCTTCGTAACTTTGCATGTTAGTTGAAGCTGGAGAGAACTGGGAGAGGGAGAGACATTTGGTGGAAGTTGATTGGTTCAGTTTTGTTAGGGTAACTACCATTGCTTATTCAGCACCAACTCACTACACTTGAACAAGAGGGGAGGAAACGGTCTATCTCACTGCCAGCTTCTATTTGATTAGAGTTGGTTGATGCATAATAGATCTGAAGAGTTCTTCGTTCTGCAATGTACAGAGTACAGAGTATATAAATTTGTAATGTTGTACATCTCTGTATCATCATTCTTCAGAATATCTATAATACTGTTTATTTAAAGAAAGGAGGAAGAAAAACCAGAGAAGAATAAAAGAAGAGAGAATAAAAGATGAAAGATATAGACAAAAAAAATTAATTAAAAAAGAACAAAAAAAAGAATTATTATGTACAGGGGGTTTGGTGGCTATTTATCTGTGATTGTTCCGTTCAGTCTTTTGCTCTTCTTTTTTTATTGCCCAAAGCCGGCCTTGCCCTTCTTTTTTTTTCTTTTTTTTTTTTTTTTATATCTCTTGTTCATGTACTCTCCTCCTCCCCACCCATTTTTTTGTGTCAATATTTGCAATTTTGCCTTTCTTCTTCTTCCTTCCTCCAACCAACCCCATCGTTTTCAAAATCTCAAAATTTGCCCCAGGAGTACGCACACACCCCACACACGCACGCACGGATACAACCACAACGGCCAACTCCCACTCTATATATATGGCGTGGAAAAGAAAAGACAAGAACAAAGAAAAAAAAAATAAAGGAAAAGAAAAAAAAAGGAACAAGAAAAAAACAAAAAACAAAAAGACAGATATTCCCAAACGGCCTCCTTCCCGATCCCAATCCTCTATGTAATCTGGATAGTGTTT
The DNA here is from genome assembly GCF_000003855.2 of Blastomyces gilchristii SLH14081. NCBI lineage: Eukaryota > Fungi > Ascomycota > Eurotiomycetes > Onygenales > Ajellomycetaceae > Blastomyces > Blastomyces gilchristii. The sequence goes on from NW_003101671.1 coordinate 708,070, forward strand.
AATATATTATTTTCTTTTGGTTCGGATGGGTGGTGGGTGGTGGGTGAATGGATAGGTCGGACAGGTAGGCTAGGATTTTGGAAATAATTATGTGCTCTTCTCGTGCTGGGTCGAGACGCGTTGGAGTGAAACAACTGTAAAACGGAGGTGGTAACTGCGTTAGCAACAAGTCGCCCCACTTTTTTTGGGAAAAAAAAATAAAATTAAAAAAAACAAGTAGCAATAAGTGATTCTTACCGAAATCCTCCAGTGAGCGTTGCTTCTGATTCTTCTTAGGGCTCTTCCCATGCATCATATTATCGAAGCCCGTCGAGCCCTGGAGCAGATAGTACAGCCCGCCAAGGACGCAGAAGCACCCGAATGAGAAAATCCAAATACGCACCACGGCGACGATGGACGTCTGTCCGCCCACGAACCAGCCGAAGAGCGTGAAGAAAGTAGCGACTATATCGACGACCAGGATGGCACCAGCCAGTTGCCACGATGGGATCGAGGACCAGAATGGTCCGTTCGCGCGGGTGATGAAGATGAGCCAGTTCTCCGTCAAGGAGATTTGGAGGAAGAGGACCTCGTCGCGCACACCGAAGTTTTGCACGATACCGCCGTTCTCGGAGCCGACGAGCATGGTTGTGAGGGTGATCCAGGTACCGACGGCGAGGACGATGCCGAGAAGGACAGACATACCCCACAACTTGGGCAGGTTCCATTTGACGGGGGTCTTGGAGAAGGGTGCGTTGTCGTAGGCGATGGCGAGCGTGGCGATGTCGGCGAAAATGGCAATGAAGACAACCAGTTCCAGATTCAGGGAGGTGTTGAGAATAGCGATCCAGAGACCCAGGAAGATTTCCAAGTGGAGGGACAGGGCAATACGATAGACAACGTAGGCGTACATGCGGTGGAAAATCTGGCGGGAGGTCTTGAGGGCGTCGATGATGGCAGAGAGACCAGGAGCAAGGAAGACAATATCAGCGGCAGAGCGGGCAGCGTCGGAGGCACCCTCAACGGCGATACCGGTGTCAGCTTTCTTGAGGGAGGGCGCATCGTTGACACCGTCACCCGTCATGGCGACGAGGTAGCCACGTTGTTGCAGAATTTCGACGACGTTATACTTGTGCTGGGGAAAGACTTCTGCAAAACCATCAGCAGCCTCGACGAAATCGTAGACCTCAGAGCCAGGCATGGTTCCTCCGCCACCGAGACCGAGACGCTCAGCATTGTACACGTTGGTTCCGAGACCAAGCTGGCGAGAAGTTTCACGGGCAATACCGACGGCATCACCAGTCAACATCTTGATGGACAAACCGAGAGTCTTGGCCTCGTTGATAGTTTTGGCAGTGTCGTGTCGGGGAGGATCAGAGCAAGGCATGATTCCGAGAATTTCCCAGGATCCCTCACCACGCTTGCGGGCAACACCGAGAGAGCGGAAACCACGGGTAGCGAACTCAGCGACCTTGTTCTTGTAGGCGTTGTCGACTTCCTCGGGGATAGGGTGGTCTTCCTCGACAGTCTTGAGGACGAAAAGCGGAGCGCCCTTGACGCAGGTAATGCGCTCACCTTGGGGGGACATGACGACAGCGCTGACCTTCTTGGAGACGGGATCGAATGGGTGGAATTCGAGCACCTTGTATTGGGTGAGGACGGACTTGGCGCGGGGATAGAAGCGGAGAGATTTGAGGAAAGCCTTGTCAATGGCGTCAATACCCTTCTTCTTGCGGGAGGCAGCCAAGCACGCGGTCAACATGAGATCTTCTGGGTCGACGCCAGCAACGCAGTAGGGATCAGCGAGGGAGAGCTTGTTCTTGGTCAAGGTACCGGTCTTGTCAGAGCAGAGGATTTCTACACCAGCAAGGGACTCAATGGCAGACAGTTTCTGGACAATGGCCTTCTTCTTGGCCAGATAGGCGGCACCGACAGCCATGGTAGTGGTGACGACAGCTGGAAGACCGACGGGGACACCAATGATGGTGATAGCCAGAGTGAACTCGAGGATGGTGACAATGTCGTTGGAGCGGTAGAAAGAGGAGACCCAGACAACCAAGAGGGTAAGAATGACCAAGATGAGCAAAACGGTACCGATACCGTTGAGCACTTCAGTGAAATGACCAGTCCCGGCAGCAGCAGCGTTGACAAGGGCAGCAGCACGACCGACGAAGGTGTTGTCACCGGTAGAGGTGATGACCATAAAGGCCTCTCCGCGCTTGACGGCGGAGGAAGCGTAGCAGGTATCGCCCTTGTGCTTGTCGACGGCCAGCGACTCACCGGTGATGGCGGACTGGTCGACTTGGAGGAAAGCTTCTTCCGTGACAATGCGGCCGTCAGCGGGGATGATGGTACCCTCCTCGACCTGGAGAATATCACCAGGGACGACCTCTGGAGCTTCGATTTCAGCCAGACGGCCATTGCGGAGCACGACAGCCTTGAGAGCGAGGGTTTTCTTCAATTCGTCAACGATAGAACCGGCCTGGAATTCCTGGATGAAACCGACACAGGCATTGAGCAAGAGAAGACCGCAGATCACACCGAAATCGACCCAGTCCTCGAGACCGGCGGCAAGAATAGCGGCGGCCTATTAATTGTTACATTAACAAAATGTCTTGTTCTTGTTTAATTCGTGGAAAAGAAAAAAAGAAAAAAAGAAAAAAAAAGAGAGAACAACTCACCTCCATGACGAACTGGATAGGCCCAACGAAATAACTTAAGAACTTCAGCACCAAGTTTTCCTTCTCCTCCTTCATCTGGTTGAGGCCGTACTTCTTGCGACGCACAAGGACCTCCGCATCCGTCAGACCCTGGCGCGTGTCGGTGTTGAGCAGCTCCTCAGGAACAGGACGGGCACCACCGGGCTCGCCGTCTTCCTCATCCTCCACGTCGATATGGCCGTCCTGGGACTCGAGCTCCTCGATGAGGGCGTCCATGTCCTCGTCTTCGTCGTCATCTTCGGGGACAGGGGGTTTCTTCTCGTTGGGGACGGGTTCCGTGGCTTTCTCGGAGAAGTCACCGGACGGGAAGTTGGTTCCCAGGTGGTTTGGCGGGATGCCATGGCCCTGGGGACCAGACGCGGTGGGATCCGACATTGTTGTTTTTGTCTTTCTTTTTTTTTTTCGATTTGTTCTGCTGGTTTTTCCTTCTGATTTATTCTATAAAAGTCAGGCGCGCACGCCGATTGGGGGATAGAGACGGCGTCCTTCCTAGTTTTTTCTCCTGACTTCGAGAACCTTTGGGGTTAAGGATGAATTTAGTAGTCTTCCTCCTCTAGGAGGAGATTTGACGCGCTGGAATGGTCCTCAGAAGCCAGCGCAATGGCGGGGAGAAAAGAGGGGAGAGGGGAGAGGGGAGAGGGGAGAGGGGAGAGGGGAGAGGGGAGAGAAGAAGAGAAGAGGAAGAGGAGAAGAGGAGGAGGAGGAGGAAGAAGAAGAAGAGGCAGAGCAGAGCAGAGCAGAAGAGAGGAGAAAAGAAAAAGAGAATTGGGAGACGAGGAGCGCTGGGCGAGGATAGATATAAGAAGGCGGAAGTTGAGAGAAGAGAGCAAGAATGGGAGAATGGGAGAATGGAAGAGAGCAGGCGAAAGAAGGCGGTTGGGTTGGATGGGATGGATGGATCGGGCGGTGGAGAGAGAGAGGAGAGAATAATAGACAGAGTGTGGGACGGAACGAATAATACGGAACGAGGAGCAGTACAGTACAGCGTAGAAGCATGTAACTTATGTATTTAAAACGAAAATGCAAAAATCACCCCAAATGACGGCTCCACAGGGTAATAATACCAATAATACCACTCCTGCCGTTATTTTCTATGAGCAATTTTCCTGCTGTCCGGTTCCGCCGTTCTGCAAAAATAGCCTCTGGCAAAACACGGCAAAAACGGGATGCTGGCCCTTACCGTACCATCCATTACCACCCACCCACCCACCAACCGTTACAAATCATCACCCTCACCACCAACCACCAACCAGGCCATAATGTACGTGTATGGAGTAAGGTTCCAAGGTTTGCCACCATTGGCTGATGCTTCTTGCCATTGGTTAATGAAACCCTTCCAGCTTAGCTTTTAAGACAAAACCTTGAACGAAAAAATAAAAAATATGTTTTAGAAAAAAAGCAAATACGTTTGATACCAAGCCGGTCTCTCCCGCAGTACACGCCACCTTACAATACCATACCAGCTAATACCATTCTATACCCTGTGGCAGAAAGACTGTTGATGATTACTACACCTACCCTAGTCACGTGCCACCCCAACCTATTTAGTGTAACTCGCGTAGATAGATCACACAACTGAAAATAAATATTTAATAAAAATATAATAATAAATAATAAATAAATATTAATTATTATTACTGAGTAATTATAACTTTTATAATTAATTACTTTTATTTATTATATATAAATATAAAATAAAATCTCTATATATTAATATTAATATAAAATATAAAAATATAAGCTTTATAAATAGTTATTTTAAATATTTACAGCTTAGTATAAAATATACTACTATACTAGTAATTAAAAGCATTTATAAATAATATTAAAACTGATAAAAAATGATTATAACTTCTATCTATATAAATTATATAATTAAAACTCACTAGTTAGTTAACTCTGTTAATTAAATAAGTGATAAGAATAAAGATAAGAAAATATAAAGCTTTTCACTTAGTTAATTTTATAAGTTTGAGCTCAGCACTGATATTATTCTCAGATAAATATTATAGTCTTTAACTGTATATATCTATAATTGAAGAATAGCTTCTTTCAGCAATATTTATTGTATGTATGAATTGAATCATGATTAAATACATTCTGTACAATTCAGCGCAGAGCTTTGTTCTCTGCAATGCTGCGGGGGCGCAGGGCGGCGGGCAACGCAAGCCTTTGGAAGTTGCGACGACGCATCAATAATGCATCATGCTGTCCGCCCAACAACGACATTTGTGTGCCATCTTCGCCGCCAAGGTGCGAATAATATTGTCATTTCATCCCTTGGCGGAGCGGCTTGGCGAGGGTTCTGACGCTTGGCGCTGGTGCGGAGTGGAAAAAGCGGGATTGAAGAGGACCGGGGGCTTGGCGGGGGGGAGTGGGTGGGAGAGCAATTCCTTGGCTGTTTGGTTTTTGTGTTTGTTCTTGTGTTGCGCCGGGAATTGGTATAGTATTATTGGGTTATATTGTGCGATGGTGGGAGATGGTGAATTTTTGAGATGTGGGGTATTTGTTCAACACAGACAAGGGGGTGGGAAGGGGATATATAGAGGACGACCAACCGGCTAGCGGAGGATAGATAATGGATGGATTAGACAATCGTGTTAAGTACAAAACTCCTTGTCAGGTTAGTTACCATTTGGTACTACGGAGTATAGAAGATCCTGTTGTGGTTGACTTAAACTAACTTAAACTCCGATTAGGTTGCAAGCTATCTCTGTGGACGGGGTCGAGCCCTTGCTTGCTTGGGGGGTGATTTGCTCTGTTTTTCTGCCTGCAATATCCTTTCTGAAAATTGGTGCAACCCGTTTATCTTACTGATATCTATAATTGCCCGTAATTTATTAGCATGGAAGCGATGGATTTTTGCAAAGGGAATGGAGGGACACTGTTGGGTATGTATGTACATTGTACATTGTACAGTCAGTCCATATCTTCATTCTACTTGGCACTGGGGACGGGGACCACCGCTAACTTATATCCACAACGGGCCCTAGACACTGCACTGGCTAAGGCTGCGGGGACCTTGCATTGGATCGCGAGATGGGGTTACTGAGATAACTCGCTCTCTCCACAGCCAAGAAAGAGCTGGCAGCAGGATATGCCTTTTTACCTGTAAGTTATATATATATATGAGGCATTGACAGGAAAACTCTGGCTTACTGATGCTCTCAACTCCGCGGTCTGTCTGTCTGTCGCTTCTCATTTGAATCAATAAATATCCCATCAAACAGACCAATCATGCATACTACGCGATGGTTAGTTAGTGGCAATACTCCCCGCTGTTGCAGGCCCGGCCCAAGCCAGCCCAATCTGACTCTGACAAGTCCGCGACGCCCAGCACCGAATGTGGAGAGAGAACACCCGCTCCAAAAACCTGGGGATATTCGAGAACCAGGAATTCACCATCGGAGAAACTGCACATACTTCAGGCTTTTGAAGATAAAAAGGATAGAAAATAATAATAGAAAAATAAACATGAGCTATGGTTGTCGACGCGATCAGGACCATCCTCAGGACTATCTTATTATCAGTTGTTGCATGTCTCTTCCTGCCCGTCTACCCTTGCTTCATCGTCAGCTTCGCTGCTGAGAAAGCCGCTGATGAGCGGAGGGCAGAGGGCCTCATGGAGCCCATCGTGGGCCTGGCTTCAACAAACCCAGAAGAGAGAAGAAAGCTTTCCATAACCCCCTCCATGCTTGAGGAGGGTCACTCCTCCAACGGCCGTGCGAACGGCGTCAATAACGTTCTCACGAACAACAGCACCTCGTTCGATGCGGCGCGCAGCAAGGACAGGCCGAACAGGGTCGGGAGACTATTATCCAAACTGCCATTTGCCAAACCTCCCCGAGTTCCTTTATTATCACATTTCTTTTCATTCGCACGTTCGCCATCCCCATCGACTGGTGCCCCGCACTTCAAAACCCAACAATCGCCCTTCTTTAGGCGGCTGCCTCTCGAAATCCGCCTGGCAATATACCATCACGCCCTCTCCTGCCATCGCGTCCACCTCGTCAGAATCCCTGGGAAAGTGGCCAGTTTTGCCTGTGCGGAGGGTACCGAGAAGGGATATACATGTTTCAAGGGCCGGGGGGAGGAATATGCCTGTTTGTCTACCAACCTTCATCATCCAATGGTGGGTTATGGGCCTATTTCCTTTGGCAATCTGCCGCAGGAGCTGGAAGCGGCCCCCGTGACGTTCGCGGACGGCGCAAAGAGAGGCATCGTTGGCGCTTTGGATTTGTTATCTGTTTGTCGGCAAGTGTATGTATGGTTTTTTTTTCTTTTCTTTTCTTTTCTTTTTTTTTTAACTACCTTTACTTTTGTAGTATTTATCTGTTTTATACTAACTCCGACAAAACAGCTACACCGAAGCAATCACAGTGCTGTACAAACACCTGATATTCCAAATGGACCTAATCACTCTCCTGGCCTTCTCAATCTCCATCCCCGAACCCCACCTCAAAGCAATCACAAAACTCGAAATCAGCGGGCCGCGGCTCAACTACGTAGACTCCTGCTACTACCTCCAATATCTACCCTCATTCCGCCAAATTCGCCGACCCTCATCATCATCATCATCATCATCATCATCATCATCATCATCATCATCATCATCATCATCATCATCATCATCATCATCATCATCATCGTCGCCATCACCACGACAGTCCCGCTCATCCTCCGCCACCTCCTCAACCACCCAACAAGCAAACAACCCCAACCCCAACCGCATCGCCAAACCCCCCACCATCCCATCCCCAACCCTCTACAAAATCAACCGAAAACTCACCTCCTTCACCCGCTACCGCGCCCAGGACATTCCCATCTACACCCCGCGCCCCCCCACCGCCTGGGAAGAGACATGCACCTGCCTCCTCCCGCGCCTCTCGGGTCTCTGCGAGCTGCGCATCTCGCTCAAGCGGCCCTGGGCCTTCAGCGAGCGGTGCATCTCCGCGGCGGGAGCGGTTTTTCTGCTGCGCCCGCTGGTGGAGGCTGTCGCCGCCGCTGACGGCCCACGACGGTGGGGGTGCCAAGTTAGCGCTCTACGCGTGTTTGAGGTGTGGGTTGATTGGGAGGAGGGGGTGGAGGGGCATGGGTGGGCGGAGAAGGGGGTGTGGCCGGTGCGGAGGGGTAGGACGGCGCTGCCGGGGGAGGGGTTGGAGGGGCTTGAGACGGAGGAGGTGGATATGTGGAGGCCTAGTGCGTTTTTGTTGGAGAGGGGGAGTCGAGCGGCTTTGCTTCAGCAGGAGGGGTGGGAGGTGTGGGGGGATGAGCGGTGGGAGTCGTATTTGGTGAAGGGGGAAAATAAGGATAAGGATAATGATAAGAGGGGTCGGGAGGGTGAGGAGGTAGAGGGGGACGAGAGTGAAGATGGAGATGGATATGAGGAGGAGAAAGGGGGGAAGCTATGGCAGGACGCGCCGTTTAAGGTGATTCGGTCCTTTGAATCGAGCGATTCGAGGAGGGATTCTTGGTGATGCGTTCGTTGTATCGGAGGTTTAGTTAACCTTTTTTGGCACCGCGATCCGCTAATCGCAGCCAGTCAATCGGTCGGTATTCCAAGGTTGTCGGTACCCTTTGTCGTTAAGAGGATGTGATCCCTTGGCTTCTGTTTACTTCATTTTTCTTTTTCCCTACAATCCAATGAGCATATTTGATATATGTCTTTACCAATCCTACCAGTTTCTTATATGTGAATATACCCAAGCCACTGTCTGCAACCACAGATAAGAGGTCACGAGGACAGGCTGGCTTTGGATATAGTATCTTCCCGCATGATTCCCCCGTTTGTTTGAGCGACTTTATATAGCGTTTTTTCTTATTCATTACATATCTTGTATGAAACTTGAAACATGCTCATACCGTCAAATCTTTTCCATCACATTTCAGATGTTATGGTAGATGGGATGATATGCTACAGACCTCTCACCATCCATTCGCAATATACGTAAGTAGTAAGTGGTAAGTACTTCCCAGCTGCTATATTTATTGCCAGCGGCATGTCTCGTTCTCTTCCATGAACCGGGGATGTAATTTTTACAAAAAGTTCTCGGTATGTAATTGTATTTCTCAAACCTGCTGTAATTGCCAATTACTATATATATATATAACTATGTATGTACATGTATATATATATATATATATATACTCCGTATATATATATCTATATCTACCTTGGTAGCCTTGAATATTACCGCGCTAGGCTGGAAAGAATTAGACTAGTGCCAATTGCAATAAATCCCGCACCCGAATAGGCTAGGCCGCGGCCGAAAAGGGAAATTGACACCATCGGTGGGGGCGCAATCAATGATCAATCAGCCTTGGAACGGAACGAGCGACACTGCGACAGAGTTTCCATCGTTTAATTGTTTATGAAAGGGACATGTAATCTACATGCATGTATGTACTGTACAATATTAGAGGGTGTAAGAATAAGAGAGAGAAGAGAATGTAATTTATTTTAATTATTTCAAAGAGTCTACCTAGGAAAAGAAGGATTAATTTTTTTCTCTCTCTTTTTTTTTTTTAAGAAAAAAAAATGTCGAAAAGAAATCACATCACTGGGAGAAGTCTTCCGGACTGAGCTGGGCTACCGGCAAAACAAACTTTCTTTTCTTTATTTGTTTTTCTTCTTACAGTACGTATTATTTTATTGATATTTTACATATTTCATGGTTTTTTTTTTTTCCTTTTTGCAACTTAAGCTCAAATACAAGCGCTATTCTAGAAGGTCTACAGAAGCAACCAAGCATTGCTTGACTGTCTTGGCTGACGTTGCTGAGAAAGTGTGCGGCTTTGATTGGCGCGGCTGGTTCTGTAGTAACTACAGAGTAGTAGTATCTGTGTAGTGTCTGTGTATCGTATCTCTAGCTCCTCCTTCCTTCTAGCTGGAGCAGTTCAGCTATACTCATTATAATAATAATAATTTATTATTAGGCACATATATTAATCAGACGAATGTGTAGGTCTGTCTGTGCTGTGAATCGTGATGATTGCAGGTGAGATATTGTATTTATTTTCTGCTGACTTTTCAGGCAGAATTTCTCGTAGCCGATCTCATTAATTTTTTTCCTTTTTCTGATATATTAGAGTTAAGGTTTTCTTTGCAAAACATATGACTGGTATTGATTGGTATTGTATTGGTATTGATGTAAGCCCCACCGTGCGTGGTAAGTGCGTGGGTATTGTGTGGCGGGGTGAGTGGCAGTCGGCTCTGCGGCATGTGGGGGATGTCTTCCTGCCTGGAGAGAGTTATCTATTGTTGAGGGTCCCGGGTTGATTCGGCCCTTCTACCAGCAGTTGCGCTCGCTGGTGGTGATTTTGCCCCAGTAGCCTAGATCTATTATGTACTCCCGGTCTGTAGGTATAAGGTACAGAGTGCTGTCGGTGACACGGGTGAGAAAATGAGCCTTTTTTTTTTTCATGAGGCTGCATCGGTTGTTCTTAACGCCACGGGTTCTCGGAATAAATGTGAGTATTCTGAGACATTTGAAATGTAGAGGAATAAATGAAAAGTTAAGTAACTTAGTTGGATAAATCTTATATATATATACATACAGAGGTGGTTGAACTCTGCTCGCTTATATATATATATATAGATAGTGTCAGTAGCATTTTCATTACCGTCTCATCTCCGAGATTATCATAACCTTCAAATCAACAGTTAACATGTCTATCTATCTCTCTTGAACTGGTTCCTGTATCTCTCTCCTCTTTTCTTCTCCTTTAGTCGTGCCCTCTTTTCAAATTTTGAATCTCATTCTGTGAATAAATAATAAATTCTAACCGAATGAACCTCCAATGACTAGTGATACAATATGAATCCATCTAAGTTCTTTTGATGAAGCAAGAACTCTCACTTCATCAACTCAACTCCCGCGGAGCCTATAGTTAATAGTTATGCGCATACATGAGAATGCCTGTGGTGATCCTCAGAAACTAGCTCATAATCCATAACTAACTACTCAACTCAATGAAGGATTGAAGGATTGAAGGATTGATTGATCCCCTGCTCCCTGCTCAGAGGGATTTTTAATTATCTACAAGGAGATTGCCAGTGAACTCGGAGATCCATCCAACTTGTACGGAGTACTCTATACGGAGTAGATTGAAGATTACCTGGTTACCTCGCAATAATATACAATACCGGGATGACGATTGGAGAATTATTCCGCACTGAACAAAGAACTAGTTAACGACAAAAATGAGAATTATTATATGGTAAAATCCTCACACACACCCGGGTCCGTCATTATTATAGCTTGGTTTTGAGGCTTTTCTTTTTCTTTTTCTTTTTCTTTTTCTTTCTTTCTTTCCGTTAAGTTACCCCACGATTCACGGGAGATTAATGCGGGCGGGCGCCGGAAAAGGAAAAAGAAAACAAGAGAGTATGGCATGTGTTCCGCGCGTTCTTTGAAATTTCAAAACCCTGCTTTAACTGATTTGCAGCACTGGTAACTTAATCTGTACTGCGCGTTGTAGTTACTTCTTCAATCCAACTCGGGGGGAAAACGTGAGCAAGGCATAGGCTGTGAATGAATGATGTGAGTGATGCAATGATGCATGCAAAGTCCGAGATGAGGACTAGAAGAGAGGAGGGAATCTGAAGATGGCATGGCAATTGGCGGTGAGGAGGACAATCCCAGTGTCATATGTTCTCAAAATACTGTAGATATTTAGTTACTCTAAATATCTAAAGAATAATCACTGGCTACAGCAACGACACTTTGACCTTTCCCCCTTCTCTCTTCTCTCTTCTCTCTAACTTACTCGGTCAAATCAACACCAGACAATGACCGTGTTTTTCTTTTCTTTTCTTTCTCCCCTCACACGCCTCTTTCAAACCATAACTCGCTCGTGCAACAACCCCACGCCCGCCCTGCATAACGACGCCACCCCGTGCCCACGAGAAACAAAACCAAAAAGCTCATTCAGGTGTTCTCCTTCGTGTTGACCTCCCTCCCGATTCCCTGGTCGTGTGAGCGCGCGGATAACCCAGTAGCAGTGCATTGAAGAGGTTGAAGAGATCTCTGGACAGCGCCCGCAAACTCCGCGTAGACAAATGACCGGCAATGGCTCATCCACACAGGTAATGTAATCTCTAAGGGCCTGTTCGGTGACCCCGTCCAGGGCCGTATAAAGTCCGCACAGTCCCAGCTTGTACAGCCCTGGACGGCTCTGGCCGGGGTTATACACGCTAACCTGGCCGGATAAGGCCTTCTGTTCGGTACATTCTGCGTATAACTCTGTACAACTCGCCAAGCATGCCAAGCTGACAGCATATTTAGCTGAAAAAGTGATAACGTAATCAACCACCTAACGCTCGTTTCCACCTAACGCTCGCTATTTCGCTACTTCTATGATGGAATCAACCCAATAATATCTTAACAACGCAATTAGATTTTAAGATAAAATATTATTATATGATGAAAATATATACATAGAATTACATATAAAAATATATAGCTAATCTTATAGATGCTTGTTTGACTCAATAACTTGCTCAGAACATAAAATCTTGAGTGAAGACAGCCCCGGTGGCCGAATGGTTAATGCGGCCACCCGGTAGCGCCTTGGCGTGGGAAATCAAGGCGCGTGGGTTCGAAACCCGTAGGGGATACATTAAATCCAAGATGTGATTCAAAGGTTGCTTGAGCCAGCGTACAATTACAGGCGTACGCCGGCTTCTTATATATATTATCTAAATTAATTAGTGGCCGCTAGGGCCTCTTTACATTCATAAGTGTGTTTAAAAGTGACTGTGTTATTATTCAGTAGTTATACATTCTTCTGAATCACATTCTTCTCTATCAGATTCAGTCACGCCTAGACTGACTATGTAATTATATTTGAAATCAGAATCAGATTTTTTAATAGTTTCATTATTAATTTAACTAATTTTATTACACACTTTTAACATTAAATAGTAGTCTTATACTGTTTTAATAAGACTTACTATCTACTCTTATTACATTTTTCAAATAAGATTATAATTTTCACTTCTCAATTTAAATTATTTTTATTGCTTTAAATGACTTTAAATCTCATTTAAGTGTTATCAAAAAGTGTTACTTTTTAAAAAATTAAAAATAGTTTAAAAAAACCTTAAAATGTCTAAAAATAGTAACTTTATATTAAGAATAAGATTAAATGAGATTAAATAAGACTACTTTCTTATTTTTTTCAAGTTATAATTTCATTTTAAGATCTGATATATAGTTACTTTACATGTTTTTTTAATAACTAGTCTCAGTGAAATTCATATCAAGAAATATATAAGATCAGATTAAATAAAATTAAATATAAAATTTATAATTTCAGTAGTCAGTCTAGTTACATCTATATAATTATAATATACACTCTAACTTTATACAGATTAGTATATTACTAGTATTTATAATAGTGTAGTCTATTTCTGATTCAGCTAGTATTTTATATATACTCTTATAAAGAAACTTTTACTATATTATATTACTTATTTATTAACTTTTTTCATTCTTTAATTATCTTCTTTATTATTATTATCATTTAATATTATTATCTTATTCAAGATTTCTATCTCTTCTTCTATTTAACACTTTCTATCTGTTTATCTATTATATTATATATATTTCTAGTAATAACTCTCTGTTCTTATAATAAGTGTTTTTATAGTACTTATATCAGACAGTTCATTAGCAGTAAGTATAATATATTATAAAATATGATTATAACTTGTTTATCTTCTAACAATTATCAGAATATACTATTATAAATAACACATCTTCTTCATCTTCTTATATACTCTTAATCTTCTTTTTTTAACAGGTATTTAATCATGTTCTCTGATTATATTCTCTGATTATTTTATATAAATACAAATACTGATATATTTATTTTAATTTGTATAGAGTCTTTATATATTGACAGATCTATATCTGTAGATAATAGTGAATACTCTAATATTACATTATTGACTGAGAACTTAAAGAATGTAATAATAAAGAAATTATCTATATTATGTATAATTGAGTCTTCTATATTCTCTCTCTCTCTCTGTTTCTTTCTCTGCTGCTTTTCTCTTATCTTTTATACTTATCTCTATATCTGATTCTTCTGCTTCTGCTATCTCTGTTTCTGCAACTCTTATTTCTACTTCTACTACTTCTGCTTCTTCTGCTACTTCTGTCTTCATTATCAACTCTTTTCATTTTAAGAAGATATTGTGTAGACTTGATGAATTACATTTCTCAATATATATACTTCTACTCTTTTTATCAATCTCTAAAACAATTTATTATATAAAGACTGTATATGATACAACTATCTGAAGCTCAGTTATAAATACTGATTATTATATTCATTTTAAATATTCATAATAAGATAATTATTTATTTATATCAGAGAATCACCTCTCTCTTTAACAGTGTTAAGATTGTAGATCTTTTCTTTTTTTATCTTTTCTTTCTAACACTGATTTTTCTGTTCTTAGAGAAAATTATTATGAGTTTTATTATATATGAAGTTGTGATGTTCACAGATATTAAGAAACTTTTCATAACTATTAAATTTAATATTGTAGATATATTCACTCTGATGAATTTCTTTAAAATAATAGATCTGTATTAGTCTATTCTCTAACATCTGTCATCTGACTTTGTAATGCAGATAAAAGATATCTGTGTTTTCAGAAATGAGAATACAGATGTTGTACTCTTTTACATCTATAAGTGTGAGACTTGTACATCTTATCTAGAATGTTATTATAAGAATGAGCTGTTTACATACTATATTCTACTTTCTGTATTTCTCTGTGTCTCTCTCTCTCTTTCTGAGAAGTCTTGTATATGTTGTAATTACATGTACAATTCTAAGATCAGTGAGCATTTATTCAGTAATTATTATCTCTGTTTTTTCAGTTTTATACACTAATAATAGTTCTTAGTTACTTCAGTGTCAGAGGTTATTTTAATTAAAGATAATAATATTACTAAGACTACTCTCTCTTACTCTTAAGCTTCTCTTATTATTCTCTCTTTCTTCTCTGCAGAGATAATTATACATATATCAGATTATAAGTATTCAGTCTCAGATAACTTCTGCTGTTATTTATCTAATTCTGTACTCTCTCTCTTTTCTGTTTCTTCTATCTCTACTCTCTTTACTCTGACTTCTAATTCTGCAGATTCTGTGCTCTTCTTCAATTTTTCTATACATATATATACACATTTCTATATTGGCATTTCAGTCAATCTTGTAATAAATGATATTAATGTTGTACACAGAGTGATAGAAAAATCAGAGATGTATATAGTGTTATTATAAGAGCAGCTTATAGTTCTTAAATTTCTTATAAATCTTGAGTTTTGAGATTTTCTTTATTTTTGACATTTTTCTTTCCAGGTAATGTGGTGTTGAAATAGATTAAATATGTGATGTATGAAAATGAATGAAATGTATGATAATATTTATCTTTTACAGTTAACTGTTAATGATCAATTCATTATTTCTTCTCTTTTCTTACACTTTTTTCTTTGTCTGCTAGCTACTACTCTTATACAATCTCTATATAATACAGTATTCAGTGACTAGATTCAGCAGCTTTTATCTTTTATAATTCTATCTCACACATTATACTGTCTCTTTTTACTTACTCAGATCACTATAGTGAATAGCTCATTGAAACTAATCTTATCTGATCTCTGAGCATTCTCAGAGATTAAGATAACTTAATTTTATATATCTGTGAATGTTTCAGATGCTTCATTCTCTGTTATCTCTGTAATTGAACTGATGTAAACAGTTAAATTCAACTCTGAATCTCTTTTTCCTCTGTGATCTGACTCATGTACAAGTCTGTCACTTTGAGACTACTTTTTATCACATTGCACTCACTGTCTGTGACATGTTATTATACAACTGACTACAGTCTTATCACTTATTAAAGTGTGATATTTATTTAATTTCTTCATTTCTTTTCATTCTTTTCTTATAATCATGAAAAGATCAGAATAAGTGAGATTGTCTAATTTATAAGCTTCTGAAGAAGTATGAAAAGATCTTCTGAACAGATCTTTCACTGAAATTATCATCAGAATAAGAATTCATACATGAGATTAACACAGAGAATGCAAAATCAGTCAATCAGAATGCATACTCTCTGTCACATATGTATCTTGAAGAACAGAAGCATCAGATCACAGATCTTCTAGAATATGATCTCATATAATTCTTATCAAGTATGTGAGGCTTTTCAGTTCTATTCATGAAAAAGACAGGTGAGGAGTGATGAATGTGTATCAATTATCAAGCACTTAATAAGCTTACAATCAAGAATGAATATTCACTGTCATAGATTCAACAACAGTTGAATACAGTTGAAAGCATCTGATATCTATCAAAGATCAATCTTCTCTCAGAATACTGGCAGATCTGTGTGAATGAACTGTCAGTTCTGTGAATCACATTTAATATACAATGAGAGAAGTTCAAATTCCTGATAATGTCATTCAGTCTGATAAATGTGCCTGTCATCTTTCAAATAATGATGAATATGATTCTTCATAAACAGAATGAAACCTTATATCTCATATATCTTGATAACATTCTAGTCTTTTCAAACTCATATAACAAATATCTGAAGCATCTCAATGAAGTACTTATAACTCTGACAGAGTATAAGCTCTATATCAAATTAACAAAGTGTGTGTTTGAAATAAAAGAGTTGAAGTTCATAGAACATGTAGTGAGTGATAGCTGTATATATCTCATTCTGAAGAAATTGAATGTCATAGTGAATTAACCGCAGCTGAGAAATATACACTATGTATAACAGTTTCTTGAATTGATCTCATATTATCACAGATTCATCAAGAATTTCACATGAATATCTGCACCACTCTCAGATCTCTTAAGAGAAACAGATGTAAATCTGTGAAAGAAGAAGTTTCATTCAATCATCTGAAATGCTGTGTGTGAAGAGACTTTTCTCACACTGAGAGAACATATAATAATATTCTCAGTACTTATTCAATCAGATTATAATAAACCTTTCTACATTGAAATGAACACATTCAAATGAGCTATCAGAGACACTCTTCCACAGATGAGTAAGAACAGCAAGCTGCACTCAGTGATGTACAATGATAGGAAACTATCAGACACTGAGCTCAATTACTCAGTGTATGAAAAGAAATTGCTAGTGATCAAGTACACACTGATATTATAAGATAGATATATTGACAACAGACATACAACAACAGTAATCATAGATCATAAAAGCCTTATCTATCTATAATTAATAATAAAACCTTTCAAATACTTAGCACATTGAATCTCAGAGTTTCAAGTGTATAATCTTTATATTAAATACTGAAAGAGATCAGATACTGTGATATCTGATATAATCAGTTACAGACCTGATTTCATGAGTGAGAGTTCTATAAATCAGATATAAGAAAAGTTCACATTAAACACACTGAGAGAGTGCAAGAAATCAGAATGAGTAAATGCAATAATCTCTCACTTAAAAAATAGCAAGATATCAGATAACAAGCATCTCATGAAAGTAGTAGAAGAGATGCTTTCAAACTTCAAGCTGAGAAAATTAAAAAATGATGTTATACTTTACTGCAATCTAGAATATGCAGAAGCTCTCTATCTAAAACATTCATTTAGACATAACTTAGTAACTCATATATACAAGGAATTCAGTCACTTAGAAAGTTCTGAACTCATGAGTGTACTTAAATCAAGAGTATACTGATCAAGCATGACTGAGAACATTCAGACATACACTCATGAGTGTCTGAATTGCCAGGTTGTGAAAGAATCTAAGAAAGAGTTAGAATATGAGAAAGTACAATATCAGATAAAGTGTATAATATAACTGTTCAAACAATGAGAGATGAATCTTATAGATATATTATCATGAATATTAAATGAAAATCAATGAATAATCACTGCTATTGATTACACTACTGACTGGCCAGTTGTGAAAGCAGTTTCAGAGATAATAGAGAAGATAATAATGAAGTTTCTACATAATGAGATCTATATTAACTATGAAATACTGCATGAGATTCTAACTGATAATAATATGAATCTCATAGAAGAAGTGATGAGGTATTTCATGAGTCAGTTACAGACAAGACATTGTAGAACAATATTATATCATTCACAGATAAATGAGAAGATGAAACACTTGAATGAAATCTTGAGTAATATGCTGATGAAATATCTAGTGAGCAAGTCTATGAGACTATGAAATGAATATCTCAGACAGATGCTATAAGTTATATAGATTCAACAGCATGCAGTCTTCAAGCATTCATCATTCTACCTGTTGTATGAATTGCATCCGCGCATCTCAGAGAATGCTTCAGAAAAGATAGAGAAGAGAACAGCAGTTACAGATACAACAGTCACAGGTGCAACAGTAGCAGATGCAGCAGAAACAGTAGTTGTGAACACAGCAGTCGCGGACACAGAATCAAGATTAAAGAAGATCAGTCACACACATACAAAAGCTAACAAGTTACTTCTGAACTGAGCAATTCAATTGAAAAGAATATGAGACTCACTAGTTAAGAAATTGAGTCTCAAGATGAGAATATGAGTTCTTATATATAATGAGAGTTCTGAGAAGTTTCAATCTAGATGGTTTGAGTTATATAAAATACTCAAATCACATTCTCTGAGAATATATACATTGAAAGAATCAGAGAGACAGATCTTACATAACTTAATAAATGATTCACATCTTATAAAAGCAAAGATATAAGATCTGAGTGAATTATAATTATTCACAGCACTATTATCATTGTTGAAAAAGAAGAGACTTAAAATTAAAAAGTCTTACAAAGTAAGAGAAATCATAGATACTTATAAATCAGATAATCTCACTTATTCTGATCTTTTCACAATTATAAGAAAAGAATGAGAAGAAATGAAGAAATCAGATGAATATCACACTTTAATAAGTGATAAGACTGTAGCAGTTATATGATAACACACTGCAGATAGTAGATACAATATGATAAAGAACAGTCTTAAAGTAGCAGACTTGCATATGAGTCAGATCACAGAAGAAAAAGAAATTCAGAGTTGAATTCAACTGTTTACATCAGTTCAATTACAGAGATAACAGAGAATGAATTATCTGAAATATCTGCAGATATATAAAATCAAGTCATCTCAATCTCTGAGAACACTCAGAGATCAGATGAGATTAGTTTCAATGAGCTATTCACTGTAGTGATTTGAGCAGATGAAGAGAGACAGTATAATATATGAGACAGAATTATAAAAAGTGAAAGCTGCTGAATCTAGTCACTGAACACTGTATTATATAGAGATTGTATAAGAGTAGTGACTAGCAGATAAAGAAAAAGTATAAGAAAAGAAAAGAGATAATGAATTAATCATCAACTGTAAGAGTTAGTTATAAAAGACAAATGTTATTATATACATCTCATTCATTTTCATATATTACATGTTTAATCTATTTCCAATACCATGTCACCTGAAAAATGCTGAAAACAAAGAAAATCTCAAAACTCAAGATTTATAAGAGATTTAAGAACTGCAAGTCACTCTCATAATAATATTATATATATCTTCAATTTCTCTACTGCTCTATATACAACATTAATATCATTTATTACAAGATTGACTGAAATGTCAATATAGAAATGTGTATGCATATACATAGAAAAATTGAAGAAGAGCGCGAGACTCACAGAATCAGAAGTCAGAACAGAGAGAGTGAAGACAGAAGAAATGAAAGAAGAAGAAGATATAGAACTGAATAAATAATAGTGAGAGTCACTCAGAGCTGAACACTTACAACTCAGTATACACACAATCTTTCTTGCAGAGAAGGAAGAGAAAGTGACAGAAGAAGCTTAGAGATAGAAGAAGATAGTCTCAGTAGTATTATCATCTTTGATTAAAATAATCTCTGACATCAGAGTAACTAAGAACTATTATTAGCATATAAAACTATAAAGACAGAGATAATAATTACTGAATAAACACCTGCTGATCTTAGAATTGTATGCATAATTACAATATATACAAGGCTTCTCAGAAAGAGAGAGAGACACACAGAGAAATACAGAAAGCAGAATACAGTATATAAATAACTCATTTTCATGACAATATCTTAGATAAGGTATATGAGTCTCATGTCTGCAGATGTAAAAGAGTACAACATCTGCATTTCTATTCTTAAAAACATGAATATCTTTTATCTGCATCATGAAGTCAGACAACAGATATCAGAGAATAGACTGATATGAATCTATTATTCTGAAGAAATTTATCAGAGTGAATGTTTCTGTGATATTGAACTTTACAGTTGTAAAAAGTTTCTTAATATCTATGAACACTATGACTTCATATATAATAAAACTCATAATAATTTTCTCTAAGAACAGAAAAATCAGTGTCAGAAAGAAAAGATGAAAAAGAAAAAGACTTATAATCTTAACACTGTTAAGAGAGAAGATGATTCTCTGATATAAATGAATAATTATCTCATCATGAATATTTAAAATGAATATAATAATCAGTGTCTGTGACTGAGCTTCAGATAATCATGTTATACACAGTCTTTGTACAATAAATCATTTTAGAGATTGATAAGAAGAGCAGGAGTATATATACTGAGAAATGTGATTCATTAAGTCTACACAACATCTTCTTAAAATGAGAAGAGCTGATAATGAAAGCAGAGACAGTAGAATCAGAGAGAGCAGAGATAGCAGAAGTGAGAGAATCAGACACAGAGGCAGAAATAGCAGAAGTAGAAGAATCAGACATAGAAGCAGATGTAGAAGATTGAGAGAGAGTAGCAGAGAAAGAAACAGAGAGAGTAGAAGAGAATATGAGAGACTCAGTCATACATGATATAGACAATTTCTTCATTATTATGTTCTTTAAGTTCTCAATCAATGATTCAACATTGAGTTCACTATCATCAGCAGACACAGATCTGTCAATGTATAAAGATTCTATATAAATAAAAACAAACATATCAGCATCTGCATTCATGTAAAATTGTGTCAGAAAACACAATCAGAAGCCTGCTGAGAGAAAAAAAAACAGTTGAGAGTATATAAGAAGATGAAGAAGATGTATCATTTATAATAATATATTCTGATAATCATTAGAAGATAAACAAGTTCTGATCATATTTCACAATGTGTTATACTTACTGCTCATGAACTGTTCAGTATGAGCACTACAATGACACTTGTTGTAGAAACAGAGAGTCATTGTCAGAAATGTGTATGATGTGATAGATGAACAGATAGAAAGAGTTGAACAGAAGAAGAAGTAGAAATCTTGAATGAGATGATAATGTTCATGATAACAATAATGAAGAAGATGATTAAAGAATGAGAAAAGTTAGTGAATAAGTGATGTAATATAGTGAAAGTTTCATGATGAGAATGTACATGAAATGCTAGCTGAATCAGAAATAAATCACACAATCATGAAAACTAGTGGCATGCTAATCTGCATGAAGCTAGAATATATGACATGATTATATGAGCATGACTGAATCTGATGAGAGAGAATGTGATTTAGAAGAATGTACAACTGCTGAATAATAACACAGCCGCTTCTGAACTTGCTTATGAATGTAAAGAGGTCATAGCGGCCATCAATTAATTTAGTATACAGTATATAAAGATGCCGGCGTACGCCTGTAATCATACGCTGGCTCAAGCAATCTTTGAATTACATATTGAAGATTCATAAACTCTTTAAGAAATCACTGTGAATTACAAAGTCTATATTATTTATAATTTAATACAGAATACTCTCTTTTAATTATAATAAATAATTACTTCATTCTTCACATCTGATTTCAGATCATGAAATTTATGAAAAACTCAATACAAATATCAAGATAAACTATGAAATAATTATTAACAGATTATATTACAGATTACTGAAGAGTCATCTCTCTACTATAATTACTGTAACTTTATTCAGAAACATTTATCATAAACTGATTATAACTCTGATAAAATTTTTCAACATCTGAAGTTATCAGAATATAGATAATAAAAGAAAAATAATCAGAAAATTACTACTGAGCTGATAAGTTACTCTATCAGATAATGATTTTTAATAACACTAACTTTCTAATTTGAAGAAAATCATATAAAAATAATTATAAATTAGTACTCTGATTCTACAACTCTCATTTAAGAACTTCTGTGAATAATTACTTAATATATATATATCTCTGAATCTTTCTCTTCAATTAATTAAAAATCTCAAATTCTGAATACTTTTTTAAATACTTAATTTAAATCTTCATATTTCATATTGATCATGTTTTTAATTCAATCTCAAGATATACTATAAAGCTAATATACAATATCTAGAATCAGAGTTGAAGAATTATCAAAGAGTGTCTCTTACAGTGAATATGTAGACTAGTATAAACAATCTTGCATTTATAAGAGTTACATGTTATTATATTAATGAGAATTGAACTTATTAAGAGATATTAATTGAATTTAAATCATTGATCAGTAGTCATACTGAGAATTATATAACAGAGATATTAATAACAGTGATTAAAAATAACTATTAAGATATTAGTCTCAGTCTTCTTATAATTATAACTAATGATGCTGTAAATAACTATACTATAATAAAAAGCTTGAAGTAAAAATTGACTTTGTATTTCTAAAATGATAAATAAGATTATATTCTCTGCATTACTCATGTAATTCAACTTATAATATAAACACTGATAAAGAATCTTAATATTGAGATGATAAATAATGAGATAACTGATTCTTGAGATGAGAATGAGATAAAAGTCATTACTCAAGTAACTTTTACATTCACTTTGTAAAGAATAATATTTTTTAATAATACTTTTTAATATTGCTTTTTAATAACACTTTTTAATAATACTACTATTAATTTTGAATAGATTAACTAATATTTTAAATATCATAGATTTAAAACATTGTTAATACAATTTATACCTTCTCTAAACAATAATAATAATTTCATGATATTTAATAAATAAATAAATCAGTCACATCACTGAATATAATATAGAATATTAAAATATAATAAAGTTTAATATATAAAATAACTGTTCAGACTCTTTAATTATATCAGATAATTAATTATTAAATGTAATACTCTGATTGAGAAAAGATTCAGATATTAAAACTTTCTAATATAAAGTGAACTCAGTTGAAATATATAATTAATTTACTGTTTCAGTTTTATAAGATAATAAAGACAGTTTTAATCACTTATACATCAATACTACAGTCAGTCTGATAAGTGTATAACAGTTTATTTACTCATCTTAAGAAGCAGTTAAATCACTTAAAAAGAAATTCAGTCTAAGATAATATTATAGCACAGACTATTATTACTGTAAGAAATAAACTAGTATATTATTATAGTAAAACTGAACAATCTTTTACAGAGTATTACACTGTAGCAGCTTTACTAAATTTCTTCTATTGAGTTAATATCTACACTTCTCAAGATTGAATAGAGAAGAAATAAGACTTATATATTAAATTAGTCTGAGACTATTACAATGTCAACTATCAGAGATTTGAATAAGCAGATATTAGAGATATAAAGAGAGTGAAATACAATTCTCTAATAAGTAATAATCTTTGATAACACTTCATATTACATAGAACTATAATACTAACTTTGAAACAGAACTTGTATACATTAATTATAACTGAAAATCAGGTAAAACTATATACTTGTAAAACTGAATTTAACTGCTATCTTCAAGATAATCTGATGAATTTACACATTAAATTAATTCTAGAGTTATAAAAAATTATTGAGAGTATATATTCAACTGTTGTACTGATGATATATAATATTCTGACAATTTCATTGACAGTGATGAGAATGAAGTGAAAGTTCAACTCAAGCTGAGATATTTATCACTATTATCAGAGACAATTACAAGAAGAAATAATCAAGAAACTTATAATTATAAAATATAGAATTATCAGACACAGTTTAATACCTCTGATGATAGTATATCAGAGAAGTATAGTTTTCATAAGAAAGTAAAGAATAAACTTATACAAGAATATATTTAGTTATTTTATAAGTATTATTAATAATCATTACTAAATTCTGATTATATAAGCAATCACTGAATGAACTGAATAAGACTGAATTTAATCTTCAGTCTCAGTCTCATTCTGATTTTGAAACAATGATCATCTTTCACAGTTTATTCTGAGAAATTACTCTCATTTCACTGTTCTTGAATTAAATCTGATTATTTTTCATGTCATTTCTCTCAGAAATGATTCATTTTCAGATTTTTTTAATGCTTGATTCTGATCAGACTTAAACTAAGAAATGTATGAGATCAGATTAAATAGAACTAAATGTGAAATTTATAATTCCGTCAGTCAGTCTACTTGTAATAATGATAACAGATAGACTGATCACTGAGATCATAAATTTCATGTTTAGTCTCATTTAGTCTAGTCTCATACATTTCTTGGCGTGAATCCCGCTAAGACTAGTCATTAAAAAAACATACAAAGTGACTATATATGAGATCTTAAAATGAAATCATGACTTGAAAAAAATGAGAAAGTGATTCTATTTGATCTCATTTAGTTTCATTCTTGACATAAAGTTACTATTTTTAGACATTTTAAGGTTTTTTTTAGACTATTTTTAATTTTTTAAAAAGTAACACTTTTTGATAACGCTCAAATGAGATTTAAAGTCATTTAAAGCAATAAAAATAATTTAAATTGAGAAGTGAAAATCATGATCTCATTTAAAAAATGTGATAAGAGTAGACAGTAAGTCTCACTGAGACAGTATAAGACTACTATCTAATGTTAAAATGTAAGAGGCCTACGCCGAATAGATCGGTATAATATATAGATCTTATATAACAAAGAGGAAAATGTTAATGAAGGAAAAGAAAGAGAAAGTGTAGAAATCAGTGATCAGAGTGAATATTTATACACATATGTAATAGTTACACAGTGAAGCTTCAGAGTGAAAGAATCTATATATGTTTGTAACAGCTGAGAATCAGTGATTGAGAATGACTGAGAATCAGAGCATACATGTTCAATAGTGAAATGAAAGAATCTATGAAGTGAAGTGAAAGAATCTATAGAGTGTAACAGAATAGTCTATATAATTGATCAGGCGCAGCCTGTCATATTAGCTCTCTTCTTTCAGAAGCAGTTCTCATTGATCAAGAGCTGCTGTTTTGAATAACACAGAACTTGAAGTTCAGGTCAGTTGATTATAGTCAACTCATTTCATGAGATATTGTCAGCTGCAGCTGCAGAATCTCTCATTAAGAATATTCTCAATCTCTCACTCAAGCTCATTATCTTCTTCTATGATGTCTGGTGACTGTCAGTCAGAAGTCAGTTGAGAAGAGAATGAATTGATGACAGTGTAATGAAGCAAGCTTGTATAAAATACATTATGAATCTCTGATAATATGTCAAGACAGTAGTTATAACTATCTAGAACTTCTATCACTTTATACTTGATATGACAGTAATCTAGTGTATGAGATGAACATGTGATTTGTATATTCTTAAGATTCAATTATATCAGATCTTCTATCTTATATTATTCAGTGAGATCTCAGTGAATATTAATTTAATTCTCTTAATCTTGATTCACAGTTATCATGAAGATCTCTGCTTAATCACAGATATCTCAGAGCTTTGTTACTATATTATCAGTGATCTGAATCAGACTATGAGAGTTCAGTGTGAACTGTGTGATCTCTAGAAGATTTAACACTTTCATATGATATCTGTATATAAGAAAGAACAGACTTATATCTGTTAAAATAGCATCTCAACTGTTGATAGTGATCTCTGCATGTAGAAGAAGATTATATCAATCATCTTATAAGTAATTACAGAACTTACAGAGATAATTCTTCATAATCTGAATTATTCATTCTAATGCATCATCAGTCTCAGAGTAATAGACAGTTAATAGATGATGTATAATCTTGAGAACTTGACAGATTCTTATTCAGAGAGTGCTTATAAATTGATGACTCTGATCTGATATTATAGATCTCAGTAATTCATGTATCTGATAGAATAGACTCTATAGAAAAGCTTCAGCAACTTGTTCAGTATTTATCTTATCACAAGATTTCAATATTATATCTTTGCTCAATTGATTCATAATAACTAGAATATTTCTACAACTCTTACTCTTAGATAGATTAATAGTGAAGTTAATTACTATATCTTATCAGATTCTATCAGAAATATTAAGTGATTTCAATAGATCTTTTCTATGATTCTTCTATGAGATGATAGAAGAACAGTGATTGCAGTTTCAGATGAAGTATCTGATGCTGTTTAATATCTCAGATTAGTAGAACTCTTAGAAGATCATTCTACACAGTTATTCACAGCCTGAATAACTGGTTATATATGAATCATACATCTCTTACATTATCTAAGTGTGTAAGAGTTCAGAGTGAAAGACTCAGTGTTGTTTATAAAATTGTAGAGTGTTATTATCATTAATTAAACATTCTGAGATATCAGTTCTTATACATAGTTCTGAGAGAAATCAGAGTGCGTCTTGATATACTGCTTCAGTAAGAGTCTAAAGAAGTTCATTCATCTGAGCTGCTGTATATCACAGTTCATTCAGTGTAGAAGAAGTGAAGATATCAATAGCAGTTCTAACTGAAGAAGCATGTATAGTTTCATAAACTGTTTCATCTTGATCAACTAGTATCTTCAGATTCAAGAGTCAGTGCTCTCAGTTCATTCAGTGAGTATCTGTTATATTAAATGATATATCTTACTCTCATTATAAGAGAGTATCTGTCATTGAGTTCTGACTGCCAGAACAGTAGTGTATTATAAAATGAAAGTAGCTTAAGAACTCAGATTATTATATCTATCATTCAGTGAGTTTACAGATAGTTATGAAGTATTTAAGATTCTTATAATCTGTGATTATCTCAAATTCAGAGACACTTTAGAGTTCAGAGTTTCATTCTTCTAAACAGTGTATAATCATGAGAAGTTTCTTATCATTGATCTCATAATTGCATTCAGTGAGACTCAGTTTCTTAGATATAAAGATAT
Organism: Blastomyces gilchristii SLH14081; assembly: GCF_000003855.2. Lineage (NCBI taxonomy): Eukaryota > Fungi > Ascomycota > Eurotiomycetes > Onygenales > Ajellomycetaceae > Blastomyces > Blastomyces gilchristii. The sequence continues at coordinate 734,891 of NW_003101671.1, forward strand.
ATAATTATAGAATATCTTCATCATCATATTATAATATCACTTCTTCTGTTACATAGTCAGAGAAATCAGTCTTAACAACTGTCTTATAATCAGAATTGAATGTTATCAGCAGAGAAGTATTAATAAACATTTTCTTTATCTGTATAAATACAGCTTCAGTATTCACTGATTATTGAAATACTGAGTCTTTCTTAGTGAGATCTGTAAGTGATCTTATAATATCTGAGAAGTTTTATATAAATCACTGATAAAAGTTAGCAAATTCGATAAAGCTTTATATATCTTTCACAGTATATGAAGCTTCTCATTCAAGAATAACAGAGATCTTCTCAGAATTTATTTGAATTTTCTTATCAGCTTCTATAATGAAATCTAAGTATTTAGTACTCTTAACTTTGAAATCACACTTATTAATATCAATTAATAGTTCGGCTTCTTATAGTTATTATAATATTCTTACATATACTCTTAATATTCTTTTCTGAATTCATTAGTGAAGATGAGAATGTTATCTAGATAAGCAGATATAAACTTATTAAGAAAATCTCAGAGTGCTCAGTTAATATACTTCTGAAATATACTGAGAGTGTTAGTCAGTTCAAAGAGTGTAACTATTCATTTAAAGAGGTTATAACATGTTTGAAATACTGTAAGTTATTCATCTTCTTCAGTGATATTATTATTATTATTATTATTATTATTCTTCAATTATAGATGTATGCAGTCAGAGACTATGACATCTACCTGAGAACTTTTAGTTCTCAGGGTTTTTCCTATATCTGTAAAGTTAACTATTATACATTCATCAATTTCAGATATGCAAAATCAGAAAATTCCAGCCCAGAATACAAAAACTGTTTACAAATTGCAGTGTTTTAACATCTTCTGATACTTTGAAACCATTTGACAATATCATGACAAAGGAAAAGAGAACACAGTCTTAAAGATAGACACATTAAATAGATAGACAGAAAGAAATTGAAAGGAAAAGATAAAGTAAAGAAAGACTGTAACAAAACAAATTATTAAAAGATAGTATATAGCTGTTTTAACAGACTATATCTGATTGATTTCCTCCTCTTCATATTCAGATAATTCTGAGTTTAGCCATTTTCTTGTAGCTGCTTGAGTTTCTGATAGAAAGTCTATTAAATATTTAATTCCTGTCTCAGTTGAGAATAAGAATCTCATATTTAATTGATTTAGATCATACTTCTCTTTCAATCTGACTCTGAGACTATTGTATAATGCACAGTGCATTATAATATGCTCAGGATTCTCATTTGCATTGCAGAATGAGCATTCTATTGAGTCAAATCTATCATCAAATCTTTGTATATAAGATTTGAAATAGCCATGTTCTAGTTTCAGCTGTATTATAGATGAGAATATTTTCTTTTTACATTTAATTGAACAAGATTTTCACTTGAGTTTTGTTTCAAATCTTGAATAATGTATACTCTTCTTTTGTTTCTGCCAGCTTTCATTTCACTTGTCTAAACAAGATTCTTTTATTTTTCTCTTTATAAAAGATCAGAACACAACTTTTTGAATAGATCTGCTTAATTCTGCACTCTTTTTTGCAGCTGAATCAGCCAATTCATTGTCATGAATATTCATATGAGCAGGAACCCAGTGCAGATGAATTATCAGCTTTGATATTCTTCTCTTTTGAATTTTCAAAACAGAGTTTAAGATCAATTCAAGATTCATTTAATCATTATGAATCTGACTATTTCTAAGTCTTTTTAAAGCAGCTTGACTATCAGAGAATATTCATGCTTCTTTCAAACTATTTCCTCTTTTATGAGATTTTATTTCTATGAGTTTGAAAGCTTTCACTATTGCAAATAGTTCAGCATCAAAGACTTCAGATTCACAGTCTAGATTTCAGAAATCTGAGATAAAATTGATATTATCTTCAGTATAAGCAATGCCTGTGCCTAGTCTATTCAGATTCTCATTCTTTGAGCTATCTGAATAAATCAGAATAGAGTCTTTTATATTGATTGTAGAAATTCTCTTCAAATGCTGTTCACATTCTTTCTCTTTTGATAGTTCACTTATTTGTAAGTCTATAAGAGATTCAAGCTTTTCTCTTCAGAGAGATAACTTCTCATGATTCACTTTTTCAACATTTAAAGAAGAAAATTGATTTTTAATCAGAGAGCATAGTCTGTAAAGTTGAGAAGACATTTTCTTTGAAGAATCATTTTCATTCCAATCAAGAAATCTATTCCAATCCAGTTCATTTCCAGAGTTAATTGATGAAAATGAAGATGAGACTCTTTCTCTGATTATATGATTTGAGCTCATCTTTATAACTCTCAGAGCATAGTTCATACAGGCCTTTTCAAATCTAATAGCAGGAGAAGAAATTGAAGCTTCAATTTCCATTGCTTTAATAGAAGATGATTTGAATGCTCTCAGAATTCTTCTCAAGACTCTGTTTTGCAGACTTTGAAAGAGTTCAGTGAAATTCTCTTGATTATTTTATCAAACTTAAACTTCATAATCAGCTACTGATGTAATACAGGCTATATATAACTATCTCATAGTCTGAAAGAATAGACCTCTCTCTGTACTTGATAGTCTGATTATGTTATTCAATAGCCTTTCTGCCTTGACAGTTCTTTGTTGAATGTGATATTTAAAGTTCAACTTGGAGTTTAACCATACTTCTAATTATTTGACATTTACACTGAGTTTAATCTCTCTATTTAAAAGAGATACAGACAGTTCTTTCTCATTAAATCTAGAAAAGAAATAAATTAACTCAGTTTTATTCATATCAAATTGAATTTGATTGATATCTGCTCTAACAAAGATTTCCTTTGCAGCTTCTTCAATCACTTTCAAATTCTCTTTGATAGTTTTTGAGCTGTAGACTAGATCAATATCATTCACATAACTTGAAGATCTCACTATTCTCATATTTCTATTCTTGAATAGATATGCAGTGTATATTGCAAATAAAATGAGTGAGATTGAAGATTCTTATGATACTTCTATTTTTATCTCAGTCTTGTCTTGTTTCATTTCATCAAAGAAGAGTTGTATAATTCTTTTAGATATAAAACAGTTAACTCATTTTATTAGAGAAAGTGACAGTTTTAATATCTTCAATGTCTGAATTAGCTTTGACTTTGAAACATGATCAAATGCTTCTTTTATATCAATAAAAACTGCAGTTAAGACCAGATCTTCATGCTTTGCTATTTGAATATCATGAATAACTGAGAGAACAGTGTCAATTGCAGAACACTGTTTTCTACTCCTCATTTGTTCACTGAATAAAAGAGAATCACTGACAGAGCTTATAAAAGATAGTTGAGTAGCTATTATCTTTTCTAAAACCTTTCCTAGACAGTTCAATAGAGATATTACTCTATATGACTTAGAAATTGAAGTTTTTCTATTAGGCTTTGCAAGAATCACTCCAGTGGCTTCTCTTCAGCATTCAGAATGATATTCATTTTTCAAGAGATTGAAAAAGAGCTCAAAATATTCATTCTTTAAGTAGGAGTATGTATTTTGAATAATCAAGTGATTAATTGAATCAGGCCCTGCAGCAGTCTTAACTGAACTTGAGAAAATAGCTGACTCTAATTCATCTTGAGTAAGATCAGGCCATTCCCAGTCATTTTCATCAATATAGTTAAGAAGTGATATATTCTCTTCCTCTGAATCTGAATCTGATGAGTATTGAAAGAGAGTTCTTATAAAAGCTTGACATTTTTTCTCAAAAGAGTTTGCTGTATATGATTCATTCTGAAACTCATATTCTAAGATTGGAAGTTTTGCTACACTTCTTGTTTTAGTATAGTTAAAAGCTTTAAAAACTTCCTTCTCTTGTGCTTCTTCAAGAAATTTATTTCAGCAGTCTGTTTTAGCTTTTTTAATATCTGAAAAATATTCATTTCTGACAGCTTTGAACTCTTCATCAGATATTACATCATTCTTTCAATCTCTTCTAGCAGTAGCTAATTCTTTCCTTTTAGATGAGATATTCTCATTTCATCAAGGTTTTGAATACTCAGAAGATTTTCTCTTTGAAATATTATCTCTAACACTTGTTAGAATAATAAATGTAATAAGCTTCACTCTATTCTCAAGCATTTCATTTGAGATATCTTGATCAGAATTTCAATATAGCTTATTCTGTCTTTCAGATTTTAACAGTTTTATGCTTTCTTCAACTGCTTTTCAATCAGCTTTTTCAAAGTTAAACTGATTAAAGAGAAGAGGATTTTCACTCATTTGTTTTTCACTCAGTTCAATCTCAAATTGAATAATCTCATGATCTGATCCTGATGTCTCATTTGAATCAATAAACCAGTTTACAAGTCTTCTTTTCATTAGATTTTATAATATGAAGATTAGATTTATAATAGATTTCTGTTTCATATCTTTTCTAAAGAATGTTTGTTGATCAGACTTATTAATTAAATCTATTAAATGCTCAAAGGTTCATTCAACTAGATTATCAGCTCTCACTGCTCTCTTGCATTCTGAATTTCATCAGAGATGATGTGCATTGAAATCTTCTGCAATTATAGAGTTTCTTGATGAAGTTATGTTCAGAAATTCTCTATCAATTGTTCAGATATTGTTATTTTTCTTCAATGACTTTTCATTATAGATATTTATAAGCTGTATAGTATCAAACTCATTTTCTTTATCTATAATATCACTCATCAGAATATCAGGGTCAGACATAATATCAAATCTTAGATTAAATTGATATCTTGATCTCTTTCTTTCATAGATCACTACTCTTGACTTTATCTCAGACTTTTGAGGTAAAAAGCAGTAGTAGCTTGAATGAGAAATGACATATTTTTACTCAGCATCAAAATTCGGCTCCTGAAGCAGTATAAAATCAACTTTTTATTCAAATACAATTTGAAGACAAGAATAAATGCAATTTGAGTTTCTATTCACATTATTTTGAATAAATGTGATTTTTGAAGAGTTTTTAAACTTTTTTTGTTATTTTTGTTGTATATTCATATGAAAAGAGAGTAGAGTAGAATCTAATCACTATCATCAGATAGTAGATTATAACTATTCTTAAAAGTAGGAATCTCAACTGCTTACATTATATCTAGTTTATCATCAGAGTCATTTCTCAATTCTCTAATCTTAACAGAAGTTTGAGGATTCAAATTCTGTTTACATTTAGCTGGAGAATTAGAGTTTAAAGATTTAGATAGTTGAGAGTTTCTTCTTTTTAAGCTTGCAGTTGTAAGTCTACTGACTTGACTCTTCTCTTCAGTTCTAGATTAACTTTGAGCTTTATCTTTTCTCCAGTTCTTTTGAGTTCTAGAAGCAAACATACATTCTTTTGAGCTAGATGCATGTTTTTCTTTACAATTAGAGCACTTAAGCAGAGTATGTTGATAAATTTCACCTCTTTTTGAGCATGTTTCACATTTATGCTCACTAGTTTTGTGATCTCTGGCACAGAATGCACATTTTGAGTCTCTAAAACATGAGATTGCAAAGTATCCATATCTTTGACAGTTTGAACACTGTGTTTGAGCTTTGAGATTCATTCTTGAGTCTTTGTATTCATGAACTCTCATTTTCAAATCTGCTACTCTTACTTCAGAGATCTTTGACTGTTCAAGTGTTTTTATATATACTAGAACAGAGGCATTTCTCCTGCTTTATCTGAACTCAATTGAATTTAGTCATACAGGCTTCTTTCTCAGTTGAATAGAGTTGTATTCTTTCAATTCATTTTTGAGAAGTAGCATTTCTTCTTCACAGTCAAAAATTTCAACTGAAATATTATGAAGAATGAATTTATCTCACTTTTCATCTCTTTCAGATAGAATTGTTGTGTTTAACAAAGATTCTACTGCTGACTTTCAGAGATTCTCATTCTGAATAAGGAATTCAGCACTGAATTCAGACATTGTAGTCAGAATGATGAAGTTTTCAAAGAATGATGACTTAATTGAAGCTATAACTGATTTTTGAACTTCAATATCAGTCATCAACTGAGAAAAGAACTGCTGATTAATTTCATTTCTGATTCTGAAAATGAGATTTGAGTTTAGCTTGTTTCTTTGTAGAATGTCCTGGTTTGAGACTTTGAGAATAAGTCTTCTATTTCTGAAGATTTGAAAGTTTTTCTCTTTTTACATTTTCTTTTCCACTTTTCTATGAATAGGGGCATGAGCAGTATTCTTCTCAGTTTTCTCAGGATTTTGAGCAGGTTTTGAGACAGCAGGTTTAGAGACAGCAGATTCAGCTGCTTGAGCATATGTTTTCTTCTGATTCAAAGAAGAAGAAGAAGTAGGAAAAAAGAATGAAGAAGAGCAAGATAAAGAGTCAGTGATTATACTAGGAATTTTCAATGTTTTTTGAACTGTGTTTGAGATTTCAAGTTTGAACTTGATCATCTCCTGTAGTTGTCTAGTCTGAGCATGAAGAATTAACAGAACTTCTTCATTCATCTCACTCAGACACTGCTTTTCAAGAATCTTGCTTGCTTTTTTAAGTTCCTGTATTTCAAGAACTTATTGTTTCTCTATTTCTTCTTTCTTTCTTCTCTTCAGAATTTCAATCTCAGGAATAGCATTTGAGAAAGCATCTTTTTCCACATCAACTGAGTGTATTTTTGAACTCATTGTTTTCACTCAATGAAAAGTTGATCAGACTGTTTCAATTGAGATATTTCTAAGTCTGTTTGCAATTGAAAAGTTAGTCAGACTGTTTCAAAAGAAGAATAAAAGACTTTTGTGTATAAAACACCTGATTTTTTTCACACTAGTTCAGTAACTAGATTAGATTTTTGAAGAGAATCTAATAAACTAAAATTGATTTTTAAGATAAATCAATAAAATCTTTACAATCTCTTTCTTGGGATACAGTGAGAAAAAATATGATATCAATTGATAATAAATCAGATAATATGACAGTTTTTAAGAGAAAAACTGACAAAAAATAAATCAATTTTTTGCAGAGAAATTGATTAAAACTATTCAATTTTATTCTAAATTATTCAATTCTCCTCACACAACAAGTGTGCAACTCAAATCAGTTAATAAAGAGTGTAAAAAAGAATTAAGTATTAATGAAAGCTCTTCAGTCACTGAAAAAGTAATTCTTACTTAAAAGAATATGAAATTATGATAGAAAACAGCTCTGTTTTTAATTCTTTGTAAGAATATTGTATAAAATCCAGAGAAAAACACCTTACTTTTTCAAGAGAAGTAAAAAACTATTTCTAAGATCTTTTTTTTTTATGCATTGACTGCTGCAGAAGAATGAGATAGAAACTGCTAAGATATGCACTACTGTATACCTTCTACCAAGACTTTCCCTCTTCAGAGTCTTGATATTATAGAGAATATAAGTCTGTTTCTATATGATAATATAAATATTGCCAGCGGGATGTAGAGGAACTGGTTATTTATATCTCAAAATAGAAGACTTTGTCAATGATTATATCAATATAGAGTTAATACTCAAATTCAATAGAAATCTAGTGTTGCTGTTCTCAATCCCTTGCAGAATCTATTAAATATTGAGATATTAAAACTAGATTTAATATATCTCACTGTGCAGGGATCAAAGGCTCAGTCAGACCTTGAGGTATACTGATTTTATAGTTGTTGGTGTGCTGTTGACTCATTGTCCATTGATTATGTGCTTGATATTATCGCCAAGGTATCTTTTTGTATTTTTCTGCCGGGGATGGGCCAGATTGGGAAGGGCGGTACGAGGGTGGGACTTGGCGTTGGAGTTTTGGAACATCAAAGATGGACAGGGTTTTCGCGGAGGTCGCTCCTCAGATATCTCCACAACTACAGATCGGGGATCTTCCAAAATCGAGAAGATTGGTGCATACGGCTAGGTCTCTTCACCTTACAATTTGTATGGCAATTTGGCCCGGGGTTGTGGTGTGGTAGGGGAGAATGGGGGATAATCCCACGCAGGAGTTCCGAACGACGTCTGGTTCACATTTGGCTGGATAACTCCACCACCACACGGGGTATGCGGTCGGCGATGAGGTCAAAATGCTCGTATGATCGAGGGCTTTTCGATGGATCTATCGGCGGGTTCTTATTCGAAAAATCGAGCGAGTTCGTGGTGGAGCGGTGTCATAAAAGATTGATGTCTTCAGTGATATAAATCTTATGAAATACAGTGATGATATCTAACTTTGTAAATCATTGAGCTTATCTGATCTGTGTTAGAGTTTCATTGATGAGAGATAAGAAATATTAATCTTTCTTTGTCAATCTATTCAGATCTCAGTAGTTCACACAGAATTAAAGTTCTTTATCTGACTTCTTTACAAAGAGAATAGAAGCTGCAGTGAAAGAGTTGTTAATATATATAAATCTCTTATCTAACAGATCATTGAGTGTCTTTCAGAGAAGAAGAAGTTCATCTCAAGACATATTATAAAAAGAGTCTCATGATGATTCAGAGTTCTTATCATTCTTCTTTTTCAACTTGATACTGTGATTCACTTCTGAACCTTATAAGAGAGATAGATTTGTAGCATTATTATCTTGTTAAAAGACATCTAGATATTCATGATATTGTTGAGAGAGTTTTGTACAAGAATCTGTTATTATAATACAGAATAACTTTTCTAGAGTCTTTTTAATATTAGTTAGACTAATAGAATAGATTGACATATGATTCTACTGTCAATGATTCTTTCGGTGACTTCTTTTTCTGAGCATTTCATAGATGTTGACAGAGATCTGTGTCAGATTCATAGTCTTATAAATGTCATTCTTATAAATTCTATCATTATTAGAGAATATCAAGCTTCTGTTTTAAGTGTTTAATAAGATGTCTTATTCAGATAGTCAGGCAAGTTCTAACATAAGATTGTAATTAAGATTATTGACTTCATATGTGTAGATATCTTTATGTTGATGTTCTCTCATATCTATGATCAGCTTCACTATGTAATGAGTATAAATGTCTTTTGAATCATCAAATTCTGTGAGGAGTCAGAGTCTTGATAAGAGAATACACTGAAGGTTATAATGTCTTACAACTGAAAATTTTATCATTGCATAGTGGCATAGACTGCTGTCTATCATGGCTTTCATATTATACATGTTATCAATCACAGTAGATACAAGAATCGCATTCATTGTTATTTTCTCTTCAAATTGTTGTCATCTGACCTCTTCAAGCTTCTGTTTGTGAATTTGAACAGGAGCTAATCTTTTCCCTGTTTCACTGGGACATTCTCATAGTTATCTTCCGAATCTTCCTCTAATGTAACGTGGTTGGCGCGGACAGGCGCTGATTCATTCTTCGAATGAGGAGTAGACTGACCGTGTGACCGTGTCTGAGACCAGGACCAAACTTTACAGTTGTCATGTTATCTAAAAGCATTACTTCTGATCATAGTTTGTATTCATCACATTAATTTCAAATCATGTTATTTCAAATATTAAAGGTCTCAGATTCACTTTTCAAATAAAAATCTAGTTTCAGATAAAGAATATGTTTGAATTCTTAGTCACATTTTCATTCTGATCTCATTATTGAGAATGGCATTAAATGAGATTATGAAATCACTTCTCACTTACATAATATCATAACATAGTGCTCATTTGTTGAAAATTTAATAAAGAGTATTATCAAATATCATTACTTTTCTAAACACAGATTATAATTCATATAATTTTAATTATGAAAAAAATATAAAATACAAAAAAAAAACAAAAAATAAAAAACAAAACAAAAACAAGAAAAAATCAGAATGAACAAAAAAAAAAATAAAAGAAAAAGAAAAAAATAAAAAATAAAAATAAAAAAAATCAAGATTACAGAGCTGTAGCACTCTTAAAATACTTACTTCTCAGAGTCTTTGCAATGTTCATTATCAACTGTGTATTTCTCACAGTGAGAATAACACAGCTGTGATGAGTTATTATCTTAATATCATCTAATAAATAATTAGTATATATCTGTATAAATGTGAATATTTAGAAAATATACACTTAAAAAGTGTGGTCAGGGTGAACTCTGCTGTCACTTGAATGATATCAAGAACAGAACACTGAAATCAATGATTCTCTTCATTAATTTCACAGACAAGACAGATGAAGATGATCTTAAGAAATATAAGATTCTCTGACTTCTGATAAAAACAGATCTCATGAAGAGACTCTATTTTCATAATATCAGAGACTGAGTATTATCAAAAAGTATTACTTTCATGCAATGCACATGTACTTACTGTGACAATTCACTCTCTGTGCATGTGACTGAGAATTGTGACTCTCTCATATCACACAGCTCTCTCTGAGATGCTGGCACTGATTTGCAACTCACACAGTCTCTCAGTTCAGCATGCACTGTGTGTATACAGCCCTGTATGCTGGGGCCATGTTGACCATTATGGCCTGACATGATACTCACTTTTCACAGGCCATGTTTTGTTTGAGAGAGAGGAGAAGGAAGACACAACTATGATTTTATTAAGAGAAGATGAATAATTAGTAATATTGAATGTAATTTGATTCTTCTGTATTTAAAATTTGATTAGTCTATACTCTTCAATTTGAGGGTTTCTAAGAGTGTTTTAATAGTTTTCATACCAGCTTGAACTTAGTGATGAGTTGAAGAAGAAGAGAAAAGAGAGAGAAAAGAAATGAGAATAACTTATCTTTATAATATGAAAATAGAGAATTGCTGTAATCATTCTTTCTAGTAATAAAGATCTATTTTCTGCATGTATCTCTGATATAGATTATATGATAACTGTATACAAAGAATATCAACACTGCATGTATTGAATGAAGATGATGTTGCTATGCAACACTGTAGCTGTTTTTATATATCTCTGAAAGCTGTTAATATTTTCTTTATCTCTTTATATTTGATAAGTTAGTAATATATTTCAATGCACTCTCTCTTTCATCATCATTATCATTATCATCATCACTATTATTATCATCATTATTATCATCACTATCATTAACATTATTACTATTATTATCATCATTATCATCATTATCATCATCATTATCATTATTATTATTATCATATTATTTCTAGTTACTTCTTCTGCCTTCATTCTTTTTCAACACTCACTGAAATCAATCATGTTATCTCTCTTCAAATATTCTGCGGTTCTGCAGATCATCAAGGCATGTGAGCACTGTCACAGATTAAAGAGAGAGAAGAAGAAGGTATTCAAGTGAGAGAAGACAGATTATAAGACACATTATAATGTCTTGAAGAGACTCTGTAAGAGAGTAGAATAATAATGATTTTAAGTAATACTTCTGATAGATTTAGACTGAACTAAGTATAGAAATAATACAGATGACACTGTCTGTGAGAGATTAAAGAAGAAGACAGTGAAGAGTCTCATGCAGCAGCAGTGAGATTAGAAGAAGTCTCAAGAATGATTTGAGTTTAAGATGAAGAGAGAGAGAGAGAAGAAGAGTGTTACTGTAAATAAGCAGCAGCAGAAGAAGATTGAGAGAGTGTTAAAGTGAGAGATAAAGAAGTCAAAACTGATAAGTTTTTTATTTATTAAGAGATAATAATTTTTGATAATACTTCTGTTCTCTAATTGATTAGCAGGAGCTGACAGAGAAGAAGAGGATTGAGGTCTTATTCAGGTCTTGAATACACTCCATGATTCAGAATATTGAGAAGACAGCTCTGCTCTCTGAGCATGTCAATCTGCTTACTGCTGAAGTGAAACCTGAGACAGTAGATCAGAAAATGCGGGATTTTGAGATACAGGTTGACCTGGCTGAGAGAGAGCAGTGAGAACCCTTCTCTGAGAAGATAGTGAAGAGAGATTTTGAGATGATTATCATCTCAGATGAGAAGAAGAAGAAGAAGAAGAAGAATAAGAAGTGAATTATAAAGAATAATAAGAAGAATGAGAAAGAGAAGAAGTAGATTTTTTTCTTTTTATATTAGTTAATTGTAAGTTTAAGTTTTTAATTATTAATAATTAAAATTGATTTTAACTTTTCAAAAATTATTATACAAGTTGTAATCAAGTCAGGAATGATATATATATATATATATATATTTAACTATCATGATTCATAAATCACTATAATGTATAAGTATCAACATTTTTTCAACATTGATATTCATAATATTAATATATTTTTAATGATATTATCTGATAATGCAATTTGATAATACTTTCTTTCACAATATTAATATATTTCAAGAAATATGACAGAGATTAATCAAGATTGTTTATTTACTTTTATATATCAATGATATTCAATCTGAGTTAGTACTAAAATTATAACTAAGTTAAGAAACAAGATTATTTTCTCTTATATTAATTCTTCTTACACACATCAGTGATCAGTTATTGAAAATAAATTATTATCTTTCTCAAATTATTATTATATCTTCTGAATTCACTTCTTTCACTTCTTTTACTTCTATTGAAGATTTATAAACTCTTCAAGAAATCACTGTGAATCACAAAGTCTATATTATTTATAATTCAACACAGAATGCTCTCTTTCAATTATAATAAATAATCACTTCATTCTTCATATCTGATTTCAGGTCATGAAATTTATGAAAAACTCAACATAAATATTGAGATGAACTATGAAATAATTATCAATAGATTATGTTATAGATTACTGAAGAGTCATCTCTCTACTACAATCACTGCAACTTCATTCAGAAATGTTCATCATGAACTGATTATTACTCTGAAGAAATTTCCTGATATCTGAAGTCATCAGAATGCAGACAATAAAGGAAAAATAATCAGAAAATTACTACTGAGCTGGTAAGTTACTCTATCAGATAATGATTTTTGATAACACTAACTTTCTAATTTGAAGAAAATTATGTGAAAACAACTATATATTAGTACTCTGATTTCACAACTCTTATCTGATAACTTCTGTGAACAATTACTTTATATATATATATCTCTGAATCTTTCTCTTCAATCAATTGAAAACTCTGAATTCCAAACACTTCTTCAAATACTTAATTCAAATCTTCATATTTCACATTGATTCTGTCTTTAGTTCAATCTTGAGACACACTACAAAGTTAATATACAACATCTAGAATCAGAGTTGAAGAATCATTGAAGAGTGTCTCTCACAGTGAATGCATGAACTAGTACAAACAATCTTGCATTTATGAGAGTTATATATTATTACATTGATGAGAACTGAACTTATCAAGAGATATTAATTGAATTTGAATCATTGATCAGTAGTCATACTGAGGATTATATAACAGAGATATTAATAACTGTGATTAAAAATAACTATTAAGATATTAGTCTCAGTCTTCTTATAATTATAACTAATAATACTGTGAATAACTACACTATGATGAAGAGCTTGAAGCAAAAATTGACTTTGCATTTCTGAAATAATAAACAAGGTCATATTCTCTGCATTGCTCATGTGATTCAACTTATGATATAAACACTGATAAAGAATCTTAATATTGAGACAAAGAATAATGAGATGACTGATTCTTGAGATGAGAATGAGATGAAAGTGATTACTCAAGTAACTTTTGCATTCACTTTATAAAAGATAATGTTTTTTGACAATACTTTTTAATATTGCTTTTTGATAATGCTTTTTGATAATGCTACTGTTAATTTTGAATAGATTGACTAATAATTTAAATATCACAGATTTGAAATATTGTTAATGTGATTTATACCTTCTCTAAATAATAACAATGATTTCATAATATTCAATAAACAAACAAATCAGTCACATCACTGAATATGATACAGAATGTTAGAACACAGTAAAGTTTAATATATGAGATAACTGTTCAGACTC
>NW_003101671.1:748801-752758 GCF_000003855.2 Blastomyces gilchristii SLH14081
CTGATCAGAAAAAGATTCAGAATATTGAAACTTTCTAATATGAAGTGAACTCAGTTGAAATATGTAATTGATTTACTGTTTCAGTTTTATAAGATAATAAAGACAGTCTCAATCACTTGTACACCAATGCTGCAGTCAGTCTGATGAGTGTATAACAGTTTATTTACTTATCTTGAGAAGCAGTTGAATCACTTAAAAAGAAATTCAGTCTGAGATGATACTATAGCACAGGCTATTATTACTGTAAGAGATAAACTGATGTATTACTACAGTAAAACTGAACAATCTTTTACAGAGTACTATACTATAGCAGCTCTACTAGATCTCTTCTGTTGAGTTAATATCTACACTTCTCAAGATTGAACAGAGAAGGAATAAGACTTATATATTAAATTAGTCTGAGACTACTACAATGCTAACTATCAGAGATTTGAATGAGCAGATGTTCAAGATGTGAAGACAGTGAAATACAATTCTCTAGTAAGTAATAATCTTTGATAACACTTTATATCTTATAGAACTATAATACTAACTTTGAAATAGACCTTGTATACATTATTATTATTATTATTATTATTATTATTCTTCAATTATAGATGTATGCAGTCAGAGACTATGACATCTATCTGAGAACTTTTAGTTCTCAGGGTTTTTCCTATATCTGTAAAGTTAACTATTATACATTCATCAATTTCAGATATGCAAAATCAGAAAATTTCAGCTCAGAATACAAAAACTGTTTACAAATTGCAGTGTTTTAACATCTTCTGATACTTTGAAATCATTTGACAATATCATGATAAAGGAAAAGAGAAAGAGAACACAGTCTTAAAGATAGACACATTAAATAGATAGATAGAAAGAAATTGAAAGAAAAAGATAAAGTAAAGAAAGACTGTAATAAAACAAATTATTAAAAGATAGTATATAGCTGTTTTAACAGACTATATCTGGTTGATTTCCTTCTCTTCATATTCAGATAATTCTGAATTTAGTCATTTTCTTGTAGCTTCTTGAGTTTCTGATAGAAAGTCTATTAAGTATTTAATTCCTGTCTCAGTTGAGAATAAGAATCTCATATTTAATTGATTTAGATCATACTTCTCTTTCAATCTGACTCTGAGACTATTGTATAATGCACAGTGTATTACAATATGCTCAGGATTCTCATTTACATTGCAGAATGAGCATTCTATTGAGTCAAATCTATCATCAAATCTTTGTATATAAGATTTGAAATAGTCATGTCCTAGTTTCAGCTGTATTATAGATGAGAATATTTTCTTTTTACATTTAATTGAACAAGATTTTCACTTGGGTTTTGTTTCAAATCTTGAATAATGTATACTCTTCTTTTGTTTCTGCCAGCTTTCATTCCACTTATCTAAATAAGATTCTTTTATTTTTCTCTTTATAAAAGACCAGGACATAATTTTTTGAATAGATCTGCTTAATTCTGCACCCTTTTTTACAGCTGAATCAGCCAATTCATTGTCATGAATATTCATATGAGCAGGAACTCAGTGCAGATGAATTATCAGCTTTGATGTTCTTCTCTTTTGAATTTTTAAAACAGAGTTTGAGATCAGTTCAAGATTCATTTAATCATTATGAATCTGACTATTTCTAAGTCTTTTTAAAGCAGCTTAACTATCAGAGAATATTCATATCTCTTTCAAACAATTTCCTCTTTTATGAGATTTTATTTCAATGAGTTTGAAAGCTTTCACTATTATAAATAGTTCAGTATCAAAGACTTCACATTCACAGCCTAGATTTCAGAAATCTGAGATAAAATTGATATTATCTTCAGTATAAGCAATGTCTGTGTCTAATCTATTCAAGTTCTCATTTTTTAAGTCATCTGAATAAATCAGAATAGAGTCTTTTATATTGATTGTAGAAATTCTCTTCAAATGCTGTTCATATTCTTTCTCTTTTGATAGTTCACTTATTTGTAAGTCTATAAGAGATTCAAGCTTTTCTCTTCAGAGAGATAACTTCTCATGATCAACTTTTTCAATATTTAAAGAAGAAAATTGATTTTTAATCAGAGAGCATAGTCTGTACAGTTGAGAAGACATTTTCTTTGAAGAATTATTTTCATTTCAATCAAGAAATCTATTTCAATCCAGTTCATTTTCAGAGTTAATTGATGAAAATGAAGAAGAGACTCTTTCTCTGATTATATGATTTAAGCTTATCTTTATAACTCTCAGAGCATAGTTCATACAGGTCTTTTCAAATCTAATAGCAGAAGAAGGAATTGAAGCATCAATTTCCATTGCTTTAATAGAAGATGATTTAAATGCTCTCAGAATTCTTTTCAAGACTCTGTTTTGCAGACTTTGAAAGAGTTCAGTGAAATTCTCTTGATTATTTCATCAAACTTGAACTTCATAATCAGCTACTGATGTAATACAGGCTATATATTACTGTCTCATAGCCTGGAAGAATAGACCTCTCTCTGTATTTGATAGTCTGATTATGTTGTTCAATAGTCTTTCTGCCTTGACAGTTCTTTGTTGTATGTAATATTTAAAATTCAACTTGAAGTTTAATCATACTTCTAATCATTTGATATTTACACTGAGTTTAATCTCTCTATTTAAAAGAGTTAGAGATAGTTCTTTCTCATTGAATCTAGAAAAGAAATGAATTAACTCAGTTTTATTCATATTAAATTGAATTTGATTGATATCTGCTCTAACAAAGATTTTCTTTACAGCTTCTTTAATTACTTTCAAATTCTCTTTGATAGTTTTTGAGCTGTAGACTAGATCAATATCATTCACATAACTCAGAGATCACACTATTCTCATATTTCTATTTTTAAATAGATATGCAGTGTATATTGCAAATAAAATGAGTGAGATTGAAGATTTCTATCATACTTCTATTTTTATCTCAGTCTTGTCTTGTTTCATTTCATCAAAGAAGAGTTGTATAATTCTTTTAGATATAAAACAGTTAACTCATTTTATTAGAGAAAGTGACAGTTTTAATATCTTTAATATCTGAATTAACTTTGACTTTGAAACATAATCAAATGCTTCTTTTATATCAATAAAAACTGCAGTTGAGACCAGACTCTCATACTTTGCTATTTGAATATCATGAATAACTGAGAGAACAGTGTCAATTACAGAGCACTGTTTTCTATCTCTCATTTATTCACTGAATAAAAGAGAATCACTTATAGAGCTTATAAAAGATAGTTAAGTAGCTATTATCTTTTCTAAAATCTTTTCTAGACAGTTTAATAGAGATATTACTCTATATAACTTAGAAATTGAAGTTGTTCTATTAGATTTTGTAAGAATCACTTCAGTGACTTCTCTTCAGCATTCAGAATAATATTCATTTTTCAAGAGATTGAAAAAGAGCTTAAAATATTCATTCTTTAAGTAGAAGTATGTATTTTGAATAATTAAGTAATTAATTGAATCAGGCCCTGCAGCAGTTTTAACTGAACTTGAGAAGATAGCTGACTCTAATTCCTCTTGAGTAAGATCAGATCATTCCCAGTCATTTTCATTAATATAGTTAAGAAGTAATATATTCTCTTTCTCTGAATCTGAATCTGATGAGTTTTGACAGAGAGTTCTTATAAAAGCTTGACATTTTTTCTTAAAAGAGTTTGCTGTATATAATTTATTCTGAAACTCATATTCTAAGGTTGAAAGTTTTACTACACTTCTTGTTTTAGTATAGTTAAAAGCTTTAAAAACTTTCTTTTCTTATGCTTCTTCAAGAAATTTATTTCAGTAGTCTGTTTTAGCTCTTTTACTATCTGAAAAATATTCATTTCTGACAGTTTTAAACTCTTATCAGAAATTATATCATTCTTTCAATCTTGTCTAGCAGTAGTTAATTGTTTCTTTAGATATAATATTCTCATTTCATCAAGATTTTGAATACTCAGACACTTTCCCTTTGAAATATTATCTTTAACAC
>NW_003101671.1:752889-767474 GCF_000003855.2 Blastomyces gilchristii SLH14081
TTTCAGTCAGCTTTTTCAAAGTTAACCTGATTAGAGAGAAGAGAGTTTCACTCATTTATCTTCACTTAGTTCAATATTAAATTGAATAATCTCATGATCTGATTCTGATGTCTCATTTGAATTAATAAATCAGTTTACAAGTCTTTTTTTCATTAGATTTTATAATATGAAGATTAGATTTATAATAGATTTCTGTTTCATATCTTTTCTAAAGAATGTTTGTTGATCAGACTTATTAATTAAATCTATTAAATGCTTAAAGATTCATTTAATCAGATTATCAGCTCTCACTACTCTCTTACATTCTGAATTTCATCAGAGATGATGTGTATTGAAATCTCCTGCAATTATAGAGTTTCTTGATGAAGTTATATTCAGAAATTCTTTAACAATTATTCAGATATTGTTATTTTTCTTCAATGACTTTTCATTATAGATATTTATGAGCTGTATAGTATCAAACTCATTTTCTTTATCTATAATATCACTCACCAGAATATCAGGGTCAGACATGATATTAAATCTTAGATTAAATTAATATCTTGATCTCTTTCTTTTATAGATCACTACTCTTGACTTTATCTCAGACTTTTGAGGTAGAAAGCAGTAGTAGCTTAAATGAGAAATAATGTAATTTTACTCAGCATCAAAATTCAGTTCCTCAAGTAGTATAAAATCAACTTTTTATTCAAATGTAATTTGAAGATAAGAATAAATATAATTTGAGTTTCTATTCACATTATTTTGAATAAATATGATTTTTGAAGAGTTTTTAAACTGTTTTTGTTATTTTTATTGTATATTCATACTAAAAGAGAGTAGAGATAGAGTAGAATCTAATCACTATCATCAGATAGTAGATTATAACTATTTTGAAAAGTAGAGATCTCAACTGCTTGTATTATATCTAGTTTATTATCAGAGTCATTTCTCAATTCTCTAATCTTAACAGAAGTTTGAGAATTTAAATTCTGTTTACATTTAGCAGGAGAATTGAAGTTTGAAGATTTAGATAGTTAAGAGTTTCTTCTTTTTGAGCTTACAGTTGTAAGTCTACTGACTTGACTCTTCTCTTCAGTTCTAGATTGACTTTGAGCTTTATCTTTTCTCCAGTTCTTTTGAGTTCTAGAAGTAAATATACATTCTTTTGAGCTAGATGCATGTTTTTCTTTGCAATTAGAGCACTTAAGCAGAGTGTGTTAACATATTTCATCTCTTTTTAAGCATGTTTCACATTTATACTCACTAGTTTTGTAATCTCTGGCACAGAATGCACATTTTGAGTCTCTAAAATATAAGATTGTAAAGTGTTTATATCTTTGACAGTTTGAACACTGTGTTTGAGCTTTGAGATTCATTCTTGAGTCTTTGTATTCATGAACTCTTATTTTCAAATCTGCTACTCTTACTTCAGAGATCTTTGACTGTTCAAGTGTTTTTATATATACTAGAACAGAGACATTTCTCCTGCTTTGTCTGAACTCAATTGAATTTAGTTATACAGGCTTCTTTCTCAGTTGAATAGAGTTGTATTCTTTCAATTTATTTTTGAGAAGTAGCATTTCTTCTTCACAGTCAAAAATTTCAACTGAAATATCATGAAGAATGAATTTGTCTCACTTTTCATCTCTTTCAGATAGAATTATTGTGTTTAATAAAGATTCTAGTGCTGACTTTCAGAGATTCTCATTCTGAATAAGGAATTCAGCACTGAATTCAGGTATTATAGTCAGAATGATGAAGTTTCTAAAGAATGATGACTCAATTGAAGTTATAACTGATTTTTAAACTTTAATATCAGTTATCAACTGAGAAAAGAACTGCTGATTAATTTCATTTCTGATTCTGAAAATGAGATTTGAGTTTAGCTTGTTTCTTTGCAGAATATTCTGATTTGAGACTTTGAGAATAAGTCTTCTATTTATGAAAATTTGAAAGTTTTTCTCTTTTTGCATTTTCTTTTTCACTTTTCTATGAATAGAGATATGAACAGTATTCTTCTCAGTTTTCTCAGGATTTTGAGCAGGTTTTGAGACAGCAGGTTTAAAGACAGCAGATTCAGCTACTTGAGCATATGTTTTCTTCTGATTTAAAGAAGAAGAAGAAGTAGAAAAAAAAGAAGAAGAGTAAGATAAAGAGTCAGTGATTGTACAAGAAATTTTCAATGTTTTTTAAACTGTGTTTGAGATTTCAAGTTTGAACTTGATCATCTTCTGTAGTTATCTAGCCTGAGCATGAAGAATTAACAGAACTTCTTCATTCATCTCACTCAGACACTGCTTTTCAAGAATCTTGCTTACTTTTTCAAGTTTCTGTATTTCAAGAACTTGTTATTTCTCTATTTCTTCTTTCTTTCTTCTCTTCAGAATTTCAATCTCAGGAATAGCATTTGAGAAAGCAACTTTTTCCACATCAACTGAGTGTATTTTTGAACTCATTGTTCTCACTCAATGAAAAGTTGATCAGACTGTTTCAATTGAGATATTTCTAAGTCTGTTTTCAATTGAAAAGTTAGTCTGACTGTTTCAAAAGAAGAATAAAAGACTTTTATGTATAAAATACCTGATTTTTTTCACACTAGTTCAGTAACTAGGTTAGATTTTTGAAGAGAATCTAATAAACTAAAATTGATTTTTGAGATAAATCAATAAAATCTTTACAATCTCTTTCTTAAGATACAGTGAGAAAGAGTATGATATCAATTAATAATGAATCAGATGATATGACAGTTTTTGAGAGAAAAACTGATAAAAAATAAATCAATTTTTTGCACAGAAATTGATTAAAACTATTCAATTTTATTCTAAATTATTCAATTCTTCTCACACAACAAGTGTGCAACTCAAATCAGTTAATAAAGAGTGTAAAAAAGAATTAAGTATTAATGAAAGCTCTTCAGTCACTGAAAAAGTAATTCTTACTTAAAAGAATATAAAATTATGATAGAAAACAGCTCTGTTTTTTATTCTTTGTAAGAATATTGTGTAAAATTCAGAGAAAAACACCTTACTTTTTCAAGAGAAGTAAAAAACTATTTCTAAGATCTTTTTTTTTTGCATTAACTGCTGCAGAAGAATGAGATAGAAACTGCTAAGATATACACTACTGTATATTCTCTATCAAGACTTTCTCTCTTCAGGGTCTTGATATTATAGAGAATATAAGTCTGTTTCTATATAATAATATAAATATTGTCAGCAGAATGTAGAGAAACTGGTTATTTATATCTCAAAATAGAAGACTTTGTCAATGATTATATCAATATAGAGTTAATTTTCAAATTCAATAGAAATCTAGTGTTACTGTTCTCAATCTCTTACAGAATCTATTGAATATTGAGATATTAAAGCTAGATTTAATATATCTCACTGTGCAGGGATCAAAGGCTCAGTCAGATCTTGAGATATACTGATTTTATAGTTGTTGATGTGCTGTTGACTCATTGTCTGCTGATTATGTATTAAATGCTGTTGCTGAGGTTTCTTTTTGTATTGTTCTGTCAGGGATGAGCCAGATTGAGAGAGGTAGTACAAGGGTGAGACTTGGTGTTGAAGTCTAGATACACTGACAACAGACTGTGAAGATTGCACTTCAGAAGAGTCCATTGATTATGTGCTTGATATTATCACTGAGGTATCTTTCTGTATTTTTCTGCCGGGGATGGGCCAGATTGGGAAGGGCAATACAAGAGTGAGACTTGGTGTTGATGTTTTGAAATATCAAAGATGGACAGGGTTTTCGCGGAGGTCGCTCCTCAGATATCTTCACAACTACAGGTCAGGGATCTTCCAAAATCAAGAAGATTGGTGCATATGGCTAGGTCTCTTCACCTTACAATTTGTATGGCACTTTGGCCCGGGGTTGTGGTGTGGTAGGGGAGAACAGGGGATAATCCTACACAGGAGTTTCAAACAACGTCCAGTTCACATTTGGCTGGATAACTCCACCACCACACGGGGTATGCGGTCAGCGATGGGGTCAGAATGCTTGTATGATTGAGGGCTTTTCGATGGATCTATCGGCGGGTTCTTATTCGAAAAATCGAGCGAGTTCGTGGTGGAGCGGTTGTCTCGCTCTTTGGAACTTGAACTTGTATACATTGATTGCAACTGAAAATCAGGCAAAACTATATGCTTATAAAACTGAATTTGACTGCTATCTTCAAGATAATCTGATAAATTTACACATCAAATCAATTCTAGAGTTATAAAAAATTGTTAAGAGTACATATTCAACTGTTGCACTGATGACATGTGATATTCTGATAATTTCATTGACAGAGATGAAAATGAAGTGAAAGTTCAACTCAAGTTGAGATATTTATCACTATCACTGAGAACAATTACAAGAAGAAACAATCAAGAAACTCATGATTATAAAACATGAAATTATCAGACAGTTTAATATCTCTAATCACAGTATATCAGAGAAGTGTAGTTTTCATGAGAAAGTGAAGAATAAACTTGTACAAGAATGTATTTAGTTGTTTCATGAGCATTATCAATAATTGTTATCAAATTCTGATTATATAAGCAATCACTGAATGAACTGAATAGAACTGATTTTAATCTTCAGTTTCAGTCTTATTCTGATTTTGAAAGAATGATCATCTTTCACAGTTTATTCTGAGAAATTACTCTCATTTCACTGTTCTTGAATTAAATCTGGTCATTTTTCACACCATTTCTCTCAGAAATGGTCCATTTTCAGATTTTTTTGAGGCTTGGTCCTGGTGGGACTCATGTCAAGAAATGTATGAGATCAGACCAAATGGGATCAAATGTGAAATTCATGGTCCCGCCGGCCAGTCTAACGAGGAGGCATATAGGTCGATCGGCAGTTGGAAGCAAGAAGAGGTCAGAAGCATCAAAATATGCGGGAGCATCTAAGCGTTCTTTGAGCGCTTTTGTATTCGATTCTGTAGGTGTTGGAATTGCATGGGTTAATTGTTGAATCTCTTCATATTGAAGTTGTTGAGTCACGTGCATGTCTGCTATCTGTTGCTGTTATAATTTCAACATTGCTCAGAGCCACTGTGGTATCATGTCTATGCTCGCGCTTGAGGGTTTCATATTATCATTAGACATGGTTATATCAATCATCGGATGTATGATATCTGTGAAATCTGAAGAAGTGTAATTGTATTCTCATATGTCTGAGTGTCAGAACTCTCAGGTCTTTCACTGACATTCTCTTGTAAGATCTTATTCTCTTTGTAAGATCTTGTTACAGGGCTAGAGTGACTGATGAGCAAGCTTCTATCTAAGAACTCAGTGTTCACTTAACTGTTTGACTGCTTCTCTATTTCTTACACATTGTTACATATTTGAATATTTCTCAATGAATAATTGTTTCTAATGAGGAGACAATATGTGAATAATTGTTTTCTAATAAGAAGACAATTAACATTTTTCTAGTGTAAGAGGTCTACACTGAATAGATCAGTATAATATATAGGTCTTATATAATAAAGAGAAAAATGTTAAAGAAGAAAAAGAAAGAGAAAGTGTAGAAATCAGCAATCAGAGTGAATATTTATACACATATATAGTAGTGTACATAGTGAAGCTTCGGAGTGGAAGAATCTATACATGTTCATGACAGGTGAGAATCAGTGATTGAGAATGACTGAGAATTGAAGTGTATGTGTTTGATAGTGAAATGAAAGAATCTATGAAGTGAAGCGGAAGAATCTATGAAGTGTAACGGAATAGTCTATATGATTGATCAGGCGCAGCTCATCACATAAAACCATGTAATGAGATCAGTTGAATTGATAATAAGACTATTAAAAAATCTGGTTCTGATCTCAGACACAGTTACATAATTAGTCTAATAACAGATAATATCATCTGAATAAGATGAATATTTCTACTGAAATAAAAGAATGAGATATTGAGATATTTACAGATCTTTAATTAATTTATTAAAAATCTGCTGAGTTGTAGCATTGTAATTATTCACTCAGACTGTGAAGAATTGAATTCAAAGACAGTCACAGTATATATACTCAGTGAAGAAATAAAATAAGAGCTGACTCTCTTTTATACTTCATAGTAAGATGAAGTATTCAAAAAATCAATCAGTTTGATTATTAAGAAGTTCTAATCACTATTAATTAGACTGGCCGCCGGGACCATGAATTTCACATTTGGTCTCATTTGATCTGGTCTCATACATTTCTTGACGTGAATCCCGCTGAGACTGACTATTAAAAAAACATGTAAAGTGACTATATATCAGATCTTAAAATGAAATCATGACTTGAAAAAAATGAGAAAGTAGTCTCATTTGGTCCCATTTAGTCACATTCTTGGCATAAAGTTACTATTTTTAGACATTTTAAGGTTTTTTTTAGACTATTTTTAATTTTTTAAAAAGTAATGCTTTTTGATAACACTTAAATGAGATTTAAAGTCATTTAAAGCAATAAAAATAATTTAAATTGAGAAGTGGAAATCATGGTCTCATTTGAAAAATGTGACAAGAGTAGACAGTAAGTTTCACTGAGACAGTATGAGACTACTATCTAATGTTAAAACCATGTAATGGGATCAGTCGAATTGGTAATGAAACTATCAAAAAATCTGGTTCTGGTCTCAGACACGGTCACATGGTCAGTCTACTATTAATAGACTCTTTCACTTCTGAAAAGATATGAGATAAGACAGTTATTACAGTCACAGAGCTGCTTAATTCTATGTCAATCTCAATGATATTATATAAGAGCTCTGAAAATACAAAGCTAATTACTCTGTATGAGATCTGACTTGAAGCTCTATCTTCTGCATATAGTATTTGCTGATGAGATTGTAAAGCATTCTTGAAAATAGTCTTCAAGCTCATTAATAAGATGATATTTCATTTCAAAGAGTTGATTTTTATAAGATATGATGATTTTATTAATTACAGATTGATGAATCTCTTCAACAGACATTTATATATATTAAAAGACATCATCTTTCAGAAGAATCTTCATCTTATTAATTTATTAATATTGACTACTTTACACAATATGAAGACTCTACTCAATACGGTCCGTAAAGCGGCTGCAGTGATTTCTTCAGTGATATCAGATCTATTCAC
The DNA here is from genome assembly GCF_000003855.2 of Blastomyces gilchristii SLH14081. Taxonomy (NCBI): domain Eukaryota; kingdom Fungi; phylum Ascomycota; class Eurotiomycetes; order Onygenales; family Ajellomycetaceae; genus Blastomyces; species Blastomyces gilchristii. The sequence goes on from NW_003101671.1 coordinate 759,976, forward strand.
TGCAGCTTATCAAGAGATTATAGTAATTTCTGATTTATTAATTGATGATCTGTTCATTGATGAGAAAATTCAATCTGAGTGTTCATTATTTCTTATATTCACTAATAATTGATGAATTGACTATGAAATCTCCGTGAGAATACCTACTTTTTTAGTGCAGAATAAACTAAACTTCTCAGAACTCACAGTTAAATCTGATAATTCTCTAATATTTACAAGAGATATTACTACAGTGAGGAAATCTACAGTGAGAAAATCTTTTGTAAGAGATAGTCTTAAAGATCTACTTATCAATTCTAATAGAAGAGAGTTAATTACTTAAGAATATTTGCATCTGTTATCTCTGTATCTATCTCTTGAGCTCTTATAATAATCTCAGTATTCTGAGAATGATATGTTTTGCAGATTAATATATAATCACTTTTTTAAACACTTAACTATCTGCTGATGAATGAATATATATAAATCAATTCACAGAATTCTGTGAAGACTGTGATAATCTTGTGTATGAGTTAATACAGAGACTCTACAGTCTTAAGCAAGCAGCACTCTTATAATGTAAGAAGCTGTGAAAAATACTATTATACTCAGACTTCTGTATCAGTCTCTATAATACTGAACTATTTATTCATGATGAAACACAGATCTATATAATTATCTATATAAATAATATTTATCTCTACAGTCTGAAAATTAATAATCTGAACTAAGTCAAAGCTGAAATCACTGCTAATTATAAGATCAAGAATGTAGAGAATTTCAACTGCTATCTGAGAATGAAGATTAATAGATATTTAACTTTATTCATGTTATTTTAATCTCTCTTTATAAGAAATCTTTTGAAGAAGTTCTTAATAAATGACTGTTATTCTACATTCACTTCTATGAAGAAGAATATTAATTTTATGAATAATGATAAGAAACTAATTATATACACAGCAGAATTTACTCTATAATTCTATCAATTCAGTATCAGATTCCTGCAATTTCTGACAACTAATACACATCTTAATATAAGCTTTACTGCAGATTTTCTTGAACAATTCAGCTCTCAGTCTATATCAAAGAACTGAGCTATATTTAAATATACACTTCAATATATAGAGAGTTCAATCAATGAGAAGATAATCTATCACAGAGATACTGATATTAAATCTGTAATATATACAGATACTAATTGAGCTGATAAAGATTCAGAATTTCATTCAATCATCAGTTATATCATCTATATAATAGATGACTCTGTTGTATGATAGAGCTGTTGATAAACTGAGATCTTCAAATCATTAATAGAGACTGAATATATTACATTCTCCGAGACTGTATATAAGCTGATCTATCTCTGCAAGCTTCTGAAAGATACTGAATTCATTTCATTCTGTCTTAATAATCTAAATGCTGATGATCATCTTATTTTCATAATAGTTAATAATCTGACTTATATAATTCATACTGATAATAAGTTCATTATAGAACTATTCTCTTCTGAAGCAATTTCACACTGCTTGAAGTATATAGAGATCTGTTTTTATATTCTTCAGAATCTTATCTACAAGAATGAGATATCTATCTAATATATTCTATCTGCTAAGAACACAGTGAATGAGCTTACTAAATCACTTAAAACAATGAAATATATACATTGAAAGAAGAATATAAAGAAGATAGAGAAATAGAGAGATAAAAAATAATGTATCTTATAACTGATTTTTCATTACTACACATTTTTCAGTCATTTTTTATACCTGTACTTGATTTGAAGATGAATTTTATATATAGCATCATGTATAGTTACTCTGATAAGTGAGAGTGTTAAGTCATATAATCTAGCTTACTAATTCTTTCATTATATAACTTTTTGTAAGCTAGTAATCTTTTAATTATACAAGCTTTATATCTTTTACAATATCAGAATAAATAATTCAGACAGTGAAGAATTATCTTTATAAGTTTTATAACTATTTGTAAGATAACTGATATAATCTTCTTCTACATACTGAAGTCACTATTAATAACTGAGATACTGTTTCAACAGATATAAGCCTGTTCTTTCTTATACACAGTTAGTATATGAAAGTGTTAAATCTTTTAAAAATTACACAGTTTATATCAAATCTCTGCAGTTCAATTCAAATCACTGATAATATAGTAATAAAGCTCTGAGATACTTATAACTGAGCAGAGGTCTTTATAATAAGTACTAAATAAAATTAAAAGAACTGAATCAATGTATTAAAATCTTACTAAGTAATATAAAATAGAAGATCTGATATAATTGAATCTTAAGAATATACAAATTATACACTTATCTTATACACTAAATTATTATTATATTAAGTATAAAGTGATAGAAGTTCTAGACAGTTATAACTATTATCTTAATATATTATTAGAGATTTATAATATCTTTATATAAGCTTACTTTACTATACTATTACTAATCTATTCTCTTCTTAACTAACTTTTAACTAGCAGCTGTCAGAGATTATAGAAGAAGATAATGAACTTGAATAAGAGATTAAAGATATTTTTAATAAGAGACTCTGCAGCTGTAGCTGATAATATCTTATAAAATAAGTTAGTTATAATTATTTAATCTAAACTTCAAGCTCTGTATTATCTGAGATAGTAGCTCTTAATTAATAAGAACTATATATCTAGACTGACCGTGTGACCGTGTCTGGGACCAGGATCAGATTTTTTGATAGTCTCATTATCAATTCAACTGATCCCATTACACGGTTTTAACATTAGATAGTAGTCTCATACTGTCTCAGTGAGACTTACTGTCTACTCTTGTCACATTTTCCAAATGGAACCATGATTTCCACTTCTCAATTTAAATTATTTTTATTGCTTTAAATGACTTTAAATCTCATTTGAGTGTTACCAAAAAGTGTTACTTTTTAAAAAATTAAAAATAGTCTAAAAAAAACCTTAAAATGTCTAAAAATAGTAACTTTATGCTAAGAATGGGACTAAATGAAACCAAATGAGATCACTTTCTCATTTTTTTCAAGTCATGGTTTCATTTTAATATCTGATATATAGTCACTTTACATGTTTTTTTGATAGCCAGTCCCAGCGGGATTCACGCCAAGAAATGTATGGAATCAGATCAAATGAGACCAAACGTGAAATTCATGGTCTCAGCGGCCAGTCTATATATATCTGTAACTCTATTATTATTATTATTATTATTCTTCAATTATAGATGTATGCAGTCAGAGACTATGACATCTACCTGAGAACTTTTAGTTCTCAGGGTTTTTCCTATATCTGTAAAGTTAACTATTATACATTCATCAATTTCAGATATGCAAAATCAGAAAATTCCAGCTCAGAATACAAAAACTGTTTACAAATTGCAGTGTTTTAACATCTTCTGATACTTTGAAATCATTTGACAATATCATGATAAAGGAAAAGAGAAAGAGAACACAGTCTTAAAGATAGACACATTAAATAGATAGATAGAAAGAAATTGAAAGAAAAAGATAAAGTAAAGAGAGACTGTAACAAAACAAATTATTAAAAGATAGTATATAGCTGTTTTAACAGACTATATCTGATTGATTTCCTCCTCTTCATATTCAGATAATTCTGAATTTAGTCATTTTCTTGTAGCTGCTTGAGTTTCTGATAGAAAGTCTATTAAGTATTTAATTCCTGTCTCAGTTGAGAATAAGAATCTCATATTTAATTGATTTAGATCATACTTCTCTTTCAATCTGGCTCTGAGACTATTGTATAATGCACAGTGTATTACAATATACTCAGAATTCTCATTTACATTGCAGAATGAGCATTCTATTGAGTTAAATCTATCATCAAATCTTTGTATATAAGATTTGAAATAGTCATGTCCTAGTTTCAGCTGTATTATAGATGAGAATATTTTCTTTTTACATTTAATTGAACAAGATTTTCACTTGAATTTTGTTTCAAATCTTGAATAATGTATACTCTTCTTTTATTTCTACCAGCTTTCATTTCACTTGTCTAAACAAGATTCTTTTATTTTTCTCTTTATAAAAGATCAGAACATAATTTTTTGAATAGATCTGCTTAATTCTGCACTCTTTTTTGCAGCTGAATCAGCCAATTCATTGTCATGAATATTCATATAAGCAGGAACTCAGTGCAGATGAATTATCAGCTTTGATATTCTTCTCTTTTGAATTTTCAAAACAGAGTTTAAGATCAGTTCAAGATTCATTTGATCATCATGAATCTGACTATTTCTAAGTCTTTTTAAAGCAGCTTGACTATCAGAGAATATTCATGTCTCTTTCAAACTATTTCCTCTTTTATGAGATTTTATTTCTATGAGTTTGAAAGCTTTCACTATTACAAATAGTTCAGTATCAAAGACTTCAGATTCACAGTCTAGATTTCAGAAATCTGAGATAAAATTAATATTATCTTCAGTATAAGCAATGCCTGTATCTAATCTATTCAAATTCTCATTTTTTAAGTCATCTGAATAAATCAGAATAGAGTCTTTTATATTGATTGTAAAAATTCTCTTCAAATACTGTTCATATTCTTTCTCTTTTAATAGTTCACTTATTTATAAGTCTATAAGAGATTCAAGCTTTTCTCTTCAGAGAGATAACTTCTCATGATCAACTTTTTCAATATTTAAAGAAGAAAATTGATTTTTAATCAGAGAGTATAGTCTGTACAGTTGAGAAGACATTTTCTTTGAAGAATTATTTTCATTTCAATCAAGAAATCTATTTCAATCCAGTTCATTTTCAGAGTTAATTGATGAAAATGAAGAAGAGACTCTTTCTCTGATTATATGATTTGAGCTCATCTTTATAACTCTCAGAGCATAGTTCATACAGGTCTTTTCAAATCTAATAGCAGAAGAAGGAATTGAAGCATCAATTTCCATTGCTTTAATAGAAGATGATTTGAATGCTCTCAGAATTGTTCTCAAGACTCTATTTTACAGACTTTGAAAGAGATCAGTGAAATTCTCTTGATTATTTCATCAAACTTGAACTTTATAATCAGCTACTGATGTAATACAGGCTATATATAACTGTCTCATAGTCTGGAAGAATAGACCTCTCTCTGTATTTAATAGTCTGATTATGTTGTTCAATAGTCTTTCTGCCTTGACAGTTCTTTATTGAATATGATATTTAAAATTCAACTTAGAGTTTAATCATACTTCTAATCATTTGACATTTACACTGAGTTTAATCTCTCTATTTAAAAGAGATAGAGATAGTTCTTTCTCATTGAATTTAGAAAAGAAATGAATTAACTCAGTTTTATTCATATTAAATTGAATTTAATTGATATCTGCTCTAACAAAGATTTTCTTTACAGCTTCTTCAATCACTTTTAAATTCTCTTTAATAGTTTTTGAGCTGTAGACTAGATCAATATCATTCATATAACTCAGAGATTGTACTATTCTCATATTTCTATTTTTGAATAGATATGCAGTGTATATTGCAAATAAAATGAGTGAGATTGAAGATTCTTATGATACTTCTATTTTTATCTCAGTCTTATCTTATTGCATTTCATTAAAGAAAAGTTGTATAATTCTTTTAGATATAAAATAGTTAACTCATTTTATTAGAGAAAGTGACAGTTTTAACATCTTTAATATCTGAATTAACTTTGACTTTGAAACATGATCAAATGCTTCTTTTATATCAATAAAAACTGCAGTTGAGACCAGATCTTCATGCTTTGCTATTTAAATATCATGAATAACTGAGAGAACAGTATCAATTGCAGAACACTGTTTTCTATCTCTCATTTATTCACTGAATAAAAGAGAATTACTGATAGAGCTTATAAAAGATAGTTGAGTAGTTATTATCTTTTCTAAAACCTTTGCTAGGCAGTTCAAAAGAAATATTACTCTATATGACTTAAGAATTGAAGTTTTTCTATTAGATTTTACAAGAATCACTTCAGTGACTTCTCTTCAGCATTCAGAATGATATTGATTTTTCAAGAGATTGAAAAAGAGCTTAAAATATTCATTCTTTAAGTAGAAGTATGTATTTTGAATAATCAAGTGATTAATTGAATCAGGCCCTGCAGCAGTCTTAACTGAACTTGAGAAGATAGCTGACTCTAATTTATCTTGAGTAAGATTAGGCCATTCCCAGTCATTTTCATCAATATACTTGAGAAGTGATATATTCTCTTTCTCTGAATCTGAATCTGATGAGTTTTGAAAGAGAGTTCTTATAAAAGCTTGACATTTTTTCTTAAAAGAGTTTGCTGTATATGATTCATTCTGAAACTCATATTCTAAGGTTGAAAGTTTTGCTACACTTCTTATTTTAGTATAGTTAAAAGCTTTAAAAACTTCTTTTTCTTATGCTTCTTCAAGAAATTTATTTCAGTAGTCTGTTTTAACTTTTTTAATATCTGAAAAATATTCATTTCTGACAGCTTTGAACTCTTTATCAGAAATTATATTATTCTTTCAATCTCTTCTAGTAGTAGTCAATTGTTTTCTTTTAGATGTGATATTCTCATTTTATCAAGGTTTTGAATACTTAGAAGACTTTCTCTTTGAAATATTATCTTTAACACTTACTAGAATAATAGATGTAATGAGCTTCACTCTATTCTTAAGCATTTCATTTGAGATATCTTGATCAGGATTTCAATACAGCTCACTCTGTCTTTCAGATTTTAACAGTTTTATACTTTCTTCAACTGTCTTTCAGTCAGCTTTTTCAAAGTTAAACTGATTAGAGAGAAGAGGATTTTCACTCATTATTCCTCACTCAGTTCAATATTAAATTGAATAATCTCATGATCTGATTCTAATGTCTCATTTGAATCAATAAACTAGTTTATAAGTCTTTTTTCTATTAGATTTTATGATATGAAGATTAGATCTATAATAGATTTCTGTTTCATATCTTTTCTAAAGAATGTTTGTTGATCAGACTTGTTAACTAAATCTATTAAATACTCAAAGATTCATTCAATCAGATTATCAGCTCTTACTGCTCCTTTGCATTCTGAATTTCATCAGAGATGATGTGCATTGAAATCTCCTATAATTATAGAGTTTCTTGATGAAGTTATGTTCAGAAATTCTCTATCAATTATTCAGATGTTATTATTTTTCTTCAATGACTTTTCATTATAGATATTTATGAGCTGTATAGTATCAAACTCATTCTCTTTATCTATAATATCACTCATCAGAATATCAGGGTCAGATATGATATCAAATCTTAGATTAAATTAATATCTTGATCTCTTTCTTTCATAGATCACTACTCTTGACTTTATCTCAGACTTTTGAGATAAAAAGCAGTAGTAGCTTGAATGAGAAATGATATATTTTTACTCAGCATCAAAATTCAGCTTCTGAAGCAGTATAAAATTAACTTTTTATTCAAATACAATTTGAAGATAAGAATAAATGCAATTTGAGTTTCTATTCACATTATTTTGAATAATGTGATTTTTGAAGAGTTTTTAAACTTTTTTTATTG
>NW_003101671.1:767892-771116 GCF_000003855.2 Blastomyces gilchristii SLH14081
TCTTTTTAAGCATGTTTCACATTTATGCTCACTAGTTTTATGATCTCTGACACAGAATGCACATTTTGAGTCTCTGAAACAGAAGATGCAAAGTGTTTATATCTTGACAGTTTGAACACTGTGTTGAGCTTTGAGATTCATTCTTAAATCTTTGTATTCATGAACTCTCATTTTCAAATCTGCTACTCTTACTTCAGAGATCTTTGATTGTTCAAGTGTTCTTATATATACTAGAACAGAGACATTTCTTCTGCTTTATCTGAACTCAATTAAATTTAGTCATACAGGCTCTTTTCTCAGTTGAATAGAGTTGTATTCTTCTAATTCATTTTTGAGAAGTAGCATTTCTTCTTCACAGTCAAAAATTTCAACTGAAATATTATAAAGAATGAATTTGTCACACTTTTCATCTCTCTCAGATAGAATTGTTATGTTTAACAAAGATTCTACTGCTGATTTTCAGAGATTCTCATTCTGAATAAGGAATTCTGCACTGAATTCAGGCATTATAGTCAGAATGATAGAGTTTTCAAAGAAGAATGACTCAATTGAAGCTATAACTGATTTTTGAACTTTAATATTAGTTATTAACTGAGAAAAGAACTGCTGATTAATTTCATTTCTGATTCTGAAAATGAGATTCAAGTTTAGCTTGTTTCTTTGTAAGATATTCTGATTTGAGACTTTGAGAATAAGTCTTCTATTTCTGAAGATTTGAAAGTTTTTCTTCTTTTGTATTTTTTTCTTTACTTTTCTATCAATAGAAGTATGAGCATTATTCTTCTCAGTTTTCTCAGGATTTTGAGCATGTTTTGAGATAGCAGGTTTAGAGACAGTAGATTCAGCTGCTTGAGCATATGTTTTCTTCTGATTCAAAGAAGAAGAAGAAGTAGAAAAGAAGAAAGAAGAGCAAGATGAGAAGTCAGTGATTATACTAGGAATTTTCAATGTTTTTTGAACTGTGTTTGAAATTTCAAGTTTGAACTTGATCACCTTCTGTAGTTGTCTAGTCTGAGTATGAAGAATTAACAGAACTTCTTCATTTATCTCACTCAGACTGTGTAACTCTATATTACTTCTGAAAAGAGAAAGTTAATATAACAGACTAAACTGACCGTGTGACCATGTCTGAGATCAGAATAGACTGGCCGCCGGGACCATGAATTTCACGTTTGGTCCCATTTGGTCTGGTCCCATACATTTCTTGACGTGAATCCCGCTGGGACTGGCTATCAAAAAAACATGTAAAGTGACTATATATCAGATCTTAAAATGAAACCATGACTTGAAAAAAATGAGAAAGTGGTCCCATTTGGTTCCATTTAGTCCCATTCTTGGCATAAAGTTACTATTTTTAGACATTTTAAGGTTTTTTTTAGACTATTTTTAATTTTTTAAAAAGTAACGCTTTTTGGTAATGCTCAAATGAGATTTAAAGTCATTTAAAGCAATAAAAATAATTTAAATTGAGAAGTGGAAATCATGGTCCCATTTGGAAAATGTGACAAGAGTAGACAGTAAGTCTCACTGGGACAGTATGGGACTACTATCTAATGTTAAAACCATGTAATGGGATCAGTCGAATTGGTAATGAGACTATCAAAAAATCTGGTCCTGGTCCCAGACACGGTCACACGGTCAGTCTAGATCAGAATCACACTTTACAGTTATTATATTATCTAAAAGTATTACTTCTGATCATAATTTGTATTTATTACATTGATTTCAAATCACATTATTTCAAATATTAAAGATTTCAGATTTACTTTTCAAATAAAAATTTAGTCTCAGATAAAGAATATATTTGAATTCTTAGTTATATTTTCTTTCTAATCTTATTATTGAGAATGATATTAAATGAGATTATGAAATCACTTCTCACTTACATAATATTATAACATAGTGCTCATTTGTTGAAAATTCAATAGAGAGTATTATCAAATATTATTACTTTTCTAAATATAGATTATAATTCATATAATTTTAATTATAAAAAAAATATAAAATATAAAAAAAAAACAAAAAACAAAAAATAAAATAAAAACAAAAAAAATCACAATGAAAAAAAAAATAAAAAGAAAAAAAAATAAAAGAAAAAGAAAAAAATAAAAAATAAAAATAAAAAAAAAATCAAGATCACAGAGCTGTAGTATTCTTAAAATACTTACTCTTCAGAGTTTTTACAATATTTATCACTAATTATGTATTTCTCACAGTGAGAGTAACACAGCTGTAATAAGTTATTATTTTAATATTATCTAATAAATAATCAGTATATATCTGTATAAATGTGAATATTTAGAAAATATACATTTAAAAAGTATGATCAGAGTGAACTCTGCTGTCACTTGAATAATATTAAGAATAGAATACTGAAATTAATAATTCTCTTCATTGATTTCATAGATAAGATATGTAAAGATAGTCTTAAGAACTATAAGATTCTCTGACTTCTGATAAAAACAGATCTCACAGAGAGACTTTATTTTCATAATATCAGAGACTGAGTATTATTAAAAAGTATTACTTTTATATAATATATATATACTTACTGTAATAATTCACTCTCTATATACATAACTGAGAGTTGTAGCTTTCTCACACTGCATAACTCTCTCTGAGATGCTGCTGCTGATTTGCAACTCATACAGTCTCTCAGTTCAGCATGTACTGTGTGTATACAGCTCAGCATGCTGAGACTGTGTTGATTATTATAATCTAACATGATACTTACTTTTCACAGAGTATGTTTCATTTGAGAGAGAGAGAGAAAGATATGACTGTTATTTTATTAGAAAGAGATAAATAATTAGTAATATAAATATAATTTAATTCTTCTGTATTTAAAATTTAATTAGTCTATACTCTTTAATTTAAGAGTTTCTAAGAGTGTTTTAATAGTTTTCATATTAGTTTAAACTTAGTGATGAATTGAAGAAGAAGAGAAAAGAGAGAAGAAAGAAATAAAAATAACTTATTTTTATAATATAAAAATAGAGAATTACTGTAATTATTTATTCTAGTAATAAAGATCTGTTTTCTGCATGTATCTCTGATACAGATTATATAATAACTGCATACAAAGAATATCAACAGTGTATATATTTGAATGAAGATAATATTACTATATAACACTGTAGCTGTTTCTGTACATTTCTGAAAGCTGTTAATATTTTTCTTTAAGTCTTTTTATATTTGATAAGGTAAGTAATATATTTCAATAC
>NW_003101671.1:771216-778877 GCF_000003855.2 Blastomyces gilchristii SLH14081
TGAAATTAATTATATTATTCTTTTTTAAATATTCTGCAGTTCTGTGAATTATCAAGATATGTGAGCACTGTCACAGATTGAAGAAAGAGAAGAAGAAGATATTTAAGTGAGAGATGACAGATTATAAAACATATTATAATATCTTGAAGAGACTCTGTAAGAGAGTAAAATTATAATAATTTTAGATAACACTTCTAATAGATTTATAATTCCAGATGACCCCTTACAGATGACACTGTCTATAAGAGATTAAAGAAGAAGATAGTGAAGAGTCTTATACAGTAGTAATAAGATCAGAAGAAGTTCTGAAAATAATTTAAAATCAAGCTAAAGAGAGAGAGAGAGAAGAAGAGTGTTACTATAAATAAGTAATAGCAGAAGAAGATTAAGAGAGTGTTGAAGTAAGAGATAAAGAAGTTAAAACTGATAAGTTTTTAATTTATTAAGAGATAATAATTTTTGATAACACTTCTGTTCTCTAATTGATTAGCAGGAGCTGATAGAGAAGAAGAGAATTAAGGTCTTATTCAGATCTCAAATGCACTTCATGATTCAGAATATTGAGAAGATAGCTCCGCTCTCTGAGTATATCAATCTGCTTATCACTGAGATGAAACCTGTAAGAATAAGAGCTCGCAGATAATTATTCAGGTGTTTGCAGCTTGGCGTGATATATACTGTTAACTACTAGAAGTATTCGCGGTAGAAAGATAAAATATAGAGATCAAATGTATAATAGTATTCAAGCTGAGTTGTGAATAGTATTTGTGAACTTCAGTCTATATAGTTGTGTGTAGTCAAGAGCTGCTAACTCTATTAATTATATAAGAGATAGAAATAGAAATAAAGAATCTGTGAGAAGCAGAATTTCTTACATATTCTCTTCTCTCTAAAACTTCATCTGTGAAGTCTTTCACTGAGTGACTTCATAGAATCAGCTCAGTACTGCAGTGATACTCACTAAAAATTCTTCATATCTATAAAAAAAACCTCAGTGAGGAAAAATCTCTTATTATTATAAAGAGAAAAGAGTCTATTACTTAGTTTCTTATTCTGTGAGATTCTTTGTAATTTACAGATTCTTCTCTGACTATCACATAGATTCATCTTACATCTTTTATACAGAAGAGTTTCAGTTGACTCTCAATCATTTTTATAAGATTCTTATGTAATTATTACACAGATTCATCTTACAGATGAATCACTCTCTGTGAGATTACTCTTATTAAAGAGAAGTATTCACAAGTTAATCTTTCACTCATTCTCATGAATCATTGTTCTTTAATACTGTAAAATTGTGAGAAATTTTTCATTCTTTTATTAACTCTATAGAATTGTAGAATTAAGATATCTACAGTCTGTAATCACTCTTTATAGTTATATAGAAAGATTTAGATCTGTAATTCATAATTATTCTTTATTTACTAGAGTGATCTGACTATTCTGCAGAATTATTCACAGTGTAAATAAATCTCTCTAGAGTAGTATAAATATCTCAGATCTGTCTGTGAAATCTTATCTTCTTTTTTCCTTTTCTGTAACAGCTTTCATTCTTATAAATTATAAGTATTCTCATTCATCTGTGAAGTAATTTCACTCAGATGATAGAGAGAGAGTATTTCTAACAATGTTTATATATTGATTTAAGAACTTCTCAAGAATAAAAATTTTTTCAATTTCAATATCTTTGTAAATAATGTCTAGTCACTGTTAAGCTTCTTATAAGTATTTCTATGACTCTTCTGATCACTTTTTATCAGCTAATAAAGCAGAGATATCACTGCTTATAATAGTATCTTCATCTCTTTCAGCTCTGTCACTGCACTTAATCTTCAGATCAGCAGTTAATTCTGTATCTCTCTCAGATCAGTTTCTGACTTTAAGTAGTATAGTTTCATTCTTTACTGTAAGTCTTCTTATAAGTGATTTCTTACAGATTCTAGCTAACAGTTTCTGTAAAGCTCTCAGTGCTGTCAGTGTCTTCTGTGATCTCACAGGTCTATGATCACTCTCTCTCTGCCTGTACAATCTCAGATCAGATATATACAAATATGTCTAGATTCTCTATCAACAGTTCTCATATCACAGTGCATTTTCACAATCTCATTATTAATAAGAGATGAATTCTCAGATATCTGTAAAATCTGAGTAATTAAGATAATATGAATATTATGAATTTGTAATAAGAGTTAATCTGAGTAGATAAGCTCTCTCTTCATATCTTAATTGTTTTCAGACTGAATACTTCAGTATAACTGAGAAACTGAACATAGCTTTATAAGAAATATCTGATCACATGTATAGATGATCAGCTCTCAAGACTCTGTTATAACTGTATATACTCTGATATTTAACTTCTTCAAAGTCTGTGTATTTTCAGCAGTCTTCATGTCAAATGTAATAATTGTCTATATTATGAATATAATACTCTCTGTTTCTTTGAAGGAGAAAATTAATAGTTGTGAGAAGATTGAGTGTCACAGATATTAAGAATATAAGTGTGAATTTTCTTTATTTTTTCTTTATTAATCTCTAAATTGTGTTTATAGATCTGTTTCTGTTTTCTTATTTTTTAACTTTAATAAGAATATGATTTCTTCTTTTCTTTTCATACACTGTGAACTATTCATCTCAGTAGAAATCTATCATCTTATAGATCAGAGTTTGTAAATAACAGTGTTAATATCTTTATTATAATCAGATTCTTAGCAAAGATTACATTATTCTAACTTATCAGAATTCATAATATAAAAGTCATGTCTCAGCTTTTACAGATGTCTTATCTGCTCAGATGATTCTTAAGTGAACTTATTTATTTTATCAGAATACTCTTATCACTGAATCTTGAATCAGAGCTTATAATCTCACTTCTCTGAGTTAATAATTTCTTTAATCTGATATTCTCTTTCACTCTCTAGTACTTTATAAACAGAGTATACACATATAAATATTCACTTCAATTCAAGCTTACCGCTTCACCACGAACTCGCTCGATTTTTCGAATAAGAACCCGCCGATAGATCCATCAAAAAGCCCTCGATCATACGAGCATTTTGACCCCATCGCTGACCGCATACCCCGTGTGGTGGTGGAGTTATCCAGCCAAACATGAACCAGATGTTGTTCGAAACTCCTGTGTGGGATTATCCCCCATTCTCCCCTACCACACCACAACCCCGGGCCAAATTGCCATACAAATTGTAAGGTGAAGAGACCTAGCCATATGCATCAATCTTCTCAATTTTGGAAGATCCCTGATCTGTAGTTGTGAAGATATCTGAGGAGCAATCTCCGTGAAAACCCTGTTCATCTTTGATGTTTCAAAACATCAACACCAAGTCTCACCCTCATACCACCCTTCTCAATCTAGCTCATCCCCGGCAGAAAAATACAAAAAGATATCTCAGTGATAATATCAAACATATAATCAACAGACACTTCTGAAGTGCAATCTCTGCAGTCTGTCTTCAGTGTATCTAGACATCAATATCAAGTCTCACCCTTGTACTACCTCTCTCAATCTGGCTCATCTTCAGCAGAACAATACAAAAAGATACCTCAGCAACAGTATTCAATACATAACTAGCAGACAATGAGTTAATAGAACAAGTCAACAGCACATTAACAACTATAAATTCAGTATATCTCAAGATCTGACTGAGCCTTTGATCCCTGCACAGTGAGATATATTAAATCTAGTTTTAATATCTCAATATTCAATAGATTCTGTAAGAGATTGAGAACAGTAACACTAGATTTCTATTAAATTTAAGAATTAACTCTATATTGATATAATCATTGACAAAGTCTTTTATTTTGAGATATAAATAATCAGTTTCTCTACATCTCACTGACAATATTTATATTATTATATAGAAATAGACTTATATTCTCTATAATATCAAGACTCTGAAGAGGGAAAGTCTTGATAGAGAGTATACAGTAGTGTATATATTAGCAGTTTCTATCTCATTCTTCTGCAGCAGTTAATGTAAAAAAAAAAAAAAAAAGATCTTAGAAATAGTTTTTTACTTCTCTTGAAAAAGTAAGGTGTTTTTCTCTGAGTTTTATACAATATTCTTATAAAGAATTAAAAACAGAGCTGTTTTCTGTTATAATTTCATATTCTTTTAAGTAAGAATTACTTTTTCAGTGACTGAAGAGCTTTTATTAATACTTAATTCTTTTTTACACTCTTTATTAACTGATTTGAGTTGCACACCTGTTATGTGAGAAGAATTGAATGATTTAAAATAAAATTGAATAGTTTAAATCAATTTCTCTACAAAAAATTGATTTATTTTTTATCAGTTTTTCTCTCAAAAACTGTCATATTATCTGATTTATTATTAATTGATATCATACTTTTTCTCACTGTATCTCAAGAAAGAGATTGTAAAGATTTTATTGATTTATCTCAAAAATCAATTTTAATTTATTAGATTCTCTTTAAAAATCTAACCTAGTTACTGAACTAGTGTGAAAAAAATCAGATGTTTTATACACAAAAGTCTTTTATTCTTCTTTTGAAACAGTCTAATCAACTTTTCAACTGAAAACAGCCTTAGAAACCTCTTAATTGAAACAGTCTGATTAACTTTTCAAAAGAGTTTAATATATATCTCAATTAAAACAGTCTGATCAACTTTTCATTGAGTAAGAACAAGAAGTTCAAAAATACACTCAGTTGATATGAAGAAAGATGCTTTCTCAAATACTATTTCTGAGATTGAAATTCTGAAGAGAAGAAAGAAAGAAGAAATAGAGAAATAACAAGTTCTTAAAATACAGAAACTTGAAAAAGTAAGCAAGATTCTTGAAAAGCAGTATCTGAGTGAGATAAATGAAGAAGTTCTGTTAATTCTTCATACTCAGACTAGATAACTACAGAAGATGATCAAGTTCAAACTTAGAATTTCAAACAGGGTTTAAAAAATATTGAAAATTTCTAGTATAATCACTGACTTCTTACCTTATTCTTCTTTCTCTTTTTCTACTTCTTCTTCTTCTTTGAATCAGAAGAAAACATATACTTAAGCAGCTGAATCTGCTATCTCTAAATCTGCTATCTCAAAATATGCTCAAAATCCTGAGAAAACTGAGAAGAATAATGCTCATACTTCTATTCATAGAAAAGTGAAGAAAAAAATGCAAAAGAAGAAAAACTTTCAAATCTTCAGAAATAGAAGACTTATTCTCAAAGTCTTAAATCAGAATATCTTGCAGAGAAATAAGTTAAACTCAAATCTCATTTTCAGAATTAGAAATGAAATTAATCAGCAGTTCTTTTCTCAGTTGATGACTGATATTAAAGTTTAAAAATCAGTTATAGCTTCAATTAAGTTATTCTTCTTTAAAAACTCTATTATTCTGACTATAATGTCTGAATTCAGTGTAGAATTCCTTATTCAGAATAAGAATCTCTGAAAATCAGCAGTAGAATCTTTGTTAAACATAATAATTCTATCTGAGAGAGATGAAAAGTGAGATAAATTCATTCTTTATAATATTTCAGTTGAAATTTTTGACTGTGAAGAAGAAATACTACTTCTCAAAAATGAATTAGAAGAATACAACTCTATTTAACTGAGAAAAGAGCATGTATAACTAAATTCAATTAAGTTCAGATAAAGCAGAAGAAATGTCTCTGTTCTAGTATATATAAAGACACTTGAACAGTCAAAGATCTCTGAAGTAAGAGTAGTAGATTTAAAAATAAGAGTTTATAAATACAAAGACTCTAGAATGAATCTCAAAGCTCAAACACAGTGTTCAAACTGTCAGAGATATGAATACTTTGTAATCTTCTATTTCAGAAACTCAAAATATACATTCTATACCAGAGATCATAAAACTAGTGAGTATAAATATGAAACATGCTCAAAAAGAGATGAAATATATTAATATACTCTGCTTAAATGCTCTAATTGCAAAGAAAAACATGTATCTAGCTCAAAAGAATGTATATTTACTTCAAGACCTCAAAAGAACTGAAGAAAAGATGAAGCTCAAAACAAATCTAGAACTGAAGAGAATAGTCAAGTCAGTAAATTTATAACTGTAAGCTTAAAAAGAAGAAACTCTCAACTATCTAAATCTTCAAACTTTAATTCTTCAGCTAAATGTAAACAGAATTTGAATTCTCAAACTTCTGTTAAGATTAGAGAATTGAGAAATGACTCTGATAATAAACTAGATATGATATAAGCAGTTAAGATTTCTACTTTTCAGAATAGTTATAATTGACTATCTGATAATAGTAATTAGATTCTACTCTACTCTCTTTTAGTATGAATATACAATAAAAATAATAAAAAAAGTTTAAAAACTCTTCAAAAATCACATTTATTCAAAATAATGTAAATAGAAACTCAAATTATATTTATTCTTGTCTTCAAATTACATTTAAATAAAAAGTTGATTTTATACTACTTCAGAAGCTGAATTTTGATGCTGAGCAAAAATATATTATTTCTTATTCAAGCTACTACTACTTTATATCTCAAAAGTCTGAGATAAAGTCAAGAGTAGTAATCTATGAAAGAAAGAGATCAAGATATTAATTTAATCTAAGATTTGATATCATATCTGACCCTGATATTCTGGTGAGTGATATTATAGATAAAGAGAATGAGTTTGATATTATACAGCTTATAAATATCTATAATGAAAAGTCATTGAAGAGAAATAATAACATCTGAACAATTGATAAAGAGTTTCTGAATATAACTTTATCAAGAAACTCTATAATTGTAGAAGATTTCAATACACATTATCTCTGATGAAATTCAGAATGCAAAAGAGCAGTAAGAGCTGATAATCTGATTAAATAAACCTTGAAGCATTTAATAGATTTAGTTAACAAGTCTGATTAATAAACATTCTTTAGAAAAGATATGAAACAGAAATCTATTATAAATCTAATCTTCATATTATAAAATCTAATGAAAAAAAGACTTGTAAACTGATTTATTAATTCAAATGAGACATCAGAATCAGATCATGAGATTATTCAATTTAATATTGAACTAAGTGAAGAATAAATGAGTGAAAACTCTCTTCTCTCTAATCAGTTTAACTTTGAAAAAGCTGACTGAAAGGCAGTTGAAGAAAGTATAAAACTGCTAAAATCTGAAAGACAGAGTAAGTTATATTGAAATTCTAATCAAGATATCTCAAATGAAATACTTGAGAATAGAGTGAAGCTCATTACATCTATTATTCTAACAAGTGTTAAAGATAATATTTCAAAGAGAAAGTCTTCTGAGTATTCAAAATCTTGATGAAATGAGAATATTATATCTAAAAGAAAACAATTAACTACTGCTAGACAAGATTGAAAGAATGATATAATTTCTGATAAAGAGTTTAAAACTGTCAGAAATGAATATTTTTCAGATAGTAAAAGAGCTAAAACAGACTACTGAAATAAATTTCTTGAAGAAGCATAAGAAAAGAAAGTTTTTAAAGCTTTTAACTATACTAAAACAAGAAGTGTAGTAAAACTTTCAACCTTAGAATATGAGTTTCAGAATAAATTATATACAGCAAACTCTTTTAAGAAAAAATGTCAAGCTTTTATAAGAACTCTCTGTCAAAACTCATCAGATTCAGATTCAGAGAAAGAGAATATATTACTTCTTAACTATATTAATGAAAAT
>NW_003101671.1:779331-869802 GCF_000003855.2 Blastomyces gilchristii SLH14081
CAGTTTTTATTAATATAAAAGAAGCATTTAATTATGTTTCAAAGTCAAAGTTAATTCAGATATTGAAGATGTTAAAACTGTCATTTTCTCTAATAAAATGAGTTAACTGTTTTATATCTAAAAGAATTATACAACTTTTCTTTGATGAAATGAAATAAGACAAGACTGAGATAAAAATAGAAGTACTATAAGAATCTTCAATCTCACTTATTTTATTTGCAATATACACTGTGTATCTATTCAAAAATTGAAATATGAGAATAGTACAATCTCTGTGTTATATAGATGATATTGATCTAGTCTACAGCTTAAAAACTATCAAAGAGAATTTGAAAGTGATTGAAGAAACTGCAAAGAAAATCTTTATTAGAGCAGATATCAATCAAATTCAATTTAATATAAATAAAACTGAGTTAATTCATTTCTTTTCTAGATTCAATGAGAAAGAACTATCTCTAACTCTTTTAAATAGAGAGATTAAACTCAGTGTAAATGTCAAATGATTAGAAGTATGATTAAACTTCAAGTTGAATTTTAAATATCACATTCAATAAAGAATTGTCAAGGCAGAAAGACTATTGAATAACATAATCAGACTATCAAATACAGAGAGAGATCTATGCTTTCAGGCTATGAGACAGTTATATATAGCCTGTATTACATCAGTAGCTAATTATAAAGTTCAAGTTTGATGAAATAATCAAGAGAATTTCACTGAACTTTTTCAAAGTCTGTAAAACAGAGTCTTGAGAAGAATTCTGAGAGCATTTAAATCATCTTCTATTAAAATAATGAAAATTGAAGCTTCAATTCCTTCTTCTGCTATTAGATTTGAAAAAACCTGTATAAACTATACTCTGAGAGTTATAAAGATGAGCTCAAATCATATAATCAGAGAAAGAGTCTCTTTTTCATTTTCATTAATTAACTCTGAAAATGAACTGAATTGAAATAGATTTCTTGATTGAAATGAAAATAATTCTTCAAAGAAAATGTCTTCTTAACTATACAGACTATGCTCTTCAATTAAAAATCAATTTTCTTCTTTAAATATTGAAAATGTTGATCATGAGAAGTTATCTCTCTGAAGAGAAAAGCTTAAATCTCTTATAGACTTATAAATAAGTAAACTATCTAAAGAGAAAGAATATAAACAGCATTTGAAGAGAATTTCTACAATCAATATAAAAGACTCTATTCTGATTTATTCAGATGACTCAAAAAATGAGAATTTTTATAGATTAGACACAGGCATTGCTTATTCTGAAGATAATATCAATTTTATCTCAGATTTCTGAAATTTAGACTGTGAATCTGAAGTCTTTGATACTGAACTATTTGTAATAGTGAAAGCTTTCAAACTCATTGAAATAAAATCTTATAAAAGAGAAAATAGTTTGAAAGAGACATAAATATTCTCTGATAGTCAAGCTGCTTTAAAAAGACTTAGAAATAGTCAGATTTATAATAATCAAATAAATCTTGAACTGATCTTAAACTCTGTTTTGAAAATTCAAAAGAGAAGAATATTAAAGCTAATAATTCATCTACACTAAGTTTCTGCTCATATGAATATTCATGATAATGAATTGACTGATTCAGCTGTAAAAAAGAGTGCAGAATTAAGCAGATTTATTCAAAAAATTGTATTCTGATCTTTTATAAAGAGAAAAATAAAAGAATCTTGTTTACACAAGTGAAATGAAAGCTGGCAGAAATAAAAGAAGAGTGTACATTATTCAAGATTTGAAATAAAATCTAAGTGAAAATCTTGTTTAATTAAATGTAAAAAGAAAATATTCTCATCTATAATACAGCTGAAACTAGAACATGACTATTTCAAATCTTATATACAAAGATTTGATGATAGATTTGACTCAATAGAATGCTCATTCTGCAATACAAATGAAAATTCTAAGTATATTGTAATACACTGTGCATTATACAACAGTCTTAGAGTCAGATTGAAAGAGAAGTATGATTTGAATCAATTAAATATGAGATTCTTATTCTCAACTGAGACAGGAATTAAATACTTAATAGACTTTCTATCAGAAACTTAAGCAGCTATAAGAAAATGACTAAATTCAGAAATATCTGAATATGAAGAGGAGGAAATCAATCAGATATAGTCTGTTAAAATAGCTATATTCTATCTTTTAATAATTTATTTTGTTACAGTCTCTCTTTACTTTATCTTTTTCTTTCAATTTCTTTCTATCTATCTATTTAATGTGTCTATCTTTAAGACTGTGTTCTCTTTTCCTTTGTCATGATATTGTCAAATGATTTCAAAGTATCAGAAGATGTTAAAACACTGCAATTTGTAAACAGTTTTTATATTCTGAGCTGGAATTTTCTGATTTTGCATATCTGAAATTGATGAATGTATAATAGTTAACTTTACAGATATAGAAAAAACCCTGAGAACTAAAAGTTCTCAGGTAGATGTCATAGTCTCTAACTGTATACATCTATAATTGAAGAATAATAATAATAATAATAATAATAATATAAACAGAGTGATGAGTCACAGAGTTCTCTTCTAAGAATTTCTTATATTCATAAAGCAAAGAGATATGAAAAATATTATATGTTTATAACTTAGATAATAGTTTCAATCTATAGAACTGTAAGCTAACTTTCTTCATAATCTTATAAGACTCTGTTTATAAGAGATTCAGCTTCTTACTAGATCTCTATGTGATGATGTTTTCTAGACTCAGTCAGACTCTATCATCTTTCTTGACACTCTTTGTAATATGCTTGAAGTTATAGTATCTCTTCTGATACTCTTGAGTCTTTCTCAAGAATTCACAGACTTTCTCTCAGATATTCTGAATTCTCTCAGTCTATTCACAGATATCATCACACTCTATAATATACTCTCACAGATCTATTAAGATCATCTACAGATGAGTTTCAGTGAGTATCTTAAAGAGAGTTATATCTGTACTAATATGTTTTGAGTTATTATATATAAACTCTCTAAGTGACAATCAATACACTCAGTCATTTTAATTATAATTGACAAAGCACTGCAGATACTGTTTTAATATACTTATCAGATACTCTGTCTGATTATCTGTCTGTTAATAAAAAGCAATGCTTAGATCTTATAAGATCTTCAGTATAATTATCAGATCAGATCAGAACTTCTCTGTGAAGATTAATTCTCTATCTGAGACAATGTTTACAGATAACTCATATAACTGAATCATATCACAGATAAAGATATGAGTTAAATTCTTTGACTTCAAGTTCTTACAGATGAGTATAAAGTATGCTATCTTGATAAAGTAATTCACTATTATCAGTACACTGTCAAAGCAGGCATTATATATGTTCTTACTTTCAGAGACACTTATAAGAATGTTTATTTCTAGCTGTTCTCAAGGTTTCTGTGAGATGAGTAGAGAAGTAAGTTCTTTATATAGTCTGAACTGCACTATCTATGAACTCTGATAAACAGTATAAGAATTCACTATCTTCTTTATAAGTTCTCACATCTTCAGTCAGAAGTACTTTCTTATAAGCAACTTATAAGTTCTAGTATCTATAAAATGATCTGCTAGAGAAAAGTTATGATACCTTTTAATAAGTTCTATACATAGAAACTCATTTACAGATATATAAATTCAGCTCTCTCTTTATAAGACATTATTTAAGTCTCTTTAATTCTTTATTTCTACAGAATTGATTTCTGTTATAAGCAGTTTTTGAATATACTAAGTATATTTATTCTTCAGTTACAGTTCAGACAATCTGAATAGAAGATCTTATAAAGACTTATACTCTGGTTTTTCTTATATCAGGTCTTCTACAGTGCTTCTCAAAGTCTGTAAATTCTTCAGATTATAGATACTCTCTTCAAGAATTCTTACAGAGATTCTCAGAGTGTTAACTCTCAGTATTATAGAGAGTAGTTATACAGATTTCTTCTCTTTCTCTTCTCTCTTCTCTTATAGAAGATTGAGAGACTCTTTAATTAATCTTTTTATAACACTCAGTCTGAGTATTCTGTAAAGCTTTTCTATCTTCTCTAGTCTCTCTGTATCTGTCACTCTGATCTTCTTAACATAGTCTGATCTGTGAGAGAGTTCATCTGCTGAGTTCTTAGTTCTCTTGATATACTCTATCTTGAATCAGAACTCACTCAGTCTCTGAGCTCAGCAGATCTATCACTGTGAGAGTTTCTTGATTAAAGTAAACTGTTATAAGCTATTATAATCAGTTCTAACAGTAATCACTGTTATAAGACTCTCAAAGTAGTGATATCAGTGATGAAAGAATTTCACTATTATGAGAAGCTTCTGATTATGAATATTATAGTTAATCTTCATAAGTTACATCTTTTATAAGAAAAAGATCACTGAAACTCAGTTCTTATTTAACTGTAGTTGTAAGACTATTTCTGAAATTATAAAGAAGAAGATATCTATCTTGAATCTGATTAAGAGTAAGAGATTAAAGTGAAACAGTATCACTGCATCTATGAATATCTGTTGCAATCTTATAAAGATCTTATAAGCTTCTAAGATAAGAAAGTTCTCACAGCTCTCTCTTCTTAACAATCTTTTCATTCTTCATTCATAGAATGACTTCTTCTTATTTTCATTCTTTAGTATATCTATAAGAGTTAAGAAGATTCTCATGAATATAAAGATAAACTGTCTATAGAAATTCACAAAACTCAGAAAGATCTGAATCTTATAAATACCAGTTAACTCTAGCTATAATAGAATAGTTTCAACTCATGAAGATTTCATCTGAATATTATCTACAGTGATTACATATTCTAGAAAATTAATTTAATAGACACTGAAGTTGTACTTTATAAGCTTAATATACAGTTCTGTCTTATCTAAGATCTTCAATACACTTTATATATACTCAGTGTGTTCTTTCTTCTTCACAGAGTATATTACTACATTATTCAGATATATTATTACAAAGATATCTAGATATATATAAAGTGTTTTATTAATAAAAGACTGAAATACTGTAGAGATATTAGTCAAATCAAAAGATATCACTAGATATTCAAATAATCTCAGTGCAGTTCTAAAGATAGTCTTTCATTTATTCTCAGATTATATTCACAGCTGTGTATATATATTAATTATATTCAGTTATATGAATATGACAGCTTCTGTGAGATGATTGATCACATTCTCAATCAGAGACAGAGAATAGTAACTCTTTATTATCTTAAAGTTCAGATTATAATAGTCTATATATAATCTGAGATCTTCATTCTTCTTCTTTATAAATATCACAGAGACTTTCACAGAGATCTGTGAAGATCAGATAAAGTCATTCTTCAGATTTTTCTTTATATAGACTTATAAGATCTCTGTCTCATGATGAAAAAGCTTATAGATTAATTCTCAGAAGAGTTTCTACTCTTCTATTAAATCTATTATCAGATTCTTTTTATAATGAGAAGAAAGCTCAGCTATCTTTACTGAGCTGAACATCTCTATAAGATCTCAGTATTTCTCTAATATCTGAAGCTCAGTTTTCATGACTGTGAAGTTCTCAGACATTTACAAAGTTATTATATAGATGAGCTTGTCTTCTCTAATTAACTTTACAGTATTAACTGATTCTATCTTTATAAGTGAGTCTGTTAACACTGATCAGAAGTATAAACCTGACTTACAGACAGCTATGTATGAATTGTGTCTTTAAAGTTATACAAGTCTCAAGTACATGTCATCTATGATATCTGTAATAATCACAGTTTTTATAAATCTTCTTCACATTCTGAAGAGATCTTACAATTTAAAGATAACTCTTATAAGTCTCTCAGCTCTCAGATCTGAGTTCTCATATTCTGCTTATTATAAGAGTAGATTCTCAGTTTTCATCACTCAGCTTATTCACTCTGTGAGCTTTAGAGACATTACAGTGATCTGAGATTCTGAGTTTATTAATACTTCTTATACTTATGAGACAGTAGTACTGTAGTACAGTCTCTCTTCATAAGTAAGTATTTTTATCAGAGAAGTAACAGATTCAGATGTCAGCTTCAAGACTCTTAAGAAGACTGTTACTGACTCTATTCATAACTTCTTAAATTTCTATTTTGATTTGTCTGAACAGTTTGCACAGAGATGTTCTGATTTAGAATAGATAAAGTAGAAACTCTTTTTCTTAATCTCTCTATTATACACTTTGTTCATAGAAGCTTATAAAGCTCTTTCTCTCTGCTTAGTAGTCAGATATAAATCTCTTTATATCTTATCATCTTTCTCTGATAAATCTGTTCTCTATTATTCTAACTCTTACAGAGCTGATTGATAATTCACTCTCTACAGATCTGTGACTCTTACAGTAATCTGTAAGTGATGAATAAGAGTTATCAGTTTCTTCAGAGTTAAGAACTTAGAGTCTTACTCAATGAGCTTATTCTGTATATCTTTATTTAGTTTTTTTATAAATATCATTATTCAGATCTTATTTCAGAACTCTGTTTTCACAGATCTTAATTTATATCATAATTTTATAAAGTGCTGTAAGTAGTCTTCATCAGATTTTTTATCTCTTTTTCTAATATTGATAATTATAGTTCAGATGTTCTCTGTTCAGCTTGTGAAGTCTCTTAACTTATTCTCTAGATAGATCTTGAGAACAGATCAGTAGAATCTTTTATAATTATTCTCTAGATAATTCAGTCAGTTCTTGACTTCAGTGTAGTAAAGATCTGTCATTATATAGATAATAGCTTCTTCATCTTTCATATCATATAGTCAGACTTGTGAGTCAATTTCAAATATAAACTTATAAAAGCTTTTATAGATTGTAATTCAATAAGTGATCTTAAGTGATTACAGCTTAAGAAAGTTTCTTTTCAGTTCACAGATATCTCTGAAGAATATGTCTAGAAACTCAGTTTAAGAGTGTTTACAGACAGTAAGTATTTCTTGTAGAAAAATAGCTTGATTTTATGAAAGATGCTCAAGAATGTTCTTTACTGAGATTGATTCATTTATGAGTTTAAAGAGTTTCTCTGTCATAGATGCAGAGAATGATATTCTATAAGTAATTAATAAGTTCTCTAAGACTTCTTTTATAAGAGTTATTCATAATTCAGATAACTGCTTCTGAGTGTCTGCAGTAGAGTTTGCAGAGATTGAAGTATATAAGTTTCTAGTTCTTTCAGTTATAATGAGTAGTTGCTCACTGACTGAGCTTGAAATATAAGAATAAGAGCTCATAGATGATTATTCAGATGATTACAGCTTGATATAATATATACTGTTAACTACTAAAAGTATTCACAGTAGAAAGATAAAATGTAGAGATTAAATGTATAATAGTATTTAAGCTGAGTTATGAATAGTATTCGCGAACTTCAGTCTATATAGTTATGTGTAGTCAAGGGCTGCTAACTCTATTGATTACATGAGAGATAGAAATAGAGGTAAAGAATCCGCGAGAAGTGGGATTTCTTACAAAACCTGAGACAGCAGATCAGAAAATACAGGATTTTGAGACACAGATTGATCTGCTGAGAGAAAGCAGTGAAAACTCTTCTCTAGAAGATAGTGAAGAGAGATTTTAAGATGATTATCATCTCAGATAAGAAGAAGAAAAAGAAGAAGAAGAATGAGAAGTGAATTATAAAGAATAATAAGAAGAATGAGAAAGAGAAGAAAGATAATAAGTAGAAAAAGTTTTTTTCTTTTTATATTAGTTAGTTATAAGTTCATAATTATTAATAATTGAAATTAATTTTGAGTTTTCAAAAATTATTGTACAAGTTGTAATCAAGTCAGAAATAATATATATATATATATATTTAAGTATCATGATTCACAAATTACTATAATATATAAGTATCAACATTTTTTCAATATTGATATTTATAATATTAATATATTTTTAATAATATTATCTGATAATATAATTTAGTAACACTCTCTTTCATAATATTAATATATTTCAAGAAATATAATAGAGATTAATTAAGATTATTTATTTACTTTTATACATTGATAGTATTCAATCTGAGTTAGTACTAAAATTATAACTAAGCTAAGATAAAAGATTATTTTCTCTTATAATAATTCTTCTTTATTATTATTATTATTCTTCAATTATAGATGTATACAGTCAGAGACTATGACATGTACCTGAGAACTAAAAGTTCTCAGAGTTTTTCCTATATCTATACAGTTAACTATTATACATTCATCAATTTCAGATATGCAAAATTAGAAAATTTCAGCTCAGAATACAAAAACTGTTTACAAATTGCAGGATTTTAACATCTTCTGATACTTTGAAACCATTTGACATGATAAAAGAAAGGAGAACACAGTCTTAAAGATAAACACATTAAATAGATAGATAGAAAAGAATAGAAAGAAAAAGATAAAGTAAAATAATGAGAGACTGTAATGAAACAAATTATTGAAAGATAGTATATAGCTGTTTAAACAGACTATATCTGATCAATTTCCTCCTCTTCATATTCAGATATTTCTGAATTCAGTCATTTTCTTGTAGCTGCTTGAGTTTCTGATAGAAAGTCTATTAAGTATTTAATTCCTGTCTCAGTTGAGAATAAGAATCTCATATTTAATTGATTTAGATTGTACTTCTCTTTCAATCTGACTCTGAGACTATTGTATAATATACAGTGCATTACAATATACTCAGAATTCTCATTTGCATTGCAGAATGAGCATTCTATTGAATCAAATCTATCATCAAATCTTTGTATATAAGATTTGAAATAGTTATGTTCTAATTTCAGCTGTATTATAGATGAGAATATTTTCTTTTTACATTTAATTGAACAAGATTTTCACTTGAGTTTTGTTTCAAATCTTGAATAATGTATACTCTTCTTTTGTTTCTGCCAGCTTTCATTTCACTTATCTAAACAAGATTCTTTTATTTTCCTCTTTATAAAAGACTAGGACACAATTTTTTGAACAGATCTGCTTAATTCTGAACCTTTTTTTACAGCTGAATCAGTCAATTCATTATCATGAATATTCATATGAGCAGGAACTCAGTGTAGATGAATTATCAGCTTTGATATTCTTCTCTTTTGAATTTTTAAAATGAAGTTTAAGATCAGTTCAAGATTCATTTGACTATTATAAATCTGACTATTTCTAAGTCTTTTTAAAGCAGCTTGACTATTAGAGAATATTCATGCCTCTTTCAAACTATTTTCTCTTTTATAAGATTTTATTTTAATAAGTTTGAAAGCTTTCACTATTGTAAATAATTCAGCATCAAAGACTTCAGATTCACAGTCTAAATTTCAGAAATCTGAGATAAAATTAATATTATCTTCAGTATAAGCAATGTCTGCATCTAATCTATTCAAATTCACATTTTTTAAGTCATCTGAATAAATCAGAATAGAGTCTTTTATATTGATTGTAGAAATTCTCTTCAAATACTGTTCATATTCTTTCTCTTTTGATAGTTCATTTATTTACAAGTCTATAAGAGAATCAAGCTTTTCTCTTCAGAGAGATAACTTCTCATGATCAACTTTTTTAACATTTAAAGAAGAAAATTGATTTTTAATCAGTGAGCATAGTCTGTACAGTTGAGAAGGCATTTTCTTTGAAGAATTATTTTCATTTCAATCAAGAAATCTATTTCAATCCAGTTCATTTCCAGAGTTAACTGATGAAAATGAAGAAGAGACTCTTTCTCTGATTATATGATTTGAGCTTATCTTTATAACTCTCAGAGCATAGTTCATACAGGCCTTTTTAAATCTAATAGCAGAAGAAAGAATTGAAGCTTCAATTTCCATTGCTTTAATAGAAGATGATTTGAATGCTCTCAGAATTCTTCTCAAAGCTCTGTTTTACAGACTTTGAAAGAGTTCAGTGAAATTTCCTTGATTATTTCATCAAACTTGAACTTCATAATCAGCTACTGAGATAATACAGGCTATATATAACTGTCTCATAGCCTGGAAGAATAGACCTCTCTCTGTATTTGATAGTCTGATAATGTTGTTCAATAGTCTTTCTGCCTTGACAGTTCTTTGTTGAATATAATATTTAAAATTCAACTTGGAGTTTAATCATACTTCTAATCATTTGACATTTAAACTGGGTTTAATCTCTCTATTTAAAAGAGTTAGAGATAGTTCTTTCTCATTGAATCTAGGAAAGAAATGAATTAACTCAGTTTTATTCATATTAAATTGAATTTGATTGATATCTGCTCTGATAAGAATTTTCTTTGCAGCTTTTTCAATCACTTTCAAATTCTCTTTGATAGTTTTTGAGCTGTAGACTAGATCAATATCATCTATATAACTTGAAGATTGCACTATTTTCATATTTCTATCTTTGAATAGATATGCAGTGTATATTGTAAATAAAATGAGTGAGATTGAAGATTCTTACAGCACTTCTATTTTTATCTCAGTCTTGTCTTATTTCATTTCATCAAAGAAAAGTTGTATGATTCTTTTAGATATAAAACAGTTAACTTATTTTATTAGAGAAAGTGACAGTTTTAACATCTTCAAAGTCTGAATTAACTTTGACTTTGAAATATGATCAAATGCTTCTTTTATATCAATAAAAACTGCAGTTGAGACCAGATCTTCATGCTTTGCTATTTGAATATTATAAACAACTGAGAGAACAGTGTCAATTGCAGAACATTGTTTTCTATCTCTCATTTATTCACTGAATAAAAGAGAGTTATTAATAGAGCTTATAAAAGATAGTTAAGTAGCTATTATCTTTTCCAAAATCTTTTCTAGACAGTTTAATAGAGATATTACTCTATATGACTTAGAAATTGAAGTTTTTCTATTAGGTTTTGCAAGAATCACTTCAGTGACTTCTCTCTAGCATTCAGAATAATATCTATTTTTCAAGAGATTGAAAAAGAGCTCAAAATATTCATTCTTTAAGTAGGAATATGTATTTTAAATAATATAGTGATTAATTGAATCAGGCCCTGCAGCAGTTTTAACAGAACTTGAGAAGATAGCTGACTCTAATTCATCTTGTGTAAGATCAGGCCATTCCCAGTCATTTTCATCAATGTAGTTGAGAAGTGATATATTCTCTTTCTCTGAATCTGAATCTGAATCTGGTGAGTTCTGAAAGAGAATTCTTATGAAAGCTTGACATTTTTTCTCAAAAGAGTTTGCTGTATATGATTCATTCTGAAACTCATATTCTAAGACTGAAAGTTTTGCTACACTTCTTGTTTTAGTATAGTTAAAAGCTTTAAAAACTTCCTTTCCTTGTGCTTCTTCAAGAAATTTATTTCAGCAGTCTGTTTTAGCTCTTTTAATATCTGAAAAATATTCATTTCTGACAGCTTTGAACTCTTCATCAGATATTACATCATTCTTTCAATCTCTTCTAGCAGTAGCTACTTCTTTTCTTTTAGATAAAATATTCTCATTTCATCAAGGTTTTGAATACTCAGAAGATTTTCTCTTTGAAATATTATCTCTAACACTTGTTAGAATAATAGATGTAATAAGCTTCACTCTATTCTTAAGCATTTCATTTGAGATATCTTGACCAGAATTTCAATATAGCTTATTCTGTCTTTCAGATTTTAACAGTTTTATGCTTTCTTCAACTGCTTTTCAATCAGCTTTTTCAAAGTTAAACTGATTAGAGAGAAGAGGATTTTCACTCATTTATTTTTCACTCAGTTCAATATCAAATTGAATAATCTCATGACCTGATCCTGATGTCTCACTTGAATTAATAAATCAGTTTACAAGTCTTCTTTTCATTAGATTTTATGACATGAAGATTAGATCTATAATAGATTTCTGTTTCATACCTTTTCTAAAGAATGTTTGTTGATCAGACTTATTAATCAAATCTATTGAATACTCAAAGATTTATTCAATCAGATTATCAGCTCTCACTGCTCTCTTGCATTCTGAATTTCATCAGAGATGATGTGCATTAAAATCTCCTGCAATTATAGAGTTTCTTGATGAAGTTATGTTCAGAAATTCTCTATCAATTGTTCAGATATTGTTATTTTCCTTCAATGACTTTTCATTATAGATATTTATGAGCTGTATAGTATCAAACTCATTTTCTTTATCTATAATATCACTCACCAAAATATCAGAGTCAGACATGATATCAAATCTTAGATTGAATTGATATCTTGATCTCTTTCTTTCATAGATCACTACTCCTGACTTTATCTCAAACTTTTGAGGTAGAAAGCAGTAGTAGCTTGAATGAGAAATGATGTAATTTTGCTCAGCATCAAAATTCGGTTTCTGAAGTAGTACAAAATCAACTTTTTATTCAAATGCAATTTGAAGACAAGAATAAATACAATTTGAGTTTCTATCCACATTATTTTGAATAAATGTGATTTTTGAAGAGTTTTTAAACTTTTTTTTGTTGTTTTTGTTGTATATTCATACTAAAAGAGAGTAGAGATAGAGTAGAATCAATAATTCTTCTTATATATATCAGTGATCAGTTATTATCTTTATTAAAAATAAATTATTATCTTTCTTAAATCTTTATTATATTTTCTGAATTCACTTCTTTTACTTCTTTCACTTCTATTGAAGATTTACAAACTCTTCAAGAAATCACTGTGAATCACAAAGTCTATGTTATTTATAATTCAACACAGAATACTCTCTTTCAATTATAATAAATAATCACTTCATTCTTCACATCTGATTTCAGGCTATGAAATTTATGAAAAACTCAACATAAATATTGAGATGAACTATGAAATAATTATCAACAGATTATATTATAGATTACTAAAGAGTTATCTCTCTACTATAATCACTGCAACTTTATTCAGAAACATTTATTATAAACTAATTATAACTCTGATAAAATTTTCTAACATCTGAAGTTATCAGAATTAGACTGGCTGTCAGAATCATGAATTTCATATTTAATCTCATTTAATCTGATCTTATACATTTCTTGGCGTGAATTCTGCTAGAACTAGTTATTAAAAAAACATGTAAAGTGACTATATATCAGATCTTAAAATGAAATCATGACTTGAAAAAAATAAGAAAGTGATCTCATTTAATCTCATTTAGTCTTATTCTTAGCATAAAGTTACTATTTTTAGACATTTTAAGGTTTTTTTTAGACTATTTTTAATTTTTTAAAAAGTAACACTTTTTGATAATACTCAAATGAGATTTAAAGTCATTTAAAGCAATAAAAATAATTTAAATTGAGAAGTGAAAATCATGATCTCATTTGAAAAATGTGATAAGAGTAGACAGTAAGTCTCACTGAGACAGTATGAGACTACTATCTAATGTTAAAACTGTGTAATGAGATCAGTTAAATTGATAATGAAACTATTAAAAAATCTGATTCTGATCTCAGACACAATCGCACGGTCAGTCTAATCAGAATACAGATAATAAAAGAAAAATAATCAGAAAATTACTACTAAGCTGATAAGTTACTCTATCAGATAATAATTTTTAGTAATACTAACTTTCTAATTTAAAGAAAATCATGTGAAAATAATTATATATCAGTACTCTGATTTCACAACTCTTATCTGATAACTTCTGTGAATAATTACTTTATATATATATATCTCTGAATCTTTCTCTTTAATTAATTGAAAACTCCGAATTCTGAACACTTCTTTAAATACTTAATTCAAATCTTTATATTTCATATCAATCATGTCTTCAGTTCAATCTTGAGACACATTCCAAAGTTAATATACAATATCTAGAATCAGAGTTGAAGAATCATTGAAGAGTGTCTCTCATAGTAAATGTATAAACTAGTACAAACAATCTTACATTTATAAGAGTTATATATTATTATATTAATGAGAACTGAACTTATCAAGAGATATTAATTGAATTTAAATCATTGATCAGTAGTTATACTGAGAATTATATAGTAGAAATATTAATAACAGTGATTAAAAATAACTATTAAGATATTAGTCTCAGTCTTCTTACAATTATAACTGATAATACTGTGAATAACTATACTATAATAAAGAGCTTAAAGTAAAAATTAACTTTACATTTCTGAAATGATAAATAAGATTATATTCTCTGTATTACTCATGTGATTTAACTTATAATATAAACACTGATAAAGAATCTTAACATTGAGATAATAAATAATGAGATGACTGATTCTTGAGATGAGAATAAGATGAAAGTACTTACTTAAGTAACTTTTATATTCACTTTGTAAAAGATAATATTTTTTAATAATACTTTTTAATAATACTACTGTTAATTTTGAATAGATTAACTAATAATTTAAATATTACAGATTTGAAACATTGCTAATATAATTTATATCTTCTCTAAATAATAATAATAATTTCATGATATTCAATAAATAAATAAATCAGTCACATTACTGAATATAATACAGAATGTTAAAATACAGTGAAGTTCAATATATAAGATAACTATTTAGACTCTTCAATTATATCAGATAATTAATCATTAAGTATAATACTTTAATTAAAAAAAGATTCAGATATTGAAACTTTTTAATATAAAGTGAACTCAGTTGAAATATGTAATTAATTTACTATTTCAGTTTTATAAAATAATAAAGACAGTTTTAATTACTTATATCTTAATACTGTAGTCAGTCTGATAAGTATATAACAGTTTATTTACTTATCTTAAGAAGCAGTTAAATCACTTAAAAAGAAATTCAGTCTGAAATAATACTATAGTACAGACTATTATTACTGTAAGAAATAAACTAGTATATTACTACAGTAAAACTGAACAATCTTTTACAGAGTACTATACTATAGCAGCTCTACTAGATTTCTTCTATTGAGTTAATATTTACACTTCTCAAGATTGAACAGAGAAGAAATGAGACTTATATATTGAATTAGTTTAAAACTACTATAATATCAACTATCAGAGATTTGAATAAGCAGATATTCAAGATATAAAGACAGTGAAATATAATTCTTCAGTAAGTAATAATCTTTAATAACACTTCATATTATATAGAACTATAATACTAACTTTGAAACATAACTTATATACATTGATTATAACTGAAAATCAGATAAAACTATATACTTATAAAACTGAATTTGATTACTATCTTTAAGATAATCTGATGAATTTACACACTAAATTAATTTTAGAGTTATGAAAAATTATTAAGAGTATATATTCAACTATTACACTGATAATATATGATATTCTGACAATTTCATTAATAGAGATGAGAATGAAGTGAAAGTTCAACTTAAGTTAAGATATTTATCACTATTATCAGAGACAATTATAAGAAGAAATAATTAAGAAACTTATAATTGTAAAACATAGAATTATCAGATAGTTTAATATCTCTAATCACAGTATATCAGAGAAGTATAGTTTTCATAAGAAAGTGAAAAATAAACTTATATAAGAATATATTTAGTTGTTTTATAAGTATTATTAATAATTATTATCAAATTCTAATTATATAAGTAATCACTGAATAAATTAAATAAGACTGATTTTAATCTTCAGTTTCAGTCTTATTCTGATTTTAAAAGAATAATTATCTTTTATAGTTTATTCTGAGAAATTACTTTTATTTTACTGTTTTTAAATTAAATCTAATTATTTTTCACATCATTTCTCTTAAAAATAATTTATTTTCAGATTTTTTTAAAGCTTGATTCTGATGAAACTTATATTAAAAAATGTATAAAATCAGATTAAATAAGATTAAATATGAAATTTATAATCTTATTAATCAGTCTATAACAGACTATATCTGATTAATTATATAGATTATTTTATTACACTTTACAGATTTCACTGAAAGCTTTAATTCTCAGTTATTAATTCTCAGTTAAAAAACTTATAAAATTTCTATTTTTTCACTTTGAAGCTTTACTATGTATATAAAGTCTCTATTCTTTCACTTTAAAGCTTCACTATATATACATATAAATATTTACTTTAATTACTAATTTTCATACTTTCTCTTTCTTTTCTTCTTTAATGTTTTTTACTTTTATATTATAAGACTTATATATTATACTGATCTATTCAGTATAGATCTCTTATAAAAATCAATTTAAAATTAATTTAAAATATTTTTTATCTTAATATATTTTAAAATTCTGTAAAACATCTCTTTATATTTTGTATGAATTTATCTGTTTATTTAATTGATTATAAATCAGCTATACATGCTTTGATTGATTGATGAGCTGAGTGAATAAAAGGTTGAAAGTCAATTACCAACTAATTATTACTGTATTGTGCGAGGTTGGGGTCATGATTATGTAATGAGGTCAAGTGGCGCACTTAGCGAGGTCAAGTTTTCTGTACACGTGAGGGAAGGCCATCTTCCAAGGTTACCAGCTTCCCCGTTCCCAGCTTGGTCGGCAGGTTAATGGTGCATTTACTTGCGGGTCAGCGCAAATCTCTTACAATCTGCCATCCCCCTCTTACCCCTTGATCGTCTACCTTTTCGTGCTGCGCGAGAAACGTTCAACCCCTTGAGACAGACCCAGGTTGCATATCTATCCTCCGACAGTCAAGTCATGTTTAGGCGCCCGAGACAGACTGAGCCAGACAGGCTCTCAACAAGACTCAGCACAATACTTCAACCTCTCACTGTAATTCCTTGGGGATCGCTCGCAATGTGGTATCTGGGCGTCCCTGTCGTCTGTGGGGTAAGAATGTGTACCTTTAATAATAAATCACTCACCCTTCCTTGTTCCTGCTAACCATTTTCCTATCCCTGCAGGCCACCATGGTTGTTGTGCAGGACAATCACTACACAGTCGCCATTGAAAAGCTCGAGAACGCGGGATTCACCCGAAGCATTCCAAATCGCACTCCTCCTCTGGAGGTCATGGAGGGTCATCCAAATCCACAACAGATGTTGGAGGAAATAAATGCTGGCTACAAACGCCTTGATTGTTCTTGTGCAGTATTTGATTATCCACAAGATGATCCAGCAGAAAAGGGTTTGCAGGTGTACCTGTTTCCAAATTCCTTTACACACATTCCCTTAGGAGAGATTTCTTACCCTCCAAACAACATCACATATGCTACGACCACAAAACAATTTGATACCTACAAAAATTTACAATATCCGCTAGAACAGGCACTGGTTGAAAGCTTTGTTATGGCTGCGATTGATGAAGAAACAGAGTCAGGTTATTCTGCATGGGGCGAGTCATTGAGATCCTGGATATCCATGATGACAGGATACCTTGAGGTCAATAATGATGTTCTTGATCATTGTTCAGATAAGCAGGCAGTGGAATGGTATAGTACCAATTTTGGTCGAATCCATGAGGCCAAATTTGGTCCGATGGATCGACGCATTTCTAAACGCCTTGGCTCAGGTAAAGAGCTACCAATAGATATGAGGGGGAATCCTATTTGATGTTTTTTCCCCCTTCATTGACTACAATACACGGGATATTCTTTTTTGGACAATACTTAAGCAATAGAATTCATATCATCTGCCAGACGTATAGCAAGACTATGTTATACCCCCAAGGTTCCGTTGAACAACAAAACTACATGCCCTTCTCCCCGCCAACGGATTTCGGTAACATCTGTAGCACTGCGTAACCCTCCCCGAAGGCCACCGCATGGAACAAGCTCTCGCCCTCCCTAGTAGTTTGACCTTGGATGTGTGATTATTTCGGAATCTGCCACCTTCATTGAATTCTATCGCTCGATCGATGACCGGGTTGAGGCGGAGGACAGAGAAACTTATTAGTTTTGGAATACAGCGGTGCATTTGACCTTTGCCTTCAGAGACTGGACCAAGGCTGGCCTCTTTTGAACAAGATTTGCTAGCGCAGTTTGCAACTCCTGGCTTTGATTGAAGTCGAGCTCTGGTCTGCCTGGCACTGCCAAAGGGATCATATTCGTGATATCCCGGATATCTGTTCCCTCTTTTGGACTACCTTGGCGCTGATACTGAGACAAAATCTTTTCACGCAGGATCCATTCAGCGCCAAAGAATTTGACTGCGCGACCATTGATATTCAACGTCTTCCGTGTGGCGGCCTGAATGTTGTACTGGGGACGTTGCGGCCAGCTTTGGAAGTCGAATACTTCTAGCTCCACTAACTGGGCGGCACCTCCTGGTCGGCGCAGTTTGTATGCGGGAATGGTGTGCCTGAACTGGCTGACTCCTTCGAAATCGGTTGGGAAGGATGTGAGGAGCTGAGTTGTAAGACGGTCGGCGGTGATCATACGTTAGTCAACATGAATGACCAAGTCAACGTCTTCGGTCCTGCGAGTGGGGTCGGGATACAACAGACAGGTGGCAGCGCCCCCCATAATGGCGTAGTCGATGTTCAATGAATCAAGTTTCTGCGCCAGCGCGGAAACAACAGTTCTCAGTTCATCAGGGCTGAGCGGCGCCATTGTATTTCAGGTATCGCTAGACTATGTATGTCAGCATGTCATTCACAGCTAACGGAGACAAGTAACACTTACAGGGTTTGTGTTACATCTGGAATTTGGTTCTTTGGGTGAAGTTAAATGAAGAGTAGCGTTCTGCTTTCAAGTTGGGACAGAGGAAGAAGAAGAAATTGGCGATTCCCAGGAAAACGACGCTCTATTTATGCTATTTTTCATCACGACAAGAAAGAGCGACGGTCTCAGCGGAGATAATTCTCACTTCTAGTGGCGGCGCTTAGAGCCAGTGGTTGACTCTCGCTCTGCGCTTGTCTCTTGCATTGATGTGAGTCTGCAAAACTGTTTGGATCAATAAGAATTGCAAAAAACATCCGAAACGTTGGGATCTGAAATTTTCTAATGCAGGACCGACAGAGGCAACCCTGTCCATTCAGATTGACCAGTCATTCCTGGTGCTTGTTCCCACGACAAGAATGGAGTTGCAGGCATTCTTCCCCATCCAAATGACTACCACCAAACATCATGGTTCAATGTCAGCGCTTGGGAGTCATTCATATCCAGAATACCAATAATGATTGGCTAAGCCTCTGCTACATATTGACAGAAACTTAGTTTATCATCTTGTACAAGTATGAAATTGAAGAGACACATGTATGAAATATTTATGCGCCAGAGTAAACCGAATCAGAGGAGAGTTTGAAAGTAGAATCCTGGCAAGCTCTCATTATTTATGATGTCTTCAGACACCTGCGGATCCAATGAAATTTCTCTTGAAACAGGATCCAGTAATCTTCTCCTGTTCATGATATCTTGGCGACTTGCTCGGTGGGTAACTGCTTGAAAGGGGAAACAAAAGGAAGGGTCAACTAGCCTAAGATAGTTTGGGAGGAGAAGGAAAAAGGATGATGGAAAGGCACGTAGCCTATTACTGCGTATACGCATCCTAAGACGGCGGCCGCTCATTCTGGAGGGAAGAAAGGGGAACCAAAAAAGTGAGCCGGCGGATCCATGCTAAGCTGCGCCGCAACGGATATGCACATCGAGGGCGTTTGGCTCCGGTAATCTGAACGGGTTGATCCATCCATGCAAGGAATAAGCCTGGCTGGCTGGTCGCACGGCGGGTCCATCCGTCATGGCTTGCTCGGCACCAAACGGGCGAGTGGTTGCGTGGGTGGCCGGGTGGTGAGCGAAGGTGATGCGATGGAGAGCGCGGGTGAATGAGCCTGAAGTGGAGTGGACCCTGGCGAAGTCAGGCAATGATAAAGCAGCTGGACACACTAGCCGGATCAAGGCTTGAGGGGTTAGTGTGTGATAACGTGACCAACCACCCAACGCCCGCCATTTCACCATTATTATTATTAGCTGAGCCATCTTGCTCTAGTGACAGTGAGTGATAAGTTCATCAGTATATGTATTTTCTTCCTCAAGCATGATGCATCTTTCTCTAGAAATTCTTCCTGCCTTGCCTCCTTCACCAGCCACTGCCTTCTTTCTCGCATTGTCAATTCTATTCTCTCTTCTGTCTCTTCTTTTCTCCTCTCTTTTCCCCTCCTGGCTCTCCTGCTCTCTTTTCTTCTTGATCTTGGTCTCTCGTTGCTTAGCCCACTCTGCTTCTGCTTCTGCAGCTTTTTTTTTTTTTTTTGAAGCGTTGTAAATTTGGCCTGTAGCCTGTCTATTCTCTTGCTAGACCCTCACATCCTCACATTGAACAAGTGACACATACGTTATGTATTAATGTGTCGAGGGGTTGACGTAGTGAGTTTGTTGGCTGCGTTTGTGATCACTGATGGTAGGGGTATATAGAACATAGATTGGGAGAGCGAAAAGCGAATGGAAACGAAAAAAGGACTGCAAAAAGGAATAAATGAAAATTAAAAAAGAGGAAAGAGAAAATATGTATCGGATGGATTAGAGTTAATTTTATATAAACTCGGCTGAATTCTCTTCTTGGCTTCACTTCATTCGATGCGAATGAGGGTAGATGGGGAAAAAAAGTTAAAGTAATAAGAAAAAGTAGAAAAAACTGTCGTTAACCTTGAAAACCGAATCGGAGTGTGCAACGAAAGGAAAATCTCAACTCATACATCGATTGACTGAACGAGGAAGAAAATGGAAAAAGGAAGAAGGAAGAAGGAAATTGGTTAAAAGAAAAGAAGAAGGCAGAGAGACGGGGAGAAAACCCGGCGAAACTATGAGAGATAAGAAGGAGAAGGAAAAGGCGGCTTATTAAAAATAGCGTAATGTAGGAGGAAGGGGGGGGTAGAAATCATCATATTGGTGTCTTCAGAAGAAAGCAGGGGAGGGAGAAAGAGGAGAGAAGGGAAGAAAGAAAAATATACAGCAACGTCCTGTAGTACCGTGGTCCCTGCCATGGGAGTTGGGAGAAATGAGCATTAAACATGATTTTAAAGCACCCCTGGCCGCGTCGCATGGTGTGATGTGAGAGGTGAGTAGGGTAGACCGGGGGTGTGAGGGTGATGGAATGAAACGAGGTAAAATAAAATCAGCCAAACACGGAGATAAGAGTAGAATGAATAAACGAAATGCAAAAAAAAAGCCGCGAACACCACACCAACCCATTCCATTTCCCTTTTTTTTTCCCACTCTTTTTTTTCAAAAACTTACATCCCCCAGCACACGCAACTTCTATCCCTGCCCCTGACCCTGGCCCGATGGCGTAGATGACGACTCGGTAGTTTGTCCCTGCTGTCCCTGAGCGCCTGTAGCCACACCAGCACCGCCCATCATAAAACCAGGGAACATGTGCATACCCGGAAGCGTAAACCCAAAGCCCGGCACAGCAGGGGGGACACCAATTGCGTTTGCGTTGTTGGCGCTCGCGGAGCCGTCGTGGTCGTTTCGATCGCCGTGGCCGTGGCCGCTACCGTTGCGTTGTTCGCCGCCATTGCCCCCGGATACTCCTGAGGATGACATTTGTCCGTGTCCGTGGCCGTGGCCGTGAGCGGGGCTGTGTCCGGGGCCGGGACCGTGGCCATCGTCCATCGGACCGCGGTTCGGGCGGCGGAAGCGTTCTGGTTCCATGTTAGTTCGGGTCGATTGGGGGCCGCGTTTCCCACCTTGGTCGGTGGCCATGCGTCGGCTTATTGCTGTTTGAGGTTTTGGTTAGTTTGTTTTTCCGTTGAGAGCGAGAGGCAGAAAGGGAGGTAAAGGAAGTTAAATTGCTTCTGGGTGAGTGAAAACATACCTTTCGAAGACACGCCAGCCCCGATCTCAATATCGGGTTCCTCCACCACCATAAAACTTTCGATGGGCTTTCCACCCGTTCCGCCGTATTCGGCGTTAAGCATCCATTTGCGGTCTGCGTCCGTGAGTCGTTCGATGGGGATGACGCTGATGCCGGTTTGGTAGTCGCTGCAGTCTCGAGGACCGAAACCGACACCCCATCGTGTCTAGGGCATGAAAACGTCAGTTGGTGAGCAATGATACGCCACGATCGATGGTTGGGACTTACTCGTAATTGCATGTCTCCAGACTTATATTGCTCCATGCCCTCGCGAGCAGTAACGGCATCGTGTCTATTGATCATCTTCACGAAAGCATGACGTTTGTCAATATTCACTATACATGTTTGGACCACACCGTAGCGGCCGAAGAGCGACCTTAAATGAGCTTCAGACGACCTGCATTTTCCCTGTAAGTTTAACCGCATGTCGATGAGGGGGCTTGGGCCAGCAAAAGATTTCAAACAGAAAGAAAAAAAGAAAGCAATAACTCACGTTACACCTCCGACGAACAGAGTTCTGCTGAGAACTATTATGAAGAAAATTAGTTAGTAGTGAGATCACAACATTTAAACATAATAAAAAAGTCGTATAAGAGATACCTTTGATATTGCCCTGGCCAATTGAATAATCTCGTTCCAAAAACTTCGGTCCGGGAGGAGGAAGCGCAGGCTCCTTACGAGGCGGCGTCGGGCTTCTACGTCGCCTTCCGGGTGGACTGCGCTGGCGATATTCAGGGGGCCGTCGTCCACGGGCGTCTCGAGTGTCTCGGTTCCGGCTCGGGGAGTCACCATGATATTCTCCATACACAGGGCTATCGCGACGACGAGGCGGGGAGGCTTCGCGGCGTCTATCCCATCCAGGTGATCTGGAGCGGCGTCGGTAACCTCCTGGTGGCGACCGAACATAATCCTCTCGTTCATGGTCTCTGC
Organism: Blastomyces gilchristii SLH14081; assembly: GCF_000003855.2. Classification (NCBI taxonomy): domain Eukaryota; kingdom Fungi; phylum Ascomycota; class Eurotiomycetes; order Onygenales; family Ajellomycetaceae; genus Blastomyces; species Blastomyces gilchristii. The sequence goes on from NW_003101671.1 coordinate 801,891, forward strand.
TGCCCCGGTGGTCGCGATCTCGGTCACGTGATGCTGTGTCTGGCGCAGGAACACCCCAGGTATTCTGACTAGCGGCAGGCGGCTGCTGGCCGAAGGCTGCTAAGGCTGCGGCGGGGTTCATATTGGCCATGCCGGTATTTGCAGTGTTGGAAAGACTTAGGATTTGCAGCGCCGTGGCCCACTGTTCTTGCGGAATACCCTGCGCAGCCATGAGCTGGAGCAAACTTAACTGCTGCAATGTCTCTGGAGGCAGAGCACCCGCCTGCGGCATCAGGGCAGCAAGTGGGTTCTGTGGTGCTGCCGCCGCCGCTGCTGCTAGAGGATTCGCAGCAGCAGCTGAAGCTTGTGCCTGGTTTGCAAACATATTTGGATTCTGAGCCATATTACTCAACCCCGCAAACTGATTTGCAAGATTTCCCGCAGCAGCGGCAGCAGCATAGGGGTTTACAGTCTGCCCATTGGACTGTTGCGCAGCCGGGTCTACGGACGCGGGGATTGGTTGCGGAACTGGATTTTGCGCATTAAATATACTATGGGGACTAGTTTGCGCTGGCGCGCCTGAGGCTGCTGTGGCTGCCGTGCTGTTTTTTGCCATATCTGCCAATGCTTTCAAGATGCTAGAAGTATCTGGTGCTGGCGTTGTTTGGCCGGGGCCTGCAACGGTACTGGCACCGGCAACGACAGATGATGATGATGGGGCTGCATGCTGAGCTCCGCCTAGGGATATGAAATTGGGGGCCGGTGATCCATCGGGCGTAGTTGATTCCACGTCTAGAAGAAAAGAATAATTTCATACATCAGAAAAACTGGTTTCAACATACCCTACAATGCCTCTTCTCGCTTGATGTATGTCGACTGTACGCTCCGTAATATGTCCGCTGCTTGTTTGTTTGTTTGTTTGTTTGTTTTTTTTCTTAAAAAAAGAGAAATAGGAAACTGGCGAGAAGAGGCGTTTGTTTTTGGCTTTTGGTTTGTTCTTCATTTTCATTTTAATCCAAGGGGGAAAAGGCTTACTTTGAGATACTGGCGCGTTTAGCTTCTCCTTGAAGGAAGCAAGCAGAGGCGCTGGAAACGTGTATCCACGCTCCCAAATATCCACTAGCTTCTTGATTTTGTCCTAGAAAGAAAAAACCGGTCATACGTAAGTGGGAATTATTCAGTCACCATATAGAAAACAGGAAAACAAAAGAGGATAATCAAAAAATCAGAAGTGTAAAATGAGGCGAGTCTAGAGCCCGGCGGAAAGATGTGGAATATAAAACCGCAGCTTTCGTGCCAAACGAAGGGACATATACGCGGGGGGGCATATTGTTCTATGGTGGACGCAACAAAGGGCCTCCCAAATGCTGATGGTATAATGCCATTATGCGTGTTTTCTTTATAATATAATTGTAGCCAGAAATGATTCTCTTTCTTTCTGTCCGACTTTTGGCTTTTTGTGTCTAAGAGTACGCGTACCTTTTGATATTCAGGAGCATTGTTTATGATATCAGTCATCAGGACGGGAAGCAATTCAGTCACTCTGTTAACACCAGCTGCAAATGTTCCATCTGGTGCACCGCTACCGACAGTTTGGCCAGCTCTCCGTGCTGATTCTACCCACTGTCGAGTTACAGAGTCTACGACATAGAGTACGCCCAGCTTGTGTGTTCCGGGGGCTCTTTTGAAGTGGGTATATATTTTTTGAACGAGGACGGATTCGGACTATAGAGTAGAAGAATATTATGTTAGAGATAAGTGTTTTTTTGCCTTCTATTTCTTTTTGCTTTGGGAGGCAGGTAGCATATATGGAACCTAGATGAGCCATACCTGTACATTGGCGGCACATAGAGAAGTGATGATGCTGATTTTGGAAGCTGATACTCCAGGTGGCTTAAGTGCCAACATAGACTGTAAATAGCCATCTAACTCCGCTACGGCAGACGACATGGCTTTAAACCGGAGGGGAGGAGTGTTTCTTAAGGGTTGCTACCAGTTAAGAAGGAAAATGACCGCAAAAAAAAGTAAAAAAGCCTGTTCAGGGCTTGATCGATTTGTCCAGACTTCTTTCCAGATGAAAAATTTGTTCTTCTTTTGGTAATTGCCGTTGTATAGATAGATGAATACGGATGATGGACGCGCGGAGAGGATAAGAGTTAAAAAAGGCCGTCCAATAGAGCTGTTTTCTCTCCTTCTCTTAATCTACTGCTGCGAGAGAACTGTGACGACAACTAGGAATAAGGCGAGTCCCAGGAAAGTGTGGAAAGTATCTAAGTAGAAGAGATAGATGATTATTCAGGCGAAGATGATACCTATGAGATCGAGCTGGATGAAAGTCCTGATGATACTGTCGTTGTGCGAACGAGAAGGCACTACAAAGACGCAGAAACCTGTTGACCTACAGGTCGAGAGGCAAGTGAGCAGCGGGCCAAAGACGCCCAACGCGGTGTAGTGAATACGAATACAGTCAGCGGGGAGAGGAGAACAGAAAAGGACAAGGAATAGTTAAAGAGAGGATGGATGGAGATGGATGAAAAGTGTTGATGCGTCGAAGGTTGTTGAGGGTAGAAAGTTGAGGAGAAAAATTACCAGTTTGAGCAACCGGAGCTAGCCGTTTTCGGTTATCACGTGATTTTGCTTATATATTGGAATCGTCGGGCGACATGATTGGACAGCCGATTTGTAGCTCGTTTGTTGTATCAAAATCACTACTAACCGTGCCATGCTTACTCACTCTCTGTAGTGAGTGCGCCACAGTGTACAGAAAACCACACTGTAAAGAAAATATTTTGAATATAGTAATCTTCAAAAATTAATTAATAATCATCATCACATCTATCTATAATATAAAGATTATCTATATACTCATTAGAAGATGTAGAATTCACTGTAAGTTAAGATTCTATAAAATTATCTTGTTGTGATTGAGTGACTGTAGATTTTATAGATTTGATTCCAATCAATTGAAGAGTCTTATTGAATGTCTTTTTCATCTTATCTGCTCTACAGATTGCAATCTTGTGATTGGCATTCTTAATAGTGAGAACTTCATCTACTTGCATCTGTCTGTGAGAGAATTTAACAATCTAATGTCTATTTGTTTAATAATGATCTGCAAGTTCACTCTCATGATGCATGTTCAATTCCACCTGAATCATGCTACTCTTGAAGATCTTGTTCAATCACCTTGTCAAATCAGGTGTAAGAATATTCTTCACATCTTCTAAGGTCTTGACTACTACATTAATTTGATGACATAGTTTTACAACTGTCTCTGAGAAGATTAATTATTAGAAGACAGTTAATAATTGATCTGCAGATGATGAGATAAAGTGATCACATACATTATTATTATCATTGTATATGTTGAGATTCAGAGCATCATCAATGATAAGAGGTCTCAATTGATTGAGAATTATATTGCAATTAACTGAATACATTTCACAGTTAACAAAGTCAGCTCTCACAGTATCAGGTTTGAATACTTACAGTCAAATACTCTTCAGATTAGTAAGAAATTGTCTGTCATCACACTGCTCATATCTGTAGTAGACAGCCTCATTAACTGTCTTTGTATGATAATGCTTATACTGCTGAAAAGATACATTATCAAGAGATTGTAGAATATGACTTATATAAGATGAAAATCTGAACAGAATAATCTTATGAAGATTGCAGTATTAAATGAATTCTTCTATGAGATAAGAATCATAATTATTCATTAATAGCAGTCAATGACTGCTTATTTAACACTTTTTTATCATCTTATTAAACTGCTTGATTCATTCAAATTCAATCTCATCATTTATAAAGCCAGACTCAGATGCAGTGATGATGTAGTTATCAGATAAATTAAAGTATGTATATCAATTCTCTAAATAGATCTTTAATTTCATTATAATCAATGAATTCAATACTGTGTTATCTGCACTAACACACTTCATCACTGTTATTAACCTGCAGGAGTATGATAACTGTATGACAGAATTCATGTCTTTAAAGATAATTATAATTCACTGTTCATATTCTTCTTCTTCTTGAAATTCAATCTCATCAAAGTTGTAGATATCACAGTGAAAAAATTGATATTAATTGAAGTGTAAGAAATCCCGCTTCTCACGAATTCTTTACCCCTATTCCTATCTCTCATGTAACTAATAGGGCTAGCGGCCCTTGACTACATACAACTATATAGACTGAAGTTTGTGAATACTATTTATAACTCAGCTTGAATACTATTATACATTTAATCTCTACATTTTATCTTTCTACTGTGAATACTTCTAGTAGTTAACAGTATATATCATATCAAGCTGTAAACACCTGAATAATCACCTGTAAGCACTTATTCTTATATTTCAAGCTCAGTCAGTCAGCAACTACTCATTATAACTGAAAGAACTAGAAACTCATATACTTTAATCTCTGCAAATTCTACTGCAGACACTCAGAAGCAGTCATCTGAATCATGAATAACTCTTATAAAAGAAGTTTCAGAGAACTTATCAATTACTTATAAAATATCATTCTCTGCATCTGTGACAGAGAAACTCTCTGAACTCATAAATAAACTAATCTTAGTGAAGAACATTCTTAAGCATTTTCTGTGAGATTAAGTTATTTTTCTACAAGAAATGCTTACTGTCTGCAAACACTCTTAAACTGAGTTTCTAGACATGATCTTCAGAGACACTCATGAACTGAAAAGAAACTTTCTTAAGCTGTAACTACTTAAGACCACTTATCAAATCACAATCTATAAAAGCTTTTATAAGTTTGTATTTGAAATTGACTTACAAGCTCAGCTGTGTGATATGAAAGATGAAGAAGCTGTCATCTATATAATAACAGACCTCTATTACACTGAAGCTAAGAACTGGCTGAATTATCTAGAAAATGATTATAAGAGATTCTGCTAATCTGTTCTCAAGACCTATCTAGAGAATAAGTTAAGAGACTCTGTGAGCTGAACAGAGAACATCTGAACTGTGATTATCAATATTAGAAAAAGAGGTGAGAAATCTGATGAAGACTACTCACAGTACTTCATAGAATTATGATGTGAATTAAGATCTGTGAAAACAGGGCTCTGAAACAAGATCTGAATGATGATGTTTATAAAGAAGCTGAATAAAGATATGCAGAATAAGCTTATTAAGTAAGACTCTAAGTTCTTGACTCTGAAGAAACTGATAACTCTCATTTATTACTTATGAATCACTGTGAGAGTCATAGATCTGTGAAGAGTGAATCACTGACTGATCTTACAAGGATCAGAACAACAGAGAACAGATTTGTCAGAAAAAGATAACAAGATACAGAGAGATTCATGTCTGACTGCTGAGCAGAGAGAAAGAATCTCACAAGCTTCTGTGAATAGAGTATATAACAGAGAGATTAAGAAAAAGAGACTCTGCTTTATCTGTTTTAAATCAGAATATCTCTGTGCAAACTGTCTGAATAAATCAAAATAGAAATTTAAGAAGTCATGAACAGAGTCAGTAACAGCCTTCTTAAGAGTCTTGAAGCTGATACCTGAATCTGTTACTTCTCTGATGAAAATGCTTACTCATAGAAAGAGACTGCATCACAGTACTGCTATTCTGCAAGTATGAGAAGTATTGATAAACTCAGAATCTCAGGTCACTGTGATGTCTCTAAAGCTTACAGAGTGAATGAGCTGAAAGATGAAAACTGAGAATCTGCTCTTATAATAAGCAGAGTGTGAGAACTCAGATCTGAGAACTGAGAGACTTATAAGAGCTATTTTTGAATTGCAAGATCTCTCTGAAATCTGAAGAAGATTTGTAAAAACTGTGATTATCACAGACATTACAGATAACATGTACTTGAAACTTGTATAACTTTAAAGACATAATCTGCACATAGCTGTCTGTGAGTCAGGTTTATACTTTCAATCAGTGTTGATAGACTCACTTATAGAGATAGAATCAGTTAATACTGTAGAGTTAATTAGAGAAGACAAGCTCATCTATATAATAACTTTATAAGTGTCTGAGAATCTCACAGTTATGAAAACTGAGCTTCAAATATCAAAGAAATACTGAGATCTCACAGAGATGTTCAGCTTAGCAAAGATAGCTGAGCTTTCTTCTCACTGTAAGAAGAATCTGATAATAGATTTGATAGAAGAGTAGAAACTCTTCTGAAGATTAATCTATAAGCTCTTCTATTATAAGACAGAGGTCTTGTGAATCTATGTGAAAAAGAATCTGAAGAATGACTTTATCTGATCTTTACAGATCTTTGCAGAAGTCTCTGTGATATTTATAAAGAAGAAGAATAAAGATTTCAGATTGTATGTAGATTATCATAATCTGAACTTTAAGATAATAAAGAGTCACTATTCTCTGTCTCTGATTGAGAATGTGATCAACTGTCTCACAGAAGCTGTCATATTCATATAACTGAATATGATTAATATATATACATAACTGTGAATACAGTCTGAGAATGAATAAAAGACTGTCTTTAGAACTGCACTGAGATTGTTTAAATATCTAGTAGTGTCTTTTGATCTGACTAATATCTCTGCAGCATTTCAGTCTTTTATCAATAAAACACTTTATATATATCTGAATGTCTTTGTAATAATATATCTGAATGATGTGATAATATACTTTATAAAGAAGAAAGAATACACTGAGTATGTGTAAAGTGTGTTAAAGATCTTAGATAAGACAGAACTGTATATTAAGCTTATAAAGTACAACTTCAGTATCTACTGAATTAATTTTCTAGAATATGTAATTATCACAGATAATATTCAGATGAAATCTTCACAGATTGAGACTATTCTATTATAACTGAAACTAACTAGTATTTATGAGATTCAGATCTTTCTGAGCTTTGTGAATTTCTATAGATGATTTATCTTTGTATTTATAAGAATCTTCTTAGCTCTTACAGACATGCTGAAGAATGAAAATAAGAAGACATCATTCTATAAATGAAGAATGAAAAGATTGTTAAGAAGAGAGAACTGTGAGAACTTTTTTATCTCAGAAGCTTACAGAGTCTTTATAAGATTGAAACAGATATTTACAGATATAGTGATACTGTTTTACTTTGATCTCTTACTCTTAATCAGATTAAAGATAGATATCTTCTTCTTTATAATTTCAGAAATAGTCTTATAACTACAGTTAAATGAGAACTGAGTTTCAGTGATCTTTTTCTTATAGAAGATGTAATCTATGAAGATCAACTATAATATTTATAATTAGAAGCTTCTTATAATAGTGAAATTCTTTCATCACTGATATCACTACTTTGAGAATCTTATAACAGTGATTACTGTTAGAACTGATTATAACAGCTTATAACAGTTTACTTTAATTAAGAAACTCTTATAATAACAGATTCACTGAGCTCAGAGACTGAGTGAGTTCTGATTCAAGATAGAATATATTAAGAAAACTAAGAACTCAGCAGATGAACTCTCTCACAGGCCAGACTATGTTAAGAAGATCAGAGTGATAGACACAGAGAGACTAGAGAAGATAGAAAAGCTTCACAGAATACTCAGACTGAGTGTTATAAAGAGATTAACTGAAGAGTCTCTCAATTCTCTGTGAGAGAAGAGAAGAAAGAGAGAGAAGAAGCCTGTACAACTACTCTCTATAATACTGAGAGTCAACACTCTGAGAATCTCTGTGAGAATTCTTGAAGAGAGTATCTATAATCTGAAGAGTTTGCAGGCTTTGAGAAGCACTGTGAAAGACTTGATATAAGAGAAAACAGAGTATAAGTCTTTATAAGATCTTCTATTCAGATTGTCTGAATTATAACTGAAAAATGAATATACTCAGTATATTCAGAAACTGCTTACAGCAGAGATTAACTCTGCAGAAATAAAGAATTGAAGAGACTTAAATAATCTCTTGTGAAGAGAGAGCTGAATTTATATACCTGTGAATGAGTTTCTATATATAGAACTTATTAAAAGATATTATAACTCTTCTCTAGCAGATCATTTTACAGACACTAGAACTTATGAGTTACTTATAAGAAAATACTTCTGACTGAAGATATAAGAACTTGTGAAGAAGATAGTAAATTCTTATACTGTTTATCAGAGTTTATGAGTAGTATAGTTCAGATTATATAAAGAACTTACTTCTCTACTCATTCTGCAGAAACCTTGAGAACAGCTAAAAATAAATACTCTTATAAGTCTTTCTGAAAGTAAGAACATATATAATGTCTGCTTTGACAGTGTACTGATGATAGTAAATCACTTTATCAAGATAACACACTTTATACTCATCTATAAGAACTTGAAGTCAAAGAATTTAACTCATATCTTTGTCTGCAATGTGATTCAGTTGCATGAGTTATCTATAAACATTGTCTCAGACAGAGAATTAATCTTCACAGAAGAGTTCTGATCTGATCTGATAACTATACTAAAGATCTCATGAGATCTAAGCATAGCTTTTCATCAATAGACAGATGATTAGATAGAATACCTGATAAGTATATTAAAACAGTATCTGTGATACTTTGTCAATTACAATCAGAATGACTGAGTGTATTAATTATCATTTACAGAGTTTATATACAACAACTTAAAGCATGCTAGTATAGATAAAACTCTCTTTGAGATGCTCACTGAGACTTATCTGCAGATGATCTTGATAAATCTGTGAGAGTATACTATAGAGTGTGATAATGTCTGTGAACAGGCTGAGAGAATTCAGAAGATCTAGAAGAAAGTCTGTGAATTCTTGAGAAAGACTTAAGAGTATCAGAAGAGATACTATGACTTTAAGCATATTATAAAGAGTTTTAAGAAAGATAATAGAGTCTGACTGAGTTTAGAAAACATCATTATATGAAGATCTAATAAGAAGCTGAATCTCTTACAGACAGAGTCTTATAAGATTATGAAGAAAGTTAGTTCATAGTTTTACAGATTGAAACTATTATCTGAGTTGTAAATATATAATATTTTTTATATCTCTTTACTCTGTGAATATAAGAAATTCTTAGAAGAGAACTCTGTGACTCATCACTCTGTTTATAAAGCACTAGAGAGTGAAAGAGAATACTAGATTAAAGAGATTATTAACTCAGAGAAGTGAGATTATAAGCTCTGATTTAAGATTCAGTGATAAGAGTATTCTGATAAGATAAATGAGTTCACTTAAGAATTATCTGAGCAGATAAAATATCTGCAGAAGCTGAGATATGACTTTTATACTGTGAATTCTGATAAGTCAGAATAATGTAGTCTTTACTAAGAATCTGATTGTAATAAAAATATTAATACTGTTATTTATAAATTCTAGTCTATAAGATAATAAGTTTCTACTGAGATGAACAGTCTGCAGTGTATATAAGAAAAGAAGAAATTATATTCTTATTAAAACTAAAAAATAAGAAAATAAATAGAACTGTGAACACAATTTGAAGATTAATAAAGAAAAAATAAAGAAAACTCAAACTTATATTCTTATTATTTATAACACTTAATCTCTTTATAACTATTAATTTTTCTCTTCAAAGAAGCAGAGAGTATTATACCTGTAATACAGATAATTATTATATTTAGTGTAAAGATTATCAGAAATGCACAGACTTCAGAGAAGCTAAATATCAGAATATATACAGTTGCAGCAGAGTCTTGAGAGCTGATTCTCTATGTATGTGATCAGATACTTCTTACAAAGCTATGTCTACTCTCTCAGTTATGCTGAAGTATTCAGCCTGAAAATAATTAAAATATGAAGAGAGAGTTTATCTATTCAGATTAACTTCTGTCATAAATTCATGATATTCATATTGTCTTAATTACTCAGATTTTACAGATATCTGAAAACTCATCTCTTATTGACAATGAAATTGCAGAAATGTGCTGCAGTGTGAGAATTATTGATAGAGAATCTAGGCATATTTGTATATATCTGATCAGAGATTGTACAGACAGAGAAAGAATAGTCATAGACTTACAGAACTGCAGAAGACACTGATAACATCAGAAGCTTTATAAGAACTATCAGCTAGAGTCTGTAAGAAATTACTTATAAGAAGACTTATAGCAAAGAGAGAAACTGCACTGCTTGAAGTCAGAAGCTGATCTGAGAAAGAGATGAGATGAACTACTGATCTAAAGATCAGATGCAGTGGCAGAGCTGAGAAGAATGAAGACACAGTTATAAGCAGCAGTGTTTCTGCTTTACTAGCTGATAAAAAGTGATCAGAGAAGTTATGAGAACACTCACAAGAAGCTCAGTGATAGTCAGACATTGTTATGAAGATATTGAAATTGAAAAATTTTTATTCTTAAGAAGTTCTTGAATCAATATACAGATATTGTCAGAAACACTCTCTCTCTATTATCTAAGTGAAAACACTTCACAGATGAATAAGAATACTTATAGTTTATAAAGATAAGAGCTGTTACAGAAAAAGAGAAAAGAAGATAGAGTTCTGTGAACAGATCTGAAGTATTTATACTACTCTAGAGAGATTTACTTACACTGTGAATAATTCTGCAGAACAGTCAGATCACTCTAGTAAATAAAAGTAATTATAAATCACAGATCTGAATCTTTCTATATAACTATAAAGAGTGATTATAAATTATAGATATCTTGATTCTATAATTCTACAGAGTTAATAAAAGAATGAAAAATTTCTCACAATTCTACAGTGTTAAAGAACAATAATTTATAAGAATAAGTGAAAGATTAACTTATGAATACTTCTCTTTGATAAGAATGATCTCACAGAGAGTAATTTATCTATGAGATAAATCTGTGTAATAATTATACAAGAATCTCATGAAAATAATTAAGAGTTAACTGAAACTCTTCTATATAAAAGATATGAAATGAATCTGTATGATAGTCAGAGAAGAATCTGTAGATTATAAAGAATCTTATGAAATAAGAAACTAAGTGACAGACTTTTTTCTCTTTATAGTAATAAGAGATTTTTTCTCACTGAGATTTTTTATAGATGTAAAGAGTTTTTAGTGAGTATCACTGCAGTACTGAGCTGATTCTATGAAGTCACTCAGTGAAAGACTTCATAGATGAAGTCTTAGAGAGAAGAAGATATGTAAGAAATCCTGCTTCTCACAGATTCTTTATCTCTATTTCTATCTCTTATGTAATTAATAGAGCTAGCAGCCCTTGGCTACACATAACTATATAGACTGAAGTTTGTGAATACTATTCATAACTCAGCTTAAATGCTATTATACATTTAATCTCTACATTTTATCTTTCTACTGTGAATACTTCTAGTAGTTAACAGTACATATCACGCCAAGCTGCAAACACCCGAATAATCACCTGCGAGCACTTATTCTTACATGAAGACAGCTTTATATTAATCAAATCAGTTAATAATGAAGCTTATATTCTCATAAGATACTTGTTTTGAATTTATGAGTTTTTACTTGACTTATTTGTAATCTGACAGGCATTTGATAAATCAATATATTCATATCTTGCTTACTGTGAGAGGTGCAGTCTCTGAATCTATATGATGCTGTTTTAACATATAGTTTGTAGCAGCTTTGATATGCTCAATGATGAATGAGTAAAAATTAATATTTAATTGATAAATTCATATCTTAATTGCCTCTTCCTGGCTGTCATTTAATGCTCAATTCAGTGAAATCCTCATAGTTCTTAATTTCTTCTCATTAATTCTCTCATACAAGGTGACATATGAGACTTTGAATTCTCATAACAGAGACATGATTTTTAATTTTGAATTGCTTTTATACATGTCAACAGCTCTTTGCAACTGCTCCTCAGTGTAATTAGAAGATTTAGACATGATTATAATTAATGATGATTATTTGAAGATGAAGAATGAAGATATTGAAAATATTTTCTTTACAGTGTGGTTTTCCATACGCTGTGGCACACTCACTACAGAGAGTGAGTAAGCATGGCACGGTTAATAATGGAGAAGAGGAGGAACAAAAAAGAGGCTAGTCTAGAAAATAGAAAATAGAAAATAGTTGTAATGTAGAGTGCTCTACTGAAGGGGTTGTTGCTTTTCCCGCACGCATTCACTTTACCTCTTTTATATAAAATGACACCATCAAGGATCATTTCTACCATGTACTCTCTTAACCCGGTTGGCTACATTCATCAGAAATTTTACTTAGCGAAAACTACAAGCTCCTCGTGGATCGCAGTGTATATAGCAAATAATTGAATTTAGAATTTAAATTTATTAACCACAAAAAAAAAGAAAGAAAGAAAGAAAAGGAAACGAACAGAAACTCCCAAAAATACAAAGTGGCAAATCACCACGAACCCAGCCTATACCTTTTTTCTATCCGTTTATTATCTTACAGTTGGGCTCCCACGAGCTTGGCATATGCCTCAGTGCTGAAGCTCTTGGGTCGCTCAATTGGCATTCCCAGCGCGCGGTCGATAATCAGCTGTGGGAGCACGCCGAGGGCTCGGGAGACACCAAAGAGCACAGTGTAATACTTGGCCTCAGTCAAGCCATAGTATTGAAGGAGGACGCCTGAGTGGCTGTCGACGTTGGGATATGGCGACTTGACCTGTTGTTTTCGAATCTGGTTAGTTGTGGTCCGTTCTAGAACAGTTGGAATTGTAATAATTGGAGGTTACATACCTTGCCATGCTCGGTCAGAACGCCAGGCGCGATCTTGTAAACTTGGCTGACCAGCTTGAACATAGGGTCATCGGGAAGCTTGCGGAGAGCAAATTCACGCTGGCAGGTGTAGCGTGGGTCAGTCTTGCGGAGGACGGCATGGCCGTAGCCGGGAACAACTTGACCCGCGTTCAGTGTGGACCACAGATAATCCTTAATGGCCTGGTCACTGAGGTCATTGCCAATGGCTTTCTTCATCTCCATAAGCCAGGTCAAGACTTCCTGGTTGGCCCTGTAGGAGTACATTGTATCAGTAACCGTTTGTCCACGGCGGGTTATTTATTTTTATCTGCATATGTAGCCACTTACAATCCGTGGAGAGGACCAGCGAGGCCGTTAAGGCCAGCAGCAAGAGAAAGCATAGGAGAGCTCAAGGCGCTTCCAACCAAGTGAGTGGTGTGAGCGCTGACGTTTCCACCCTCGTGGTCGGAGTGGATGGTCAGGTACAGGCGCATCAGCTCAACGAAGTCGTTGTTGTCACCATAGCCAAGCTGATTGGCCAAGTTGAAACCGTAATCCTTATCCTTCTGAATGGGGGCAACTTTTCCATCCTTGAACACGTTGCGATAGATCTTGGCGGCGATGGTGGGCAGCTTGGCAATCAGGTCCATGGAGTCCTCGAAGGTGTATGTCCAGTAGTCTTTCTTGTTGATACCCTTGGCGTAGGCCTTGGCGAAGGCGGACTCGTGCTCAAGAGCAGTGATGGCTAGGGAGAATTGGGCCATTGGGTGCAGAGTGGATGGGCAGCGGTCGATCAGCTCCTCAATGAACTTGGGGATATCGGAGCGGGCAGCCCAATCTGCGGATAGGGCGCGGACCTGTTGTTCACTTGGGACCTCGCCGGTCAAAAGAAGCCAGAAAAGACCTGTTCAGCCAGTTAGCATGGGGCAGTCGCATAGCAATGCATTCACTTAGTACCTTCTGGCAGAGGCTCCTCTCCACCAGGGGCTTTGGGAAGTAGTTTCTGGCATTCCGGGATCTGGAAGCGGATTAGCACGTGATTTCTCTCGAAAAAAAAAAAAAGCATCTGTCGCAATTGAGAGAAAACACCTACAGTCTTGCCCCGGAAGCGAATTCCCTCCTCAGGATCGAGGACGGATCCCTTTTTCAAGCGATTAGTTTCTCCCTTGTATAAACCCGCTTGATACAAAAGTGAATCCATACCTCCCAGACAAGGGATTTGACTCCCCGAGCACCTCCGTAGACCTGGCCAAGAGTGACTTCACCAATAACCTTGTCTCCATAGTCTCTGTAACAACGGTGGTCAGATCAGATATCTACATATATATATATCGGGGGAGTTTCAGCTCGTACTTTCTCAGCTTCTTGACCTTCTCGATCTCAGCTGGGATGATATCGGCGAAGGTATCTTTGAGCGACTAGCAAGACAGAGAACTTGGTCAGCGCATAAATCTAGGCATTTACGGGATGTCAATTTGGGTTAACAAGAGATGTACTAACCTTAGTCTTAGCAGAGGAATAGCATCTCAAGCTATTGAAGGCGGCAGACTGGACAGCGGGTTTGGAAACAAAGGAGGAGCGGAGAGCAGAGCTCCCCAGTCTGAGAGATGTAGCCATGGGGAATGAAGGGGAAAGAGAAAGAGATCTCAATGATTGACGAGAGATAAGACAGGGAAAGCTAGCAGTGAGATATGAAAGTAATTGCGGAGGGAGGAGAGAAGAAGAGAGGGAGGAGACAAGCGGAGAGCAAAAAGAAAAGATTATGATTGAAAACAAGAAGACAGAAAAAAGTTAAGGTCCCAAGGCCAAAATTTCCTCGCTTTGAGATCCCGTATTACCAGTACCATATTACCGCCAAGATATACAGCCTAACGCACCTGCTTCACTGGGCCACCGTCATACTCGCCGTAATACGGTTACAGCTTCTGTTGGTTCTCCACCTCAACCAATTTTTTTCTTTTTCTTGCGGCCATATCAATATCCGCCTCGTGTATTTACGCAGTACTGTACACAGTAAAATCCTGATTTTTATAATTCCTATATGCCCGCCGGCTTCCGTCAGAATAATAATAATAATAATATAAAATACACAAGCGTCCGGTCCTCCGGTGAGCTCGTAAGGATCTGTCCTCACAAGCCCTCCCCTCCCGTCTCTATCTATCTCTACGCAGCGTAATACATGTTGGATCTTCCTACATCTTCCGCCCGTGGTGACAGTTGAGCCCATCAGCCGGGACGTGAGCGATAAGTATTTTCACGTTCAGCTCATTGTATGTCATTTGTATGGAGTAACGTTAATGTAATACTGTGGCGCCCTCGTCTCTCCACGGCGTGGGGGGCAAGGGAAGGGGGGGGTATTTGGGGGTGGTAGTATCGCGGTGCATTTCTGATGTTGCTAGACACACAGTTGAGTGTCATACACATCTAATAAAATACATATCATTCACTAATATCCAATTCTGTTCCACAATATTTAGATTGAGTATTTTTTAACTTATCAGAAGAGGAGAAGAGTGTGGCCGTAGAATAGTTTTAGATTATTATATATGCTGAAATCCACGGATAAAAATCAGTTGAGTGTTACATACATATATCGATATGTATGTACAGATTAACTGCAACCTAATAATGCTTGAATGGCTAGGTTGTATTCCACCTGCATATTCCACAACACAAACCATGCAAAAAATCGTTTAGTCAATCATTTCTGTCACTCTTGGCTGCTGTTCATATAGGATTATGTTTCAGATCTAGAGCAGGTACCCCAGAAACCGCTCAAGAGAATGCCACTCTCCAGGGTCCTTTTGAGCCATGCAACACCCAATGGTAGGTTATGTTGTCTGATGAATGTGATAAGTTTTCTTAAAGTTTTTTTTTTTTTTTTTCCCCCAAAGAAAACCCATCAGCATACTGTGGATAAGAAGAGTGTATGTATATATTGGCATTTCTAATCCGGATCATTCAACAACCCTTCTTCAATAAACCAGTGAGAAAAAGGATATCCTGGATGAGGGACAAATATACATATCTAAATTGACCCGTGAGGTGATTGTGCGGATTCGAAATGTCTGGGTAGATACAAAAGACCATGAAAAAGGCAGCTGGTTGAAGCCAACTTTCCCGATAGATTGCTAGGTGTGTAACTATATATTGAGAATCGCATTGTTTCTAGCAGTCGAAACCCTTAGACTGACTGCAGCCAGGAGCCCGAAGCCTGGATACGGTTTTCACTTGTCCCTTCTGCACTCGTCCTCGGGCTGTTTGTTTTTCATGATGCACTAGTGGGGATGCTGTGCGTTGATATCGTCACCAAAGCCTAGGGCGGCCCTAGCGACCTAGGGGGCTCGTCCATATTGGTGGTCCTGATGGCATCATACTGTCTATGCTCCTTCAGCTCATCGGGTTCAGTTATGGGTTCTCCTTGACGGTGATTAGCTGCAAGGGCAGCAAGGCGCCTTTGAAACTCGCACTGGTATCCCTGAGGGAAAGAACCTTTCGCAACAACTGCGGAAGCGATGCGGATCCGTCGTATATCATATCATCCCGAATCAGTTTTATCTCAGCAAGCTCAGACGCTTCTCCAGATATCCATTGCTGTTTTACACTGGATTGATGATTATGTCATGAGCTAATCTCAAATAAGCAATAAGCTAACCCAAATAGTAAAATCAGGTCATGTGAGTGATGATATCTTGTAAAGTGTCTGAGAAGAAACAGTTTCTAATTATTAATAACTGTCACGCTCCCGGCCGCGCCAAGGCCCCGCTGCGGTTCCACACGGCCCATCGCTTCCATGCGGATGATTCCATCCCGTCCGAACCGGTTTCCAACCACCCTATGACATCATTCAGATATATCATAGGAAGATCCGATTGATGGATAAGAGAACCCCACTTCTATACAAGGTCAGCAGATTACTCTTTCTTGGCAATGAGACACTGCTGAGGTATCACTTCAGCTATTCTTACTTATGAAATAAGAGAAGAATATTCACTTATTATCTATATAGAATAGCTAGATACTGACTTCTTATCAAAGAAGTCAGTGATTCATTTCTTTTCTTCTACTGAAATATATACAGAAGTTATTACATATCTTATACAATCTTCTTAGTATACTAAGTATTATATCTGTAATATTCTCATAATAACTCTGTAGTCTATAAGCTCACTATTTAAGTAAGATACTTAAGCTCACTTATACAGCTTCTTAAACAACTATCTCTATATAATACTACTAACTAGTCATCACTTCAGTTCTATTATATTATAATTTAAATCACTTAATTTAATTATATGTTTAAATTAGTTAAGTTTTAACAGACTGATATGACTTTATACATCTATACTGAGACTGATTCAATCTCACTCTCTGAGAGAAATACTATATTATTCTCTAGAGTATATATATCTCTACTTCAGCAGAAATCTGAGATTTCTGAACTCACTGTATATTTTAATATAAGCTCTTTAACTGCTTTGCTATTACTGCAGCCTCTACACATCTATATTTATCATGAAGATAGAGAGATTAAGATCAGAGATTTTTCAAGATATAAGAAAAATATCTTATCTGAATTTCACAGCTTTATCTGTACTCTTGAATAGAAATTTCATCTTAATCTGAGTCAGTATAATACTTATAAGATATAAGTAATCTATACTGTCAACCTTCTTGAAGACATCTCTGTAACTACTTGAATTATTAAGAAGAGAGAGCTTGAGTATATTAATACTATTATAACTTAAAAAGAATTCAAGAACTTTCTATTAAATTAAATCAAAGATTACTATAACTGTGACTTCACAGCAGTACAGTGATTTAATATATTATATTAACAAGATAATAAGAATTCTTTCAATTTCAATATAAGATTTAAAGAATATTGAGAGAAATTAACTGATAATTTGAATTAATTAAAAACACAGCTTTATCTTATGAAGCTGACTTATAAGATATAAATAATAATATCACAGTATCAGAGTTTATTAACTAATTATACAGAGCTTATTAATCTGACTTTCTAAATCTATTTAAATAATCAATTCTTTAAGAAAAAGACTAATAAAATTTCTTCTAAGTAACTTATAATAGAATCTAAACAGTACTGTGATGACTTCAGTGTGAAGAAAGTAAAGAAGAATTTCAAGTATTCTGATTCTTGACTCACTGTAAAGAAACACTAAAAAAGATTTAATAAAGATCTCTATTTTAACTGCAGAGCTGATAATTACTATACTAGTAATTATAAGAAGCTGAAGAAGAAAAGAAACTGAGAAGACATCTTCTTAAAGTTAACTTCTCTTCTGACAAATGTATCTGTGAAAGATAAAGAAGAGAAAGAAATGAAGAATTGATAATTCTTATATTTCTGAGTTTATGTTATAATCACAATACATATCTCAAATGAGAAGATATTAGTGAGATATCTATTTAACTCTGAGATAGATACTAACTTTATATTCTATTTCTTTTCTTTAATGAAGAGTTGAAAGAAGATAGATCTATCAGATCATGTGAAATTTACTGATAGAATAAAATATCACTGTTTTAATATAATTCAAGCACAGTGTGTAATCACAGACTTAGAAGAAATCTTTAAGAAGAGCAGTCTGCTTCTTCACACAGTTAATATTATAGATGAGAATATTATTCTAGATCTTCTATAGTTAAAAGAAAATAATTCTCTTATTAACTGAGTTATTCAGATGTGATGATACTGTCTTATTAATGAAGAGATAGTGATAGAGAAATCTGAAGAGTTTTATCAGAAGAGTCTTGAGAAAAAGATTGAGTTAATATACTATATAGCAGATAACTGAGACTTGAGAATAAATAAAGAAGTCATTACTCTTACTGCAAGATTAACAGCAGTATCTGTTATTGAAGATGAATGTATATAATATCTCTTTACAGATTTTAAGAATATCTTTTTGAAAAGAAAAGCAGTGAAGTTTTCTGATATTAAGATATAATATAAGATTTGTCTTGAAGACAGTGTAACAGTGCTATACAGATCTCTTTATAACTTGTCTATAAAGAAATTAAATATTCTGTGTAAATATCTTGAAGAAGTGTAATCAAAGAACTGAATATATTTATTAAAGAGTTCAGCAGAGATGTCTATACTCTTTATATTTAAGAAGAATAGTAGACTACATCTATGCATAGACTACAGAGGCCTCAATAAGATAACAGTTAAGAATTACTATTTATTACTGTTAATTGACAAGATAATTGATTGATTATCTGAAGCAAAGATATTCTTAAAAATTAATATATAGAATGTCTATCATAGAATCAGAGTTAATGAAGACAATGTTTAAAAAATGACTTTTCATACTAAGTACAGCAATTTTAAATATCTTGTTTTATCTTTTAATCTTTATAATGCTTCAGCCATCTTTCAGATCTATATAAATGAGATGCTGCAGAGCCTTGTTAATATCTTCTGTATAATATACTTAGATGACATTCTAATCTTCTTAAAAACAGAGGAAGAACATAATACTCATATTTAAGAAGTATTAAGTTACTTGAGACAGTATTAACTCTATACAAACACTGAAAAATACTCATTCTACATGCAGAAGATTGATTTCTTAGATTATATTATTGAGATGAATAATATTTCAATAAATAGAAGCTGAGTCTTCATCATTAAGAACTGACTGATACTGTGAATGTACTATGAGATGCAGATATTTCTAGAATTTATGAATTTCTATAGATAATTCATTTATACATATTCACAGATTACTGCTTCTCTTACAGATCTGTTAAAGAGAAGTGTGAAAGATAGAAAAACAGAACTGTTTACTCTTATTCAAGACACTGTATAGATGTTTACAGAATTAAAACAAGCTTTCACAGATACTATAATACTGAATCACTTTAATTCTGACTTACTCAGTCAGTGTAAGACTAATGTATTCAGAAATGAGATCTGTGAAATCTTTTCACAGTTGATACTGAAGATCTTTCAATATTGAAAGAATCAGAGAATAATCACTTCTGAGAAAATAGACAATAAATTATCTATAAGAGAAGGCTTTTTCACAGAGTCTATAAGACACTGTAAATGAAAATCAGTAATCTTCTTCTTCAAGAAGTTATCACTCACACAGAGAAGGTATGATACTCATAATCAGAAGATGTTAATAATTGTTAAATTCTTTAAGATCTGATGATATTATCTTCAGAGTAGTAAGTACTCAGTGTGTGATTCAAAGGTTGCTTAAGCCAGCGTACGATTACAGGCGTACGCCGGCTTCTTATATATTGTAATATCATACACTAAATTAATTAGCGTCCGCTATGGCCCCTTTACACTCATACACATATGCTAGTAGTTCGGAAGCGGCCGTGTTATTATCTGACAGTTGTACATTCTTCCAAACCACATCCTCTCTCACCAGATTCAGTCATACTCATGTGACCATGTCATACACCCTAGCTTCATGTGGATTAGCTCATCACTAGCATTTCACAATTGTGTAACCTATCCCTGGTTCAGCTAGCATCTCATGTACATTCTCACAAAGAAACTTCCACTATATTACATCACTTATTCACTAACTTTTCTCATTCTTCAATCATCATCTTCATCATCATTATCATCAAACATCACTATCTCATCTCGGATTTCTACTTCTTCTTCTATTCAACTCTTTTCATCTATTTACCTATCACATTATATGTGTTTCTGACAATGACCCTCTGTTCTCACAACAAGTGTCATTATAGTGCTCATACTGAGCAGTTTATTAGCAGTAAGTGTAATGCATTGTGAAATATACATGATCAGGACTTATTTATCTTCTAACAATTGTCAGAACATACTATCATAGATGACACACTTTCTTCATCTTCTCATATACTCTCTTCATCTTCTCATATACTCTCAACTGTTTCTCTTCTCAGTGAGTTTCTGATTGTGTTTTCTGGCATAATTTTGCATGAATGCAGATGCTGATATGTTTGTTTTTATTTATATAGAATCTTCACATGTTGACAGATCTATGTTCACTGATAATAGTGAACTCAATGTTAAATCATTGATTGAGAACTTGAAGAACATGATAATAAAGAAATTGTCTGTATCATATATAACTGAGTCTTCTGCATTCTCTTCTGCCTTCTCTGTTTCTTTCTCTGCCACTTTCTCTCAATCTTCTACATCTGCCTCTGTGTCTGGTTCTCCCGCTCTCACTACCTCTGTTTTCATAATCTCTGGTTTTGTCATCTCTGTCTTCATTATCAGCTCTTCTCATTTTAAGAAGATATTGCATAGGCTTAATGAACTATATCTTTCAGTATATACACTTCTGCTCTTCTTACTGACTCTCAGAATAATTTATTATATGAAGACTGTGTATAACATAACTATCTGAAGCTCAGTCACAGACACTGATTATTATATTCATTTTAAATATTCATGATAAGACAATTATTCATTCATATCAGAGAATCACTTTCTCTCTTAACAGTGTTAAGATTATAAGTCTTTTTCTTTTTTATCTTTTCTTTCTGACACTGACTTTTCTGTTCTTAGAGAAAATCATTATGAGTTTCACTGTGTACAAAGTTGTGACATTCACAGACATTAAAAAGCTTTTCATAATTATAAAGTTCAATATTACAGAGACATCTGCTCTGATGAATTTCTTCAGAATGATAGATTTATATCAGTCTATTCTCTAGTGTCTGTCATTCAACTTTGTGATGCAGATGAAAGATATTCATGTTTTCAGAAATGAGAACATAGATGTCATACTCTTTTACACTCACAGGTATGAGACTTGTACACCTTGTCTGAAATATCATTGTGAGAATGAGCTGTTCACATACTGTGTTCTGCTTTCTGTATTCTCTCATGTCTCTCTCTCTCTTTCTGAGAAGTCTCATGCATGTTGTAATTGCATGTACAACTCTAAGATCAGTGAGTGTTCATTCAGTAACTGTTCTCATCTCTGATTTTATAATTTTTATACACTAACAATGATTCTTAGTTGCTCTGACATCAGAGGCCATTCTGATCAAAGATGATAACATTATTAAGACTACTCTCTCTCACTCTCAAGCTTCTCTCATCACTTTCTCTCTCTCTTCTGTGAGAAAGGTTGTGTGCACACTGAATTGTAAGTGTTCAGCTCTGAGTGACTTCTGCTGTCATTTATTCAGTTCTGTATCTTCTTCTTCTTCTGTTTCTTTCATCTTCATTTTCTCTGCTCTGACTTCTGGTCCTGCAGGTCTCACACTCTTCTTCAATTTCTCTACATATATGTGTACACATTTCTATATTGACATTCCAGTCAATCTTGTGATAAATGACATTAATGTTGTACACAGAGCAGTAGAGGAATCAGAGACATGCATAGCATTGTTATAAGAGCAGCTTATAGCCCTCGAATTTCTTGCAGACCTTGAGTTTTGAGATTTCTTTTATTTTTGACGTTTTTCAGGTGGTGTGGCATTGGAAATAGATTAAATGTGTGACATATGAAAATGAATGAAGTGTGTATGATAACATTTATCTTTTACAGCTGACTCTTACAGTTGATAATCAATTCATTATCTCTTTTCTTACACTTTTTCTTTATCTGCTAGTTACTACTCTTATGTGACCTCTATATAATACAGTATTCAGTGACTAGGTTCAGTAGCTTTCATCTTTTGTGATTCTGTCTCATACATTATACTGTCTCTCTTTACCTGCTCAGACTACTACAGTAAACAGCTCATTGAAACTAATCTCATCTGATCTCTGAGCATTTCCAGAAGTTGAGATAACTTGATCTCACATGTCTGTGAATGTTTCAGATAGTTTGTTCTCTGTGATCTTCACAATTGAACTGATGTAAACAGTTAAATTCAACTCTGAATTCCTTTTTCTTCTGTAATCTGATTCATGTGTAAGTCTGCTGCTCTGAGACTGCTCTTTACTATGTTACACTCACTGTCTGCAGCATATTATTATACAATCAGCTACAGTCTCATCACTTATTAAAGTGTGATGTTCATCTGATTTCTTCATTTCTTCTCATTCTTTTCTTATAATTGTGAAAAGATCAGAATAAGTGAGATTATCTGATTTGTAAGCATCTATAATTTCTCTTACTTCATGAGACTTTTCAATTATAAGTCTCTTCTTTTTCAATGCTGATAATAGTGCTGTGAATAATCATAATTCACTCAGATCTTACATCTTTGCTTTCATAAGTTATAAATCATTGATTAAGTTGTGTAAGACCTGTCCCTCTGATTCTTTCAATGTGTACATTCTCAGAGAATGTGATTTGAGTATTTTATATAACTCAAATCATCTAGATTGAAACTTCTCAGAATTCTCATTATATATAAGAACTCACATTCTCATCTTGAGACTTAATTTCTTAACAAGTGAGTCTTGTATTCTTTTTGATTGAATTGCTCAGTTCAGGAGTAACTTATTAGCTTTTGCATGTGTGTGACTGATCTCTTTCAATCTTGGTTTCATGTCTGTGACTGTTGTGTCTGCAACTGCTACTACTGCATTCATAACTGCTGTTTCTGCTGCATCTGCAACTGCTTTCTCCCTCATCTTTTCTGAAGCATTCTCTGAAATGCGTGGATGCAATTCATACAACAGGTAGAATGATGAATGCTTGATGACTGCATGCTGCCGGATTCACATGACTAATAGTACCTGACTGAGATATTCATCTCATAATCTTATAGGCTTGCTTACTAGATATTTCATCAGCATGTTGCTCAAGATTTCATTCAAGTGTTCTATCTTTTCATTTATCTGTGAATGATATGACATTGTTCTACAATGTCTTGTCTGTAACTGGTTCATGAAATGCCTTATCACTTCTTCTACAAGATTCACATCATTATCAGTTAAAATCTCACATGGCATTTCATAGTTGACATAGATCTTATTATATAGAAACTTCATCATCACCTTCTCTGTCATCTCTGAAACTGCTTTTGTAACTGGCCAGTCAGTAGTGTAATCAATAGCAGTGATTATTCATCAATTTTCATTTAATGTTCACAGTAATATGTCTATGAGATTCATTTCTCATCATTTAAATAGTTGTATTGTACACTTCATCTGATGTTGTACTTTCTTGTGTTCTAACTCTTTCTTAGATTCTTTTGTGACCTGGTAATTCAGGCACTTGTGAGTGTACATCTGAATGTCCTCAGTCATACTTGATCAGTATACTCTTGATTTGAGTACATTCATGAGTTCAGGGCTTTCTAAGTGACTGAATTCCTTGTGTATATAAGTCATTAAGTTGTGTCTAAATGAAGGTTCTAGATAGAGAGCTTCTGTGTATTCTAGATTGTGATAAAGCACAATGTCATTTTTCAATTTTCTCAGCTTGAAGTTCAGAAGCATCTCTTCTACTACTTTTGTGAGACACTTGTCATCTGACATCTTACCATTCTTCAAGTGAGAGATCATGATGTTCACTTATTCTGATTCCTTGCATTTTCTCAGTGTGTTTAATGTGAATGTTTCTTGTGTCTGATTTGTAGAACTCTCACTTATGAAATCAGATCTGTGACTGATTATATCAGGTATCACTGCATCTGATCTCTTTCAGTATTTGATATAAAGATTGTACACTTGAAACTCTGAGATTCAATATACTAAGCATTTGAAAGGTTTTGTCATTGATTGTAGATAGATAAGACTTTCATGATTTATAATCATCATTATTGTATATCTGTTGTCAATATATCTATTTCATAACATCAGTGTGTGCTTAATTACTAGCAATTTCTTTTCATACACTGAGTAATTGAGCTCAGCGTCTGATAGTTTTCTACTATTATACATTATCAGATGCAGCTTGCTGTTCTTACTCATCTGTAGAAGAGCATCTCTGATAGCCTATTCAAATGTATTCATCTCAATGTAGAAAGGTTTATCATAATCTGGTTGAATAAGCACTGAGAATATTATTATACATTCTCTCAGTGTGAGAAAAGCCTCTTCACATACAGTATTTCAGATAATTGAATAAAACTTCTTCTTTTACAGATTTGCATTCATTTCTCTTAAGAGATCTGAGAGTGATGCAGATATTCATGTAAAATCCTTGATAAATCTGCAGTAGTATAAGACTAACTCAAGAAACTGTTATACATAATATACATTTCTCAGCTGTGATTAATTCACTATGACATTCAATTTCTCTGAGATAAGATATATACAGTCATCACTCACTACATGTTCTATAAACTTCAACTCTTTCATTTCAAACACACACTTAATTAATTTAATATAGAGCTTATGCTCTGCTAGAGTTATAAGCACTTTATCAAGATACTTCAGATGTTCATTGTATAAGTTTGAAAAGACTAGAATATTATCAAGATATACAAGACATGAGATTTCATTCTATTTATGAAGAATTATATTCATCATCATTTGAAAGATGATGAGTGCATTTATCAGATCAAATGACATTATCAGGAATTCAAACTTTCTCTATTATATATTAAATACAGTTCACAGAACTGACAGTTCATCTACACAGATCTGTCAGTATTCTGAGAGAAGATTAATCTTTGATAGATATTAGGTGTTTCTGACTATATTCAACTATTATTGAATTCATGACAGTGAATATTCATTCTTGATTGTAAGCTTGTTAAGTGCTTAATAATCAATACACATTCATCACTCCTCATCTGTCTTTTTCATGAATAGAACTGAAAAGCCTCACACACTTGATAAGAGTTATATAAGATTATATTCTAGAAGGTCAGTGATCTGATACTTCTGTTCTTTGAGATGCATTTATGACAGAGAATACACATTCTGATTGACTGATTTTATGTCCTCTATATCAATCTCATGTACAAATCCTTGTTTCAGCAGCAATTTCAGTGAAAGATCTGTTCAGAAGATCTTCTCATACTTCTTCAGAAGCTTCTTCATACACTTATTCTCTTATATATTCTTTATCTTGATTTTCTTCACTTTCAGATTCTGTATGACATACAGAATGCTTTCAGAGAAGATCTTGTAAATTATTCTCTTTACTTATTAATGTATAAGCAGATTTAATTCTTCTATATCAGAGACATGAAATGTCCTTCTCATATTAGTTAATAGAATTGTATGAACTGTTTTCTTTCTATCAGTCAACTGCATATGACATGTACATCATTGAATCTGCAGATTGAATCTTTGAAATCAATCAAGTCTGAGAATAAGATTGTATTTCATATTCTGCAGCTCTTACACTCAAATATAGCAAGATCATTCTCTGAAGTGCAAGAGAACTCTTATCTTTACAGGTAATATCAAATATCAGTTATCAGATAATCTTATACATCAGAGATTCTTCACTTAGCAGATTTCTTTCAATCTTCAGATTATATAATTATCAATATATTGTATAGAAGCTTCTGTATCTGTTAACACTTTTACAGCTATCTCTTAATTCTTACTTAAGTGTCTCTTATATATTAATATTTCAGGTCTCAAGGTATTGAGATAAGTATTCACTTCATTCTTACTCACTCTTCAGTCAGAAGCCTGCTTCTTCTTTATATTTATAAAATTCAGACAGTCATCTAACATAGACATCTCTTTCACTTTAAAGACTTTTTATAGAATATCAGCAAGTGTCTTCAAGCTCACTGATTCTGCTAGTTTTTTAACTCTCTTACTTCTCTTAACTGTGTATGCTGAGTGTAATCTTTTATATCATGATTTTAGCATCTGCAGTTGAAGCAAGCTCAATGCTCATAATATCAAGATTTTCACTCAGAGAATTTCTTTTTCAGAGAATTCAGTACTTTAGTGATAGTATTCAGATCTAGATTCATCATATCTGAGTATATAACTTGTGTTATAGAAGTCTGATTACTCATTCTTCACTGAGATATACTCAATTGCAGTATTTTCTATTACAATTGACTCACTTATTTCTGTATAATGAGAATGTTGTATGCTTCTTTCACTGTGTCTGATTATAAGATTAAGCATTTTCATTTCACTCTCAACTCAGACATAAGATTATGAATGAAGATCTATAAACAGAATAATATTAAAAGCTCTTTATTCAATATAAGATAGTATAAACTGAAGTGTGTGAAGTATGATATAAGATTACTCACTTGTCTACACTCAGTGAAGTATTTATAACACTTATCTCATATATTCACTTTCTCAAAGTTGTGCAAGATTTATTTGAAAAACTCATTTCATATTTATAAGAATGAATATCACTCTGAGTCTGTGAGATTTATCTTTTTATCAGTTATTCATAATGACTTCACTTTTCTGCATAGAAATGCAGCAGATCTTAAAACTTGTTGAAATTTCATTGACTATCTGTCTGTAAGTTCATATTTAATCTGATAATATAATTACATCTGACTTAGTCAGCTGATTACAGCATCATTTTTTCAATCATTATTGAAGCTTAATGACTCTGACAGATCTTTCAGCTTGATATATCTCATACTCAGATTCTCATCCTGCACAGTAATCTCTGATAATGTGTATACTTCTGAAGAGATCATGAACAATCATGATGAGATCTTCAGGTTTGATATAGTTATCTGTCTGTATAAACATTTGATCGCCTGCTGCAGGCCTAAGATCTGGTTTTCTCTATTCTTATTAATAATGATGATTGCATCAGCAAAGCTCTTCATAGTGAATGCTTGATTCACAGCAAATGTCAATTGTTGTTTAACTTCTGCCTCAGCCTGCCACTGTGTACACAAGGCCTCAATCTCATTTAGAATCCTTGTACACATACAGAGCTTCAATTCTGGTTCAGCAGTTTCAGCTGCTTTTCTTACTGCTTTAAGTAAACCCTCTGAGAGATTCTGCATATCTTTCAGTTCAGGTAGCAGAGAAGAGTGTTGTTCATATCAGCTAGAAAAGGTATTTATTTCAGTGGTTTCTGATTGATTGTATGATGTCTATCATTATATCACTATATCACTGTATCATTATATCACTATATCACTGTATTGTTATATCACTATATCATTCTATCGCTATATCATTATATGATTTCTGTTATCATTGTACAACTCTGGTGATGGCCATCCCCTCTTTTATCTCTTTGAGTGAAGAGTGATCTTCTTTGAATCTGGTTCATTACTTTCATTTCTTTCTCACACCTCATCTGTTCATGTCTCATACATGGCATTCGTCTGAGTGTGAAGTTTTCCCTCAATAAGTGAAGCAGTATCAATCAGATGCTCTTCTGCTCACTGCTCTTCATACACTATCTTTTGAGATGTTTTAGAACCACACTGGCATGATAACTACAAATTGCTTCATAGACAGAATTATCATGTCCTGGAGAAGTCTGTGCTTCTCACTGATTTTTAGACATGCTATCAGATGTGATTCAAAGATTGCTTAAGCCAGTATACAATTACAGGTGTACATCGGCTTCTTATATATTGTAATATTATACACTAAATTAATTAGTGTCTGCTATGGCCTCTTTACACTCATACGCATACGCTAGTAGTTCAGAAGCAGCCGCATTATTATCCGACAGTCGTACGTTCTTCCGAACTACAAGTGTAAGTTCTTACTAATCATGCAAATCTGTATTACTTCTTGATAACAAAGAGCTTGATAGAACATTAAGTCAGATGAGCAAAGCTGCTTTCAGAGTATGATTTCTATATTTAATACTGTTCAGATTAACTTAATCTCACTAATACACTGTTCAGATAGCCTGATTATAATATTATTAATACAGAGAAGAATTCTATAAAAGAATCTCTGTTATCACTGCAGAAGAAGCTGACTGCAGAGAGTTGAGATTCTCTGAAGCTCAGAAACAGTGTCAGTAAGACAGCTGTATAACTCAGTATAGAAGATGAAAGAAAACTCAGATCTCTGCAGAGAACTGACACTGAAGATTATAAGCTTCTCATATTATATCTTACAATTATTGAATTGATAAAGAATGAAACAGTCTACAATCTTCTAACTTAACTACTTTTGAAATTCATTAATAAGTTACAGAAGAGAGATATCTCTACTACAGCTTAAATTTAAAAGTTAAAGAAGAAAGAATTCAGTTTAAACTTGAAAGAGATAGACTCTGAGTGAGACAGTGCTGCTAAGAAATTAAATCACTGATAACTAAAAGAATATAAACTTCTACTACTGAATGATTCAGTCTTTATTTCTTGTAGCAGAGTGATATGTCAGAAGTTATTGAGAATTTATTATAATGATTCTCATGCAGAGCACTTTGAGTTAGAAAAGACTGAGAAGCTTCTAAAATATAAATATATTTAAGACAAGCTCTGAGCAGATGTTAAAGAGTATATTGAGACTTATAATATCTATCAAAGAATAAAGATTCTGTGATATAAGTAATACAGTGAGTTAGCATCACTGTCTATTTCAAAGAGCTCATGATAGAATCTATTAATGAATTTCATAGTTGACCTATTAAAGTTGACAAGAGTCAAAGAATATAACTTAATTTTAGTTATTATTAACTACTTCATAAAGATAATCAGATATATTTCTACTTATAAAAAGATTAAAGTCTCTGAATTGACTGATCTGTTTTTAGATATTATTATTTATGATCACAGTGCTCTGAAATCATTAATAACAGATTAAGAATCTCTCTTCATTAGTAAATACTGATCAGCTTTTTACTATTATCTTATAATAAGACATCTTCTCAGTACTGCATTTCATTCACAGACAGATAGTCAGACTGAATATCAGAATCAGATACTAGAACAGCATCTTTAAGCATTCTATTTATATTATTAGAATGATTAACTTAAACATCTTCTAATTACTGAATTTATATATAACAATGTAAAGAATGTAATCTTAAAGATATCTTCTTTCTATACTTATTATGAATATAATTCTTCATTACTCAGTTGTGGTTCGGAAGAATGTACAACCATCGGATAATAACGCGGCCGCTTCCAAACTACTAGTGTACGCGTACAAGTGTAAAGGGGCCATAGCAGCCACTAATTAATTTAGTGTACAATATTACAATATATAAGAAGCCGGTGTACGCCTGTAATCATACACTGACTTAAGCAATCTTTGAATCACATCTGATAGCATGTCTAAAAACCAGTGAGAAGCACAGGCTTCTTCAGAGCATGATAATTTCATCTACAAAGCAATTTATAGTTATCATGCCAGTGTGGTTCTAGAACATCTCAAAAGATAGCATATAAAGAGCAGTGAGCAGAAGAGCATCTGATTGATACTGCTTTGCTTATTGAGGGAAAACTTCACACTTAGATGAATATCACATATGCAAACAGATGAGGTGTGAGAAAGAGAATGAGAGCAGTGAACCAGATTCAAAGAAGTCTGCTCCCTACTCAAAAAAAGAATAAAAAGAGAGAAGTGATCATCACTGAAGTTATATAATAATAACAGAAATCATATAACAATATAGTGATATAATGATATAGTGATAGAATGATATATTAATATAATAACACAGTGATATAATAATAGACATTATATAATTAACAAGAAACCTGAAATGAATATCTCTTCTAGCTAATACAAATAACACTCTTCTCTACTACCTGAATCAGAAGATATGCAGAATCTCTCAGAGAGTTTACTCAAAGTAGTAAGAAAAGCAGCTGAAACTGCTGAACTGAAATTGAAGCTCTGTACATGTATAAGAATTCTAAATGAGATTGAGGCCTTGCATACACAGTGGCAGGCTGAGACAGAAGTTAAATAATAATTGACATTCACTGCAGATTAAGTATTCACTATGAAGAGCTTCACTGACACAATCATCATCATTAATAAGAATAGAGAATCAGATCTTAGACCTGCAGCAGAAGATTGAACATTTACATAGATAGATAACTACACTAAATCTGAAGATCTTATTACAATTGTTCACAATCTCTTCAGAAGTATACACATTATTGAAGACTGCTGTGCAGAATGAGAATCTGAGTATGAAATATATCAAGTCAGAAGATCTGCTGAAGTTACTAAGCTTTAATAATAACTGAAAAAATGATGCTGTAATCAGCTGACTAAGTCAGATGCAATTATATTATCAGATTGAATATGAACTCACAGATAGATACTTAACAGAATTTTAATAAGTCTTAAGATCTGCTGTATTTCTACATGAAAAAGCAAAGTTATTATGAATGACTGATGAAAAGATGAATCTCACAGACTCAGAGCAATATTCATTCTTATAAATATAAAATGAGTTTTTCAAATGAATCTTACATAACTTTGAGAAAGTGAATATATGAGATAAGTGTTATAAACACTTCACTGAGTGTAGATAAATGAGTAATCTTACATCATACTTCACACACTTCAGCTTATACTATCTTGCATTGAATGAAGAGCTTTTAATATCTTTCTATTTACAGATCTTTATTCATGATCTTACATCTGAGTTGAGAGTGAAATGAAAATACTTAATCTTATAATCAGACACAGTGAAAGAAGTATATAATATTCTTATTATATAAGAATAAGTGAGTCAATTATGACAGAAAATACTGCAATTAAGTATATCTTAGCAGAGAACAGATAATCAGACTTCTATAACACAAGTTATATATCTGAATATGATGAATCTAGATCTGAATGTCATTGCTAAAGCACTGAATTCTCTGAAAAAGAAATTCTCTGAGTGAAAATCTTGATATTATGAGTATTGAGCTTGCTTCAACTGCAGACATTAAAATCATGATATAAAAGATTACACTCAGTATGCACAGTCAAGAGAAGTAAGAGAGTCAAAAAACTAGCAGAATTAATGAGCTCAGAGACACTCACTGATATTCTATGAAAAGTCTTCAAAGTGAAAGAGATGCTCATGTTAGATGATTCTCTGAATTCTGTAAATGTAAAGAAGAAGTAGACTTCTGAATGAGATGCAGATGAGGATAATGAAGTGAACACTTATCTCAATGTCTTAAGACCTGAAATGTTAATGTATAGAGAGCACTTGAATAAGAATTAAGAGATGACTGTAAAAGTATTAGCAGACACAGAAGCTTCTATATAATATATTAATAATTATATAATCTGAAGATTGAAAGAAGTCTGCTGAGTAAAGAATTCTCAATGCATAAGATTATCTGATAACTGATATTTAATATCATCTGCAAGAGTAAGAGTTCTCTTGCACTTCAGAGAATAATCTTGCTATATTTAAGCACAAGAGCTGCAGAACATGAAATATGATCTTATTCTCAGACTTGATTGATTTCAAAGGTTCAATCTGCAGATTCAATAGTGTACATGTCATATACAGTTGACTGATAGAAAGAAAACAGTTCATATAATTCTATTAACTGATATGAGAAGAACATTTCATATCTCTGATATAGAAGAATTAAATCTGCTTACACATTAATAAGCAAAGAGAATGATTTATAAGATCTTATCTGAAAGCATTCTGTATATCATATGAGATCTAGAAGTGAAGAAAATCAAGATAAAAGATATACAGAAGAACAAGTGTATGAAGAAGCTTCTGAAAAAGTATAGAAAGATCTTCTAAACAGATCTTTCACTGAAATTACTGTCAGAATGAGAATTTGTATATGAGATTGACATAGAGAATATAAAACCAGTCAATCAGAATGTGTACTCTCTATCACAAACATATCTTGAAGAACAGAAGTGTTAGATCACAGATCTTCTAGAATGTAATCTTATATAACTCTTATCAAGTGTGTGAAGCTTTCCAGTTCTATTTATGAAAAAGATAAGTGAGAAATAATAAATGTGTATTGATTATTAAGCACTTAATAAGCTTATGATCAAGAATAAATATTCACTGTTATAAATTCAACAACAGTTGAATATAATTGAAAATATCTGATATCTATTAAAGATCAATCTTCTTTCAGAATACTGATAGATCTGTGTAGATAAACTGTCAGTTCTGTGAACTGCATTTAATATATAATGAAGAAAGTTCAAATTTCTGATAATATTATTTAGTCTGATAAATGCATCTGTCATCTTTCAAATGATGATGAATACAATTCTTTATAAATAGAATGAAATCTCATATCTTGTATATCTTGATAACATTCTAGTCTTTTCAAACTCATATAATAAACATCTGAAGTATCTTGATAAAGTGTTTATAACTCTGACAGAGTATAAGCTCTATATTAAATCAATCAAGTGTGTGTTTGAAATGAAAGAGTTAAAGTTTATAGAATATGTAGTAAGTGATGACTGTATACACCTCATTCTGAAGAAATTGAATGTCATAGTGAATTAGCTGCAGCTGAGAAATGTACATCATATATAACAGTTTCTTAAGTTAGTCTTATACTACTGCAGATTCATCAAGAATTTTGCATGAATATCTATATCACTCTCAGATCTCTTAAGAGAAATAGATATAAATCTGTGAAAGAAGAAGTTTTATTCAATTATCTGAAATATTATATATGAAGAGACTTTTCTCACACTGAGAAAATATATAACAATATCTTCAGTGCTTATTTAATCAGATTATGATAAATCTTTCTACATTGAGATAGATATATCTGAATGAGCTATCAGAGACACTCTTCTACAGATGAGTAAGAATAGCAAGCTGCATCTGATGATGTATAATGATAGAAAACTATCAGACACTGAGCTCAATTACTCAGTGTATGAAAAGGAATTGCTAGTGATCAAGCACATGCTAACATTGTGAGATAGATATATTGACAACAGACATACAATAATGATGATCATGAATTATGAAAGTCTTATCTATCTACAATTAATGATAAAATCTTTTAAATGCTTAGTATATTGAATCTCAGAGTTTCAAGTGTACAATCTTCATATTAAATACTGAAAGAAATTGAATGCTATGATATCTGACACAATCAGTCACAGATCTGATTTCATGAGTGAGAGTTCTGTGAATCAGATATAAGAAATGTTTGCATTAAACACACTGAGAGAATGCAAGGAATCAGAATGAGTGAATGTTATAATCTCTTACTTAAAGAATAACAAGATGTCAGATGATAAGTGTCTTATAAAAGTAGTAGAAGAGATACTTCTGAACTTCAAGCTGAGAAAATTGAAAAATGATGTTATACTTTACTATGATCTAGAATACACAGAAGCTCCCTATCTAGAATCTTCATTTAGACATGACTTGATGACTTATATACACAAGAAATTCAGTCACTTAGAAAGCTCTGAACTCATAAGTGTACTCAAATCAAGAGTATACTGATTAAGCATGACTGAGAATATTCAGATGTACACTCACAAGTGTCTGAATTATCAGATTATGAAAGAATCTAAGAAAGAGTTAGAATGTGAGAAAGTATAACATCAGATGAAGTATATAATACAACTATTTAAATGATAAGAGATGAATCTCATAGACATATTATCATGAACATTAAATGAAAATTAATAAATAATCACTGCTATTAATTACACTACTGACTGATCAGTCATGAAAGCAGTTTCAGAGATAACAGAGAAGATGATGACAAAGTTTCTACATAATAAGATCTATATTAACTATGAAATATCACATGAGATTCTAACTAATAACAGTGCAAATCTTGTAGAAGAAGTAATGAGACATTTCATAAGCTAGTTATAGATAAGATATCATAGAACAACATTATATTATCTACAGATAAATAGAAAGATGAAATGCTTGAATGAAATCTTGAGTAACATGCTGATGAAATATCTAGTGAGCAAGTCTACAAGACTATGAAATGAATATCTCAGACAGGTACTACTGATCACATGAATTTAACAGTATGCAGTCTTCAAGTGTTTATCATTCTATCTGTTGTATGAATTGCATCTGTGCATCCTGGAGAATGCTTTGAAAAAGATGAGAGAGAAAACAGCAGTTATAGACATAGTAGTAGCAGTTGCAGATGCAACAGTCATGAACACAGAATCAAGATTGAAAGAGATCAGTCACACACATATAAAAGCTAATGAGTTACTTCTAAACTGAGTAATTCAATTGAAAAGAATACAAGACTCACTAGTTAAGAAATTGAGTCTTAAGATGAGAATATAAGTTCTTGTATATAATGAGAGTTCTGAGAAGTTTCAATCTAGATGATTTAAGTCATATAAAATACTCAAATCACATTCTCTGAGAATATACACATTGAAAGAATCAGAGAAATAAGTCTTACATAACTTAATAAATAATTCATGACTTGTAAAAGCAAAGATATAAAACCTAAGTGAATTATAATTATTCATAACACTATTATCAGTGTTAAAAAAGAAGAGACTTATAATTGAAAAGTCTTATAAGATAAGAGAAATCATAGATACTTATAAATCAGATGATCTCACTTATTCTGATCTTTTCATAATTATAAGAAAAGAATAAGAAGTAATAAAGAAATCAGATGAATATCACACTTTAATAAGTAATAAGACTGTAGCTGATTATATAATAACACACTGCAGACAGCAGATGTAATATAGTAAAGAATAATCTCAAAGTGACAGACTTATATATAAGTCAGATTACAGAAGAAAAAGAAATTCAGAGTTAAATTTAACTATTTATATCAGTTTAATCACAGAGATCACAGAGAATAAACTATCTGAAACATTTATAAACACATAAGACTAAGCTATCTCAATTTCTGAGAATGCTCAGAGATTGAATGAGATTAGTTTCAATGAGCTGTTCACTATAGTAATCTGAGCAGGTAAAGAGAGACAGTATAATATATAAGACAGAATTACAAAAGATGAAAGCTACTGAATCTAGTCACTGAATACTGTATTATATAGAGATCATATAAGAGTAGTAGCTAGCAGATAAAGAAAAAGTGTAAGAAAAGAAAAGAAATAATGAATTGATTATCAACTGTAAAAATCAGTTGTAAAAGATAAATATTATTATACATATCTCATTCATTTTCATATATCACATGTTTAATCTATTTTCAACATTACATTATTTGAAAAATATTAAAAATAAAGAAAATCTCAAAACTTGAAATCTGTAAGAAATTTAAGAGCTATAAGCTACTCTTGTAATAATACTATATATATCTCTGATTTCTCTACTACTCTGTGTATGATATTAATGTCATTTATTACAAGATTGACTGAAATGCTAATATAGAAATATACACATATATATGTAGAGAAATTAAAGAAGAGTACAGAACTCACAGAATCAGAAGCTAGAGTAGAGAGAGTGAAGATGAAAGAAATAGAAGAAGAAGAAGATACAGAATCAGATAAATAATAGTAAGAGTCACTCAGAGCTAAATACTTATAATCTGATATACACACAATCTTCTCTGCAGAAGAGAAAGAGAAAGTGATAAGAGAAGCTTAAGAGTAGAAGAGAATAGTCTCAACAGTGTTATTATTTTTAATTAAAATAATCTCTGATACTGAAGTAACTAAGAACTATTATTAGTATATAAAACTGTAAAAGCAGAGATAATAATTACTGAATAAACACTCACTGATCTTAGAATTGTATATGTAATTACAACACACACAAGACTTCTCAGAAAGAGAGAGAGAGATATAGAAGAATACAGAAAGCAGAACACAGTATATAAACAGCTCATTTTCATAATAACATCTTAGACAAGATGTATAAGTCTCACACTTACAGATGTAAAAGAGTACAATATTCATATTTCTGTTTCTGAAAACACAGATATCTTTTATCTGCATTACAAAGTCAGATAATAGATGTCAGAGAATAGACTGATATAAATCTATTATTCTAAAGAAATTCATCAGAGTAAATATCTCTATAATATTGAACTTTATAGTTGTAAAAAGCTTCTTAATATCTGTGAATATTATAACTTTATACACAGTAAAACTTATAATGATTTCTCTTAAGAACAGAAAAATCAGTATCAGAAAGAAAAGATGAAAAATGAAAAGACTTATAATCTAGATACTGTTAAAAGAAGAGATGATTCTCTAATATAAATAAATAATTGTCTTATTATAAATATTTAAAATGAATATAATAATCAGTATCTGTGACTGAGCTTTAGATAGTTATATTATACACAGTCTTTATACAATAAATCATTCTGAGAGTTAGTAAGAAGGGTGAGAGTGTATGTGCTGAGAAATGTGATTCATTAAGTCTACACAATATCTCCTTGAAACAGGGAGAGCTGATAATGAAAGCAGAGGCAGTAAAATCGGAGATCGCGGGAACAGGAGTAGCAGGAGCAGGAGAATCAGACACAGAAACAGATATAGAAGATTGAGAAGGAGCAGCAGAGAAAGAAACAGAGAGAGCAGAGAGAGATGCAGAAGACTCAGTCATATATAATATGAGTAATTTCTTCATTATCATGTTCTTCAAGTTCTCAATCAATGATTCAATATTGAGTTCACTATCATCAGCAGACACAGATCTGTCAATGTGTGAAGATTCTATATAAATAAAAACAAACATATCAGCATCTGTGTCCACGCAAAATCATGCCAGAAAACATGATCAGAAACCCGCTGAGAAGGAAATGATCAGAGGCATATGAGAAGATGAAGAAGATGTGTTATTCATAGTAATACATTCTGATGATTGTTAGAAGATAAACAAGTCCTGATCATATTTCACAATGTGTTACACTTACTACTAATGAACTGCCTGGTGTGAGCACTACAATGATGCTTGTTATGAGAACAGAGAGTCATTGCCAGAAATGTGTACAATGTAATAGATGAACAGATAGAAAGAGTTGAACAGAAGAAGAGGTAGAAATCTTGAATAATGATAATATTCAATAATGATGAAGAAGATGAATGAGAAAAGTTAGTGAATAAGTGATATAATATAGTGAAAGTTTCTTTATAAGAGTGTACACAGAATGCTAGCTGAATCAGAGATAGATCACATAATTGTAAAACACTAGTGACAAGCTAATTCACATTAAGCTAGAATGTACAACATGGTCACATGAGCGTGACTGAATCTGGTGAGAAAGGATGTGATTCAGAAGAATGTATGACTGTCAGATAATAACACAGCTGCTTCCAAACTACTAGTGTACGTGTATGAGTGTAAAGGGGCCATAGCGGCTGCTAATTAATTTAGTGTACAATATTACAATATATAAGAAGCCGGCGTACGCCTGTAATTGTACGCTGGCTTAAGCAACCTTTGAATCACACAGTGACATCATGAATGACATTTCAAAGAGAGAGATAGACAGTCAGAATATTAGATAGATATAGAGAATGAAGTATTTCTCAGTATTAAAAGTAAAAGTGAGATTGAAACTTTTAAATAAAATTTATGAGAAGATAGTAAAAAGCATTCACTATATTCAGAAGTAGTAGATAAAATACTATAATTAAAAACATCTTTCAATGAAGTTCTTAATAGAGAATTAAGTACTACTTTTAGCAAAGAATATTAATATAATAAGACTGTGTAAGAAGCTTAGTAAGTAATGACTAGAATCTTTCTCAGTAATAAGAGTGATAAGTAAGCAGATATATAAGTTAAAATTATTTATAGAATTGAAATTAATTTATTCTATTTTTCACATTTTCTATTTGAAGCTCTATAAGTAATGTCTTAAGACAGAGTCATCTCAGCTGAATAATATTAAGATTAAGAATGATATCAAATATTTTATGAAGAAAATATTGAATAAGTGAATATATTACAGCAAGCTTCAATATCTTATTAAATAAGAAGATTATTTATTATCAGAGAATTTATAAGAACTGCTTAAGTATTTAAAAAATACTGAGAAAGAGATTGTAAGCTATAAGATAACTAGTAGAGATTACTCTGTTATATATCAGAGATATTAAGTAAGAAATATCACTTAAAACTTCTTATTTTTTTTAAAGAGTTTTTTAGAGATAATCTCATAGTAATGAGCTGATATCTTATAGACTCTATAGCACTCTTCTTCTATTTTCTCTTAAAGAGTTTTTTAGAAGTTTAATAAAACTATACAAGTGTAAAATTCCTGAAGTAGTTAGAGAAAAGAGATATTGAAAATCAATAAAAAGATTAATATTATTAACTCACAGACTACTACTATTCTAATAGAGCTGCAGTCTGCTGAAAAAGTAAAAAGAGAGATCAGAGTCTACTTATTAATAATTATATTCTTATTAAATTTATTCTTCACTGTTAAAGTCTTCAGTACTAATATCTTTATCTACTGAGAAGTTAGTGCTACAGCACTGCAGAAGAGCATGAGAAATGTATAAAAATATCAATTTATTAACTTATAAAGCATCTCAGTTATCTGCTTTAATTAAAGTGAGATTCTCTTCAATCAGTGATTAATCTCTACAGTGCTTTTAACAGTGATATTAGCTAATCTCTTCTTAAGATCAGTTATTCTGAGATGTTTTTTCATTTCAGAGACTCATACTTTCATCTTCTTTTATAGATAAGTAAGAGAGATCTTCTCAGTCTTGACAGAATCTGTTAATACTTAGAGCTCTGAGATTCTCACTCTGTACTGCTTAAGTATCTAAACTTCTTATTGTGATTCAAAGGTTGCTTAAGCCAGCGTACGATTACAGGCGTACGCCGGCTTCTTATATATTGAATCTCGTACGCTAAATTAATTAGTGGCCGCTAGGGCCCCCTTTACATTCGTACACTAGTAGTTCGGAAGCGGCCGCGTTATTATCCAACAGTTGTACATTCTTCCAAACCACATCCTCTCTCACCAGATTCGGTCACGCTCATGTGATCATGTCATACATCCTAGCTTCATGCAGATTAGCTCACCACTAGTGTTTCACAATTGTGTGATCTATTTCTGATTCAGCTAGTGTTCTGTGTATACTCTTACAAAGAAACTTTCACTATATTACATCACTCATTCACTAACTTTTCTCATTCTTCAACTATCATCTTCATCATCATCATCATCAAATGTCATTATCATCTCAGATTTCTACTTCTTCTTCTGTTCAACTCTTTCTATCTGCTTATCTATCACATTGTATGCATTTCTGACAATGACTCTCTGTTTTCATAACAAGTGTCATTGTAGTACTCATATCAGACAGTTCATTAGCAGTAAGTGTAATGCATTGTGAAATATGATTAGAACTTGTTTATCTTCTAACAATCATCAGAACAACATATTATCATGAATGACATATCTTCTTCATCTTCTTATATACTCTCAACTGTTTCTCTTCTTAGTGAGTTTCTGATCATGTTTTCTGACATGATTTTGCATAAATGCAGATGCTGATATATTGTTTTTATTCACATAGAATCTTCACATGTTGACAGATTCATATCTGTTAATGATAGTGAACTCAATGTTGAATCATTGATTAAGAACTTGAAGAACATGATAATGAAGAAATTGTCTGTATTATATATAATCAGATCTTTCACATTTCTCTCTGCTCTCTCTGTTTCTTTCTCTGCTACTCTCTCTCAATCTTCTACATCTGTCTCTGTGTCTGGTTCTCCCGCTCCTGCTACCTCTGTTTTCATGACTCTCACTTCTGTCACTTCTGATTTTATCATCTCTGCTTTCATAACCAGCTCTCCCTGTTTCAAGAAGATGTTATGTAGACTTAATAAATCATATCTCTCAGTGTGTATACTCTCATCCTTCTTACTGACTCTCAGAATGATTTATTGTATAAAGACTGTGTATAATATAACTATCTGAAGCTCAGTCATGAATGCTGATTATTACATTTATTTTAAATATTCATGATGAGACAATTGTTCATTCATATCAAAGAATCATTCTCTCTCTCAACAGTATTGAGATTATAAGTCTTTTTCTTTTTCATCTTTTCTTTCTGATGCTGATTTTTCTATTCTTAGAGAAAATTATTATGAGTTTTACTGTGTATAAAGTCATGACATTCACAGATATTAAGAAACTTTTTATAATCATTAAATTCAATATTATAAGTACATTCACTCTGATGAATATCTTTGATATAATCAATCTGTATCAGCCTATTCTCTGGTGTTTGTTATCTGACTTTGTGATGCAGATGAAGAATATCTGTGTTTTCAGAAATGAAAATATGAATATCATACTCTTTTACATCTGCAGGCATGAGGCTTATACATCTTGTCTGAGATGTCATTATGGGAATGAGCTGTTTGCATGCTGTGTTCTGCTTTCTGCATTTCTCTGTGTCTCTCTCTCTCTTTCTGAGAAGCCTTGTATATGTTGTAATTACACATACAACTCTAAGATCAGTGAGTGTTCATTTAATAACTATTCTTATCTCTGATTTTGCAATTTTTATATATTAATAATGATTCTTAATTACTTCAGTGTCAGAGATCATTCTGATTGAAGATGATAACACTGCTGAGACTACTCTCTTCTGCTCTCAAGCTTCTCTCATCACTTTCTCTCTCTCTTCTGTGAGAAAGATTGTGCACACACTGAGTTGTAAGTGTTCAGCTTCAGATGACTCTCACTGTTATTTATTCAGTTCTGTGTCTTCTTCTTCTTCTGTTTCTTCTGTCTCTATTCTCTCTGTTCTGGCTTCTGATTCTGCAGGTTCTGCACTCTTCTTCAATTTCTCTACATGTACATGTGCACATTTCTATATTAGTATTTCAGTCAATCTTGTGATAAATGACATTAATGTTGTACACAGAGTGATAGAGGAATTGAAGACATGCACAGTGTTATTGTGAGAGCAGCTTGCAGCTCTTAAATTTCTTACAGATCTCAAGTTTTGAGATTTTCTTTGTTTTTAGCATTTTTCAGGTGATGTGATGTTGAAAATAGATTAAATATGTGACATATGAAAATGAATGAAATATGTATAATAACATTTGTCTTTTACAGCTGACTTTTACAGTTAATGATTAATTCATTATTTCTTTTCTTTTCTTATGCTTTTTCTTTATCTGCTAGTTACTACTCTTATATAATCTCTATATAATACAGTGTTCAATGACTAGGTTCAGCAGCTTTCATCTTTTGTGATTCTGTCTTATGTATTATACTGTCTCTCTTCACTCACTCAGATTACTACAGTGAATGACTCATTGAAACTAATCTCACTCAATCTCTGAGTGTTCTCAGAGATTGAGATGACTTGATTTCATACATTCACAGATGTTTCAGATAGTTTATTCTCTGTAATCTCTGTAATTGAACTGATGTAAACAGTTAAATCTAACTCTGAATTTCTTTTTCTTCTGTGACCTGACTCATGTGTAAGTCTGCTGCTTTGAGACTGCTCTTTATCACATT
The DNA here is from genome assembly GCF_000003855.2 of Blastomyces gilchristii SLH14081. Lineage (NCBI taxonomy): Eukaryota > Fungi > Ascomycota > Eurotiomycetes > Onygenales > Ajellomycetaceae > Blastomyces > Blastomyces gilchristii. The sequence goes on from NW_003101671.1 coordinate 843,732, forward strand.
GCATCTGCTATCTGCAGTGTGTTATTATATAACTGACTACAGTCTCATCACTTATTGAAGTGTGATATTTATCTGATTTCTTCATTTCTTCTCATTCTTTTCTTATAATTATGAAAAGATCAGAATAAGTAAGATTATCTGATTTGTAAGTATCTATAATTTCTCTTACTTTGTAAGACTTTTCAATTATAAGTCTCTTCTTTTTCAACACTGATAATAGTGCTGTGAATGATTATAATTCACTCAGGTCTTGTATCTTTGCTTTCATAAGTCATAAGTCATTGATTAAGTTGTGTAAGATCTATCTCTCTGATTCTTTCAATGTGTATGTTTTCAGAGAATGTGATTTGAGTATTTTATATGACTCAAATCATCTAGATTGAAACTTCTCAGAACTCTCATTGTGTATAAGAACTTATATTCTTATCTTGAGACTCAATTTCTTAACAAGTGAGTCTCATATTCTTTTCAATTGAATTGCTCAGTTCAGGAGTAACTTGTTAGCTTTTGTATGTGCATGACTGATCTCTTTCAATCTTGATTTCATGTCTGTGACTGTTGTGTCTGCAACTGCTACTACTGTGTCTGTAACTGCTGTTTTCTCCCTCACCTTTTCTGAAGCATTCTCTGAGATGCGCGGATGCAATTCATATAACAGGTAGAATGATGAATGCTTGAAGACTGCATGCTGTTGAATCTGTGTGACCAGTAGCACCTGCCTGAGATATTCATCTCATAGTCTTGTAAACTTACTCACTAGATATTTTGTCAGCATGTTACTCAAGATTTCATTCAAGTATTCTATCTTCTCATTCATTCATGAATAATATGATGTTGTTCTACAATGTCTTGTCTATAACTGGCTCATGAAATGCCTCATCACTTCTTCTACAAGGTTTGCACTGTTATCAGTTAGAATCTCATGCAGTATTTCATAGTTGATATAGATCTCATCATGTAGAAACTTCATCATCATCTTCTCTATTATCTCTGAAACTGCTTTCACAACTGATCAGTCAGTAGTGTAATTAATAGCAGTGATTATTCATTGATTTCTATTTGATGTTTGCAGTAATATGTCTATGAGGTTTATCTCTCATTGTTTAAACAGTTGTATTGTACACTTCATCTGATGTTATACTTTCTCATATTCTAATCCTTTCTTAGATCTCTTCACAACCTGATAATTCAAGCACTTATGAGTATATGTCTGAATGTCCTCAGTCATGCTTGGTCAGTATGCTCTTGATTTAAGTATGCTCATAAGTTCAGAACTTTCTAAGTGATCAAATTCCTTGTACATGTGAGTTACTAAGTTATGTCTAAATGAAGGTTCTAGATAGAGAGCTTCTGTGTATTCTAGATTATAGTAAAGCACAATATTGTTTTTGTTTCTCAATTTCCTCAGCTTGAAGTTCAGAAGCATCTCTTGTACTACTCTCACAAGATGCTTATCATCTGATATCTTGTCATTCTTCAAGTGAGAGATCATGATGTTCACTTATTCTGATTCCTTACATTCTCTCAGCATGTTTAATACAAATGTCTCTTATATCTGATTTGCAGAATTCTCATTCATGAAATCAGGTCTGTGACTAATTGCATCAGACATCACTGTGTCTGATTTCTTTCAGTATTTGATATGAAGATTGTACACTTGAAACTCTGAGATTCAATGTGCTAAGTGTTTGAAAGGTTTTATCATTAATTGTAGATAGATGAGACTTTCATGATTCATGATCATTATTGTCATATGCTCATTGTCAATATATCTATCTCATAATATCAGTGTATACTTAATCACTAGCAATTTCTTTTCATACACTGAGTAATTGAGCTCAGTATCTGATAGTTTTCTATCATCATATATCACTGAGTGCAGCTTGCTGTTCTTACTCATCTGTAGAAGAGTATCTCTAATAGCTCATTTAAATGCATCTGTCTTAATATAGAAAGGTTTATTATGATCTGATTGAATAAGCACTGAGAATATTATTACACATTCTCTCAGTGTGAGAAAAGTCTCTTCACATGTAACATTTCAGATGATTGAATAAAACTTCTTCTTTCACAGATTTGTATTTATTTCTCTTAAGAGATCTGAGAGTGATACAGATATTTGTATGAAATTCTTGATGAATCTGCAGTAATATGAGACTAACTTAAGAAACTGTTATATATAATATATGTTTCTCAGCTGCAGTCAATTTACTATGACATTCAATTTCTTCAGAATGAAGTGTATACAGTTATCACTCACTACATATTCTATGAACTTCAACTCTTTCATTTCAAACATATACTTAATTGATTTGATATAGAGCTTATACTCTGCCAGAGTTATAAGCACTTTATCAAGATACTTCAGATATTTATTGTATAAGTTTGAAAAGACTAGAATGTTATTAAGATATATAAGATATGAGGTTTCATTCTGTTTATAAAGAATCATATTCATCATTATTTGAAAGATAGTGAGTGTATTTATCAGATTAAATAATATTGTCAGAAATTCAAACTTCTCTCATTATATATTAAATGCAGTTCACAGAACTGATAGTTTATCTATACAGATTTATCAGTATTCTGAGAGAAGATTGATCTTTGATAGATATCAGGTATTTCTCACTGTATTCAACTGTTATTGAATTCATAACAGTGAATATTCATTCTTAATCATAAGCTTATTAAGTGCTTGATAATTGATACATATCTGTCACTTCTCACCTGTCTTTTTCACAAATAGAACTGAAAAGCCTCACATACTTGATAAGAGTTGTATGAGACTATGTTCTAGAAGGTCTGTGATCTGACACTTCTGTTCTTTGAGATGTGTTTGTGACAGAGAGTATGCATTCTGATTGACTGGTTTTATATTCTCTATGTTAATCTCATGTACAAATCCTTGTTTCAGTGACAATTCTGATGAAAGATCTGTTTGAAAGATCTTCTCATACTTCTTCAGAAGCTTCTTTATACACTTGTTCTTTTATATATTCTTTATCTTAGTTTTCTTTACTTCTGAGTCCTGTATAATATACAGAATGCTTTCAGATAAGGTCTTGTAAATTATTCTCTTTATTTATTAATGTGTAAACAGATTTAACTCTTCTATATCAGAGATATGAAATGTTCTTCTCATATCAGTTGATAGAATTGTATGAACCATTTCCTTTCTATCAGTTAACTATATATAACATGTACATCATTAAATCTGCAGATTGAATCTTTGAAATTAATCAAGTCTGAGAATAAGATTGTATTTCACATTCTGCAGCTCTCACACTCAAATATAGCAAGATCATTCTCTGAAGTGCAAGAAAACTCTTACTTTTACAGATGATATCAAATATCAGTTATCAGATAATCTTATATATCAGAGATTCTTCACTCAGTGAATTTCTTTCAATCTTCAGATTATATAATTATTAATATATTGTATAGAAGCTTCTGTATCTGCTAACACTTTTACAGTTATCTCTCAATTCTTACTCAAGTACTTCTTATACATTAATATTTCAGGTCTCAAGACATTGAGATGAGTATTTACTTCATTCTTGCCTGCATCTCAGTCAGAAGCCTGCTTTCTCTTAATATTCACAGAGTTCAGAGAATCATCTAACACAGACATCTCTTTCACTTTGAAGACTTTTCATAGAATATCAGTGAGTATCTCTGAGCTCACTAATTCTGCTAGTTTTTTAACTCTCTTGCTTCTCTTAACTGCACACACTGAGTGTAATCTTTTATATCATGATTTTGACATCTGCAGTTGAAGCAAGCTCAATGCTCATAATATCAAGATTTTCATTCAGAGAATCTCTTTTTCAGAGAATTCAGTGCTTTAGTAATAGTATTCAGATCTAGATTCATCACATCTGAGTATATAACTTGTATTATAGAAGTCTGATTATCTATTCTCTGCTGAAGTATACTCAATTGCAGTATTTTCTATTACAATTGACTCATTTATTTCTGTATAATAAGAATATTATATGCTTTCTTCACTGTGTCTGACTATGAGATTAAGCATTTTCATTTCACTCTCAACTTAAGTGTAAGATTATGAATGAAGATCTGTAAATAGAAAGATGTTAAAAGCTCTTCATTTAATACAAGATAGTGTAAGCTGAAGTGTATGAAGTATGATATAAGATCACTCACTTATCTACACTCAGTGAAGTATTTATAACATTTATCTTATATATTCACTTTCTCAAAGTTGTGCAAGATTCATTTGAAAAACTTATTTCATATTTATAAAAATAAATATTACTCTAAGTCTGTGAGATTTATCTTTTCATCTATCATTTATAATAACTTCACTTTTCTGTGTAGAAATATAGCAGATCTTAAGACTTGTTAAAATTCTGTTAACTATCTGTCTGTAAGTTCATATTTAATCTGATAATATAATTGTATCTGACTTAGCCAGCTGATTACAGCATCATTTTTTCAGTCACTATTAAAGCTTAGTAACTTCAGCAGATCTTCTGACTTAATGTATCTTATACTCAGATTCTCATTCTGTGCAGCAGTCTTCAATGATGTGTACACTTCTGAAGAGATTGTGAATAATTGTGATGAGATCTCTAGATTCAGTGTAGTCATCTATCTGTATAAACATTTGATCTTCTGCTGCAGGCTTAAGATCTGGTTTTCTCTATTCTTATTAATGATGATGATTGCATCAGTGAAGCTCTTCATAGTGAATGCTTAATCTGCAGTAAATGTCAATTATTGTTTGACTTTCATCTCAGTCTGTCACTGTATATACAAGACCTCAATCTCATTTAGAATTCTTATACATGTATAAAGCTTCAATTTCAGTTCAGCAGTTTCAGCTACTTTTCTTACTGCTTTAAGTAAACTCTCTGAGAGGTTCTGCATATCTTTCAGTTCAGATAGCAGAGAAGAATGTTGTTTATATTAGCTAGAGAAGATATTCATTTCAGTGATTTCTTGTTAATTATATGATATCTATTATTATATCACTGTATCATTCTATCACTATATCATTATATGATTTCTGTTATTATTGTATAACTTCAGTGATGATCACTCTCTCTTTTATCTCTTTAAATAAAGAGCAGTCTTCTTTGAATCTGATTCACTGCTCTCATCTCTTTTCTCACATCTCATCTGTTCATATCTCATATGTGGCATTCATCTGAGCATGAAGTTTTCCCTCAACAAGTGAAGCAGCATTAAGTGAATGCTCTTTCACTCATCACTCTTCATACACTATCTTTTGAGATGTTCTAGGACCACACTGGCATGATAACTATGAATTGCTTTGTAGATGGAATTATCACACTCTGGAGAAGTCTGTACTTCTCACCGGTTTTTAGACATGCTATCAGATGTGATTCAAAGGTTGCTTAAGCCAGTGTACAATTACAGGCGTACACCGGCTTCTTATATATTGAATCTCGTACACTAAATTAATTAGTGGCCGCTAGGGCCCCCTTTACATTCGTACGCTAGTAGTTCGGAAGCGGCCGCGTTATTATCCGACGGTCGTATGTTCTTCCGAACTACATTATCAGAGCTGATATAATATCTTTCTATAAAATAATACTTACAGAGAGATAGAAGTTGTTGTTACAGATATAATAGAAATAATAAGAGTGAGAGAAGAAGTAGATGTATAAAATTCTCTTCTTCTTCAGCTGCTTAATACAGTATAGATAAGTAGTAGTACTAGTCAGAGACTGCACTGAAGCCTTCTTACAGAGAGAAGATGAAGAAACTGCAGAATTTTACAGACTCAACTCAGCAGTATTCTGAGCAGAACTCAGATATACTATGAGAGAGAAACTATAAATTAAGCTTCTCAGAGTCACTGTTTCTGAAATTAAGCTCTTTCTGAGTTTCTCTCTGAATGATCACACAGAGTTATACATTATTATATTGACTGAGAGAGAAAGTGACATTGCAACAGTGATAAGAGAGGCAGAGAATAGACTGAATGTAGACACACTAACTAGCAGAAGAGATGACACCTCACTGCAAGACATAGCAACTACTGTCATAGCTGTAAGAGAAGCAGAAGAAGATGTGACAATAAAAGTAGTACTCTCACAGCTCATTAACACTACTGCCTTCAATCTGGCTTTCTTAGTGATCATCAAGACTGCAGCTGCATCATGAAGATGTTTACTCACTAGAAAACATCAGAATAAGCTTCTTATTATCTTCTAAGAATAATGCTCTCATGCACTCACTATCACAGATGAGAGAAGAGAAAGAAAAATGTATTATAGAGAAGAAAGATCTTTTTAAAAAATTCTGTTACTACTGTTAGCTTTGTCTCTAAAATATATCACTTTTACAGAGAATTTTATATATAAAATGAAATATAATGAAAGATCTGTAAGTTACTTATTAACTATATTTTTCACATTTTAAATTAATATATAAGAAACTCACTTATCACATGTTTGATTTGAATGAAGATAAGAAAAGAAAGATTTATACAGTCAGTAGAAAAACTTATCTATTTCTTTATATCATATGCAGTACATGTACTGTTAATCAGTTGATAACTATTACTATATAATAAAGATAACTTCTAATTCAGTAATCTTGAGAGTATAGAGACTATACTCTTAAAGAGAAGAGTATTGTTATACTCTCAGTTATATTAAGATCTTACTACAGTTTCACACAGCTCATTGCTTTCATATGAATAATTTTATTTCATTTAAACTGGTTTTTAATCACTTTATAATATTATTCAGATATATCATAGAAAGATCTGATTAATAAATAAGAGAACTCTGCTTCTATATAAGATCAGTAGATTACTCTTTCTTAGTAATAAGATGCTGCTGAGATATTACTCTGACTATTCTCACTTATGAAATGAGAGAAGAGTATTCACTTATTATCTATATAGAATAACTAGATACTGGCTTCTTATTAAAGAAGTCAGTAATTCATTTCTTTTCTTCTACTGAAATATATATAGAAGTTACTGTATATCTTATACAATCTTCTTAGTATACTAAGTATTATATCTGTGATATTCTTGTAATAACTCTGTAGTCTACAAGCTCACTATTCAAGTAAGATACTCAAGCTCATTTATACAGCTTCTTAAACAACTACCTCTACATGACACTGCTGACTAGACTGACCGTGTGACCGTGTCTGAAACCAGGACTAGATTTTTTGATAGTCTCATTACCAATTCAACTGATCTTATTACACAGTTTTAACATTAGATAGTAGTCTCATACTGTCTCAGTGAGACTTACTGTCTACTCTTATCACATTTTCTAAATAAGATCATGATTTCTACTTCTCAATTTAAATTATTTTTATTACTTTAAATGACTTTAAATCTCATTTGAGCATTATTAAAAAGTGTTACTTTTTAAAAAATTAAAAATAGTCTAAAAAAAACCTTAAAATGTCTAAAAATAGTAACTTTATGTCAAGAATGAGACTAAATGAGATCAAATGAAATCACTTTCTCATTTTTTTCAAGTCATGGTTTCATTTTAAGATCTGATATATAGTCACTTTATGTGTTTTTTTGATAGCCAGTCCCAGCGGGATTCACGCCAAGAAATGTATAGGACCAGACCAAATGGGACTAAATGTGAAATTCATGATCCCGGCGGCCAGTCTACTGCTGACTAGCCACCGCTTTGATTCCGTCATGTTACAATAACACAGAAAGAATTTACTCAGTACTCTGAGTATAAAAGAGAATTTCAACTCAACTTTATAAATTCATTATTTCTATATTATCTTGAAATCTTAGAATAATAATGTTCTTATAATGTATCTGATTTTTATATTCATATCTTAAGTTCTTAGAATAGAAGTATTATCTCAAAGTTAACTAGTGTATTTTTAAATACAGGAATTTTAATTCAATTTCTCATATAAAAAAAAGCTCTTAGAAATTCTAAGATTAAAAAATATGATTATTTTCAAGAGTATACATCTATCTTAAATATAGATTTTTTTAAAATATTAAAGAAATATTTCTATTCTTCTTCTCTTTAGTTATAAACTAAGATGATTTTCAAATCTCAAAGATATGTGAATATATAGTAATAGAAAATCAAAGTTAAAGAATCTAAAAAATTCTTATAAATCTCAGAAATCTTCATTGAAGATGAAATCATTTCTTCTCAGATTCTCTGATGAGGATTGCTCTGAGCACATGACTTGTATCAAAAGTAGGTTAGTGTCATGCCGGATTAGTTAATAATAATGCTGCAACCCATTCAAACCGAGTCAGAGGTCTGAGATAAAATCAGTTGGAAGTCTTCATTTCAGTCACGTGCAGATTAGGACTGACACTTTTGCCGTAATCGATATAAATATAAAAGGTAGATAAATGTGTACAATACCTATTCTATTCATTTTGATGAAAATGAGAAATTGTATGAGCAAACACTGAACATGGTATCATTGTCAAAGTATGGAGTAGATATGTAGGAGTTCCTGGAGCTTGTTCTGTGATAATAGTTACATCTACAACCACAGTTTTCTGGGGGGATTTGAGGACTGCAGATTTGAAATCATACCTCAGTAATCAACATCTAAAAGAATTATTCTGTAGAATGTAAACTCTTATTAATTTGCGTATTATTAGCCGGTGTTAGAGTGCAGCCTCTTGAATAATATCCATGAAGATCCGATCAGCTCTGTGCAGAGTCTAGCAGACCTCGGCATCGATCCAGCGCCAAGACGCCTCATGCTGCCGTCAGCTCACATCGACTTCGCTTCACAGAAATATTATCCATAGACTCTCCAGTATCATTGTTTCATTCATAGTTTATGTGAATTCTTATTTACTAACGTAGGCCAATCTCTACCAACATGCTTAACTGGGTGTACGTATTTTTTTTAATATTATTTAACTCCGGGAACATGAATCTCACCAAGTCGATCCAGCTCACGCCCCTCGCTCAGATGGAAGATCCACGAGCATTATCAGCGAACCCTTTTCACAAACGGAGAGGCGCTGCCATCGCGGGCAGAATTCGATTTCTTCATCCATGTATCTACCCGGACCTAACTGAAAATTTTGGCTTGTGTCCGAATTTCTGTACCCGTGGAGTTGATGTCCGATCCGCTGAGCCACCTTTTCTAATGTTGTGGTGCAGTTCAAAGGCTTAAAGAAGCTTATGTCTTGCATTGAAGCCCTTGGGCTCTTAAGAGTGGCTTCCAATTGTGCCCAATTGTGCCACTTACCACTGCTCTGTTCCATGATGTGTGTTTTTGTGTGTGCGTGTGTCTGGGTGATTCTATCCTACTTCGTGAGAGTGGAATGGAAGGGCTCTGCACATGTCTATCCAAGTCTATATCCGGTAATAAACTCCCAATTGACCAGCTAACCTTTATTAGACCTTATTAAAGCATATACTACCTAGGCTCTTCCAGAAAACAATGACAATCTGAGAAATAAGGTACGACGGTAGAAATCAAATCAGGAGAAGATCCAAAATGTAAATTCCAACTACTAACCTTAATATAGTGAAACAGAATCCTTGTTCGGTGGCAACGCGGCTAAGCTGTAGGAGTTCCGCTCCGTGAGGCCGGCAGAGCATGTATGGAATGCTCGGGACATACTCCGCATGACCTCGAATCCGTGGGTGATGACCCCGCACAAGCCTCAATATCACGATATGCGAGGTTCATAGATACAGATATAGATACATGTACCATAGATACATGTTCATGTATATATATATCTCTCGTATCTATGGTACATGTATCTATATCTATCTCTCTACACCGGTCGAGATAGCACATTAGTTGCACAGCTGTTAACTCCCGCAACGCACAAAGATAAGAATTAAGAGTTGAAAAAGCATTGAAAAAAAGGCCTTCAACATCAGAATCTCATTCCTCCTGTTTCACTAGGCGCTGGGCTTCCACTTTGCAGCTGTTGCTAGTGGTGCTGGATAGAAGTGTGCAGGTGAGTTGATGTTATCTCCCTCTCCTCCTCATTTCCCCTGCCAATTCTTGCCTACCTGGAAAGTTTTGTTCATTCCTTCCAAGTAAACATGTTTTCCGCTTCTTCGAAAGAACTTTTAAAAGCTATGATCTGATATAGAGTAAAAAGGTTGGCAACGATAACAATCCTGATTCCAACCCCCCGGGTCCCGGAGCCTGCGGGGGTGTCCAGTGATCCTCATGGCTCCCATCATATCGGACCGGACCTTGCACTGCGTTCCTGTGGCCAACAAGGCGAAGATAAGCACCATTTGGAGGATCTAGGGATGAGCTAGAGTGGTGGGAATGGCTGGGTAAGTCATTCATTTGTAGGAATCCATTGAAACTCCTGCCAGAAGGATGTAAAAAAGCATTACTTGCCTCAAAAATGACGAATACAGGTTCCTTGGATGTACATTTTACATCTGACTCGAAAAAACTCTTGGCCGTTGTGTCTGAGGGCGATGTTGATCTATTATTCGAGTCATTTGTTGTAAGGTTATTTATTCTCTAAATCAGCTAGCTCATTTCATATATGTTCATATGAGCAGGAACTCAGTGCAAATGAATATTCTCTCTACTTTTTAATTGAATCTTCTTTATAGAATTCAATATCAGCTCAAGATTCATTCGATTTCTTTTGTTTATTTTTTTTCTTTTCTACTTGTATACTTTTGTTTGTTCTTGAGTTGAAAACAACGATAACTCCAGCAAAGATCGTGCAGGTAGAAAGGAAGTAGATAGTTTATCATATGAGTATCATTGAACATTCATGACGCTGGAAATCCTGATTCTAAAGGAGAGATATATATATAGAACTATATATATATATACAGAACATATCACTTGCTGACAGACAAAGAGTTCTATCATATTGATCAACATCTTCACGTGAAATTATAATCAATCCATCATTAATCACCACGCATATTTCCAGCCATTGTTCAAAATATTATTCTGATCCCAGGCACAGTATGTATGTATTGTATGTATGTACGGAGTATGTACTCCGTAGTTGGTGCCTTGCTTCTTGTTGAGCCACGACGCAATCACGTGCTCTAGCCACATCCCAACCAACTCCTGCACTAGTCCATAGTGGGACTAGCTGAGTATCCAACCGGCCGAGTTAAGTTTAGCGTGCGGTCCCCTAAAGGGCCTACCTTACGTAATCCACCTGGATTTCCGCATCCGGCAATTACCTTCTGGCGCCTGCTCTGTGTTCCGCGTCGTTTTCTTTCTGCTTGAGCTTTTTATTGCCTCGATTTGCTTGATATTTGATATATCCAAAGAAGAAGAATAATAATAACAATAACAGGCGGAAATACACGTGGTAGGTGGCTGTGTTGTCTTGTAGCTGTTATAAGTTATTGTTGTTGTTTCTCGGCTTCAGGTGGTGGCTGCGGCTAAATAACCGTCGGACCTCGCCAGATTTTTTTCCCCTGAATATCCCGAAATAATCCGACTCAACAACATACGTGCAAAGGAAACTCGATAGCTCAATACAAAACAACTGCACCTCGTCCTCCATATCCGTCTCGATCAACTCCCTGATCTAGAATCCGTTAGAGACTAAGAAACAAGGAAACTAAGACTGTATGTATTGCGCGCGACCAACTTCTACCCGGAGCCACATACCTCCATTGCTCATTGCTCTACCTCTTGATTCCACCTTCGCGAAATCCACAAGACTCAGGAGAAGCTAACAAGACAGTCCCTTTCCCTCTCGCCTTTTCACTTCCCCTCCGACGAAGACGTCCCCTATTCCCTTGGTCAGGGCCCCTTTCAGCGACCCCAGTGTCCTCAATTGAGCTCCCTCCAGCCATGTCTGTTACTCAAATCTCTCCCGCGGCGGGTGCGCCGAAACCCCTCGAGAAAAAGCCTATCAAGTTTAGCAATCTACTACGTGAGTTGTGTCTATCCTTGAGCTTGTTAACCCTAAGTGGAGGATGCAAGTTCAGTGAAAAGTGATGATATTGCGGCTTGCTGACCCAGCATGGTTTGTCCGTAGTTGGGGCTGGTTTGAATATGTTTGAGTAAGTATTTGCGTTCTTTTTTCTTTTCTTGGGTGAAGCATGGACTGTTTTTGCTGATTAATTCTTTAGGGTCACGACGCTGGGACAGGTAAAATTTCCCCACCTCCGTAATACGTCTTGCAAATTTTAGTCTAATATACTGTAGCCGCTGGAAGTGATCAAGACGACTATGGCCGCCAACAGGCGCGACAGCTTCGCCGGCGCCATGCGTCGGATTTGGGGTCGTGGCGGTGTACTTGGCTGTTAGTTTCCTCTAAAAACCCACTATCCGTCTTCACCCTCTTAATCATCTCACCAACATCTCCTAATTTCGCATATGAATATATATAGACTACCAAGGTCTCATTCCGTGGGCCTGGATTGAGGCGTCCACCAAAGGCGCAGTCCTTCTCTTTGTCGCATCCGAAGCCGAATTCTATGCCAAATCTTTCGGAGCCAGTGACTTCGTCGGCGGCATCAGCGGCGGCATGGCTGGCGGTATCGCGCAGGCTTACGCTACCATGGGCTTCTGCACGTGCATGAAGACGGTCGAGATCACCAAGCACAAATTGGCAGCGACGGGCGTGAAGCCTCCCGGCACCTTTGCGACCTTCATGGATATTTACCGCAAGGAGGGGATAAGGGGAATTAACAAGGGGGTGAATGCGGTGGCGATTCGACAGACCACGAATTGGGGGTCGCGATTCGGGTTGTCGAGATTGGCGGAGACGGCGATCCGCAAGATCACTGGGAAAGAGGAGGGTGACAAGCTCAGTGGGTTTGAGAAGGTCATTGCGTCCGGGCTTGGTGGTGGGTTGTCGGCATGGAATCAGCCGATCGAGGTTATTCGAGTTGAGATGCAGAGTAAGACGGTTGATCCCAATCGTCCGAAGAATTTGACTGTTGGTAAGACATTGAGGTATATCTATGATTCCAATGGGTTGAAGGGATTGTATCGTGGCGTTACACCCCGGATTGGGTTGGGCATTTGGCAGACTATTTGCATGGTTGCTTTGGGTGATATGTACGTTTCCCCCACCCTCTTGTAGTTTTTATACCCATCCTTGCTTGAGTGTTTTATCATTGATGCTAACAACATCCTTCTGAACAGGGCCAAGGAGACCGTCGAGAAGCTAACAGGTGACAAGGTGACCGCCAAACACTAGAGAGCTGGCGGATATATGAATGGCGGCTGGCAATTATCATAAATTCTCATCTTACCTTGGGAGACAAACTCACTTTTATTTCAGTCGATGCATCTGTAGTTTCGCGGTATCTTGAGCCATTGATAATTGTATAATCGACTTGTTCTCGTGTTGACTATTTTCCGTTGCAGCGATTACCCCCCCCCGCCGTTTCTATATTCGCTTATTTTTGTGCTCTGTCTGGAATTACATGAGTATACTTGTTTTTGTTTTATTCCTGGTGTCTTTTAGAGCCTTTACAGGTTACATATACGATGTAATCCAATTATAGATAACCATTTATCATTTTATATTTACTTTTTGGTTTTAAATTTATTTTTTAAATTACTTTATCATATATATTTTCACCGTTTGTTCTCATTTGTCTTCCAACAAGTTGATGGTGTACAAAGTACAGAGTACGCCTGTGTGCTTTGTTCCCCGCGTACCTGCGATCGAGCTAACAATGCCGCGCTTGCTGCGGTTGTGGCGTCTAATGTCCTACCCACATTATTCTATAACTCCTCTCTAGTAGCAGGGTCTCGCCACAAGTTTTCTCACTACTAACTCACAAGTCAGTTTGGCAGTATGCTAGTTCAATCGGTTTCCTAAAAAGGGTTTCAAACTTGTGGTAAAGCAGGCCACATCCAACTCCAGATACAATGCCCGGACCGCTGTCATACGGTGCTGGAAGCTTGGGGCGCAGCGAAATTTTGAACCAATTCATGCGCACACGGTAGGGCCCTGGTGAAAAGGAAAGGGAGATGGCATATTTGTTTGGCCCTTCTGCACAGAGAATGTTCAGGTTATATATCCGTGCCACGAGTACTGCCCGCTAGGGAGCTTATTTACAATCTCTGCCCGTCTGAAGCGGTCCACATATATATATATATATTTATCTATTACCCACTACCTCGTTGCTCCTGCGAATGATATGAGCAGGTGGGATCGGGTTTCGTGACTGGAACGAGTAAATCCTTTAGCCCTACCCCAATCAACCGTTCTGTCATGGTCTTGAATGCATATCGGTAAAAATTTCCAAGCCATACATGAGGGCTGGTGAAAAGAGCCAGGAATAGCAATTAGGTTGAGGGGCCAAAATGTCCCGACTTCGGCCATCGAGTCAGGATGAGGTGGGAGCTGTGCTCAGCTGCGCCCTGAAATACAACTTCTCCGGTTATTTGGGTCTGTTAGGACAGGCCATTAGAGCCGGTGGTGAAATGGCCTGGGGCGAGGATGCGAGGTGGATAAACACGAGTTTCATATCCGTTCTTCCCCCCTATTGACTTCAACGGTTGAAGGCAGTCTGCGTCTACGAAGATCAGATTCCTAGAATGGAATACTAGTTCTATCTAGATGCCCGCGGCAAAACTTCTCCACGGCGAGGCCCCAGCAGGATGCAGCCGTCATTATACTTGGACCTTCCTTCATCCAAACCTCGAAGCCGCCATTTCGATACAAGCTGACTTCCAGTACGCAGCGAGTGGCGTTGGGTTTCTTTTCTTCCTTCCTTCCTTTTTTTCTTTTTCCTTCTTTAACGTCTGTTTCAAGCCGGGTGTGATTTGTCGAATCAGCTGAATGACCGCGCTCAACCTCGTCAGGCAAACACCAAAAAAATTCGAGACAACTTCGCACCACGAAAGCATCCAACATGAGAGCGCGAATCACAAAGAGTCAAACTTGTTACATTTCAATGTCATTTTTACTGATGGCTCAGACCGTCTGCAGGATTTGTTCTATGCGACTCAATTGTCTTCTGGCAATATCCCGTTGACTTCTACTAGCGGTCGTTGCGCATCATTGGTGAGTGAGGGGTTTGAGAATTCGGACCGTTTTATTCACGGCATAGCCCACCAGAGGCGGTATTATGTTGACTCTGACCACGTCGATTTCTACCAATACATCTCATAGGAATTAAAGGTGAAAACCGTCGTTCTTCAACTTTTAGCCAGAACTCATAGAAACCTACCATATGCACAATGAGCTTCGGCTACTCCGTGACTGACCTTGTATCACTCACAACCCTCTCCTGGAAGCTCTACAAATCCTGCAAATCTGCACCTAACAGCTTTGCAAGCCTTTCTTCTGAAGTTCTTTCGCTTCATGCCGTGCTGAGAGAGGCAGAGGAGGCTCTTTTCCCTGGCGGCCAAGGCCATGATGACTGTAGGGCTGGAAAATCCGCATGTAAAGCACCTGCCGCTCTACCACCCTCTGCGCAGGAGAATTTACGTGTCATTGCGGATGGGTGCAATGGTGTGTTGGTGGATTTGCAGTCGTTGATTGACAGATATGAGAGCCTGGGGAGGAAGAAATATAACGCTTGGAGGAGAGTGAAGTGGGGTGCGGAAGATATCGCGGAATTGAGGTCACGATTGGCTTCTAATGTTTCTATGTTGAATACCTTTGTAAGGTGGAGTGAAGTTCTATTGCTAGGCTATATTTTATTTTGATTTTTGATGTACTAAGTTCTTCGTCAGCATATCCCAATTCACTGTTCAGCAAAAGCTCGATCGTTATACGTCCATGCATAAAATGGGCAATCGCGAAAGTTCGCTCATTTCCGAGCAGACAGCCGATTCGCTTTCTTCCCATGATAAGCTTACCTGGCGTACCATTCGCAAGGAGCTGGAGGAGATAGGAATTACCGTGGCCGCCTTCGATGCCAATAGGGAGTTTATCCTGAATTGGTTTGCGGAGGCCGTGGAGTCGGACACCTTTCAACCTTGGGAGGTAGCGGACACAGATTCTACGGGTGATGATACCGATTCCGACCATGCCACTCTTCATGAAACATCGCGCTTCGTTGCCTTCCAGCAAGGTGTTTCTATGGATCCAAAGGAGGCGGCATCACCACCACCATTCCCTCGCAGCACCTTCAAAACCAGACTACGCACCAGCTCAACACTCCAATCGTTGCAAGACAAAAAATCCGACCGCCGGAAGCCCTATTCCTCCACGTCACCGGCATTTAGTGAAGAAGCGTCACGAAAAACTTCCCTCCTCGCCTCCGTCAAAAGCCGCAACATTTCCGCTGTGCGCAAATTCCTCAAGACGAGCCCCGGCCATCTTACCCCGGAGACGTATATCATAACCCTTCAAACCGCCATCTCGCTCGGCGACCACGCTATTCTCGAGCTCCTCCTTACCTCTCGCCCACCCAGCTACCCACTTCCCCTTGACAACAAAATATACATCAACAGCCTCCTCGCCACCTCCTTCGACGGAAAATTCTCCATCTCCACCTCACAAATCACCCAGAAAACAAAACATCCTTCCAATCCTACTTCCCCCTCGTCCTTAAAGCAGCCGCCATCCGCGGCCGCACCCACATCATCATATCCCTCCTGTCCCACTACTACGACCGCCTTAACCACCCTTCCTCCCCTGCCCACACACACCATCTCATTCCCGCTCTCCGCACCGCAGCAACACAAGGCCATACGGACATCGTCCGCCATCTCCTCGCTCGCGGTGTAGACCCAAACCGCGCCAAGCGCTTCTTCTTCGACAACCCGCTCTAGGCTGCAAGTTTCAAGGGGCATACGGAAATCGTTGGCTTGCTGCTCAGGCATAACGCGGACCCTAATGCGCGCGGGTATCAATTTGGCAGTGCGCTGCAGGCGGCAGCGTTGCAGGGGCACGCGGAGATTGTAAGGTTGTTGGTTGATGGGGGCGCTGATGTGGGCTTGGAAGGGGGCAAGTATGGGACGGCGTTGAAGGCGGCGAGGCACAGGGGACATGAAGAAGTTGTTAGAGTTTTGGTGGAGGGTGTGAAGACGGTTGATGAGGATGGGTCGGCGAGGAGAGGGTAGTTGGAGGTACTTGGGTTATGGGGCGACCACTGACGGTGTGCTGTGATGCGGTAGGGGCAGCTCAGGGGCTTGTGTGTGTGTCTCTTCCGGTATCCTTTTTTGTTGATTTTGGTAGTCATATTCCCATTCATTTTTCCAAAAAAAAAAAAAAAAAAAAAAAAAAAAAAAAAAAAAAAAATTTAAGGTGGGGGGACGCTGGCCTTTCTCACCCCCTTAGTTAAATATATTTTAATATATAATACCTGTTCTGGACATTGCTTGAAACGTCTTGTGCTCGTATATGAGCCTAATGACTATTTCGTACATACTCAGAAGAACCAGAATATCTTGAGATTGGATGTGAATCAACTTGACTAACATGTATGTGATCAATCGACGTGGGGTCCTTAACTACAGGATAACGCCTATGGCTCTATTAACTATATGAATACCGCAGGTTTCCTTCGTCTGCAGCACAGTCAAACTACAATTCTCAAAGGAAAATGCTATCTGCGAATATCCTTTTCGTAAGTACGTATTTTTTCGCCCTCTCGGCCCCCGCTTCCTTTCTTCCGATTTCCCACGGATGAGCTAGCTAGCACGTACATATGTACTATGATCTAACAGAGAGTTGATTATCTGCATACAATTACACAAGAAGGAAATAAAGAAATGGGACGGAGGTGTGATGTGGCATTGAGCGTTTACAAGACACAAGTTGAAAATTGTGGGCAAGGTTGCTGGAAGAGAATATGCACAAATGGAAGAAAATATAAGTCAAGAACCAAGAAGGAAAGAAAAAGAAAAATGTCTGGAATTGGGCGTTGGCGTTGGTTTTTGAGCCGAGATCGAGTGGTTCACGTTGCTGGCTTGCTTCGTTTTTCGTTTCTTTGTTTTGTTTGTTATCGAAAATGGAACCCTGAGGAAGAGAAAAAGGAAGTATATTGTGGGTAGATTTTAAGGTCTCTCTAATGTAACAGGATGAAACGGGGGTAATTGACAATGGTCCATTAATGGCAGTGAGAATGGAAATGATTGCGGCAACATGATTCGCCTTTAGACAGTTAGACCGATTTCCGCGGCGAAGGGGAGGACATGCAAATCGCCAACTGCGGAGACGGAGGCTTTTCCAGAGAGGAGAGATTTGGCGGCCTGTTTTGATTTCCGTTATATCAGCTTGATTCAATAAATAACAAAAAGAAAGAAAGGGAATCCAAAATATAGAAGAGGTGGTGGAATTTAAGGGGGGGAGATGAACTGGGCTATACGTACCGCCTTCACTTGTTGTTCGGTGACCTTCTCGATACCCTGACCAACCTCAGTAAACTGAACAACATTGTTGCCATGAACCAATCTGGATCCGGCGAACTCGAGGCTCAGCGCGGCGATCTCCCCAGCCTCCAACGCACGGAACTTGGCGAGGGCGGTTGCCTTTTTGATCTCCTCACTGCTGACGTTGCCAGCCGCGAGGTCCTGGATTGCCTTGATAACGCTCTTGCTGGCAGCCGCGACACTCTGCGCCTTTCCGGAAACGGTGACGTAGAGGAGACCGGCATCGGAATATGTAGCGTTGTTGGTCGACACTGATACGTCGGAGAATGCTTCGGTGGCCTTTGCGAGGAGGGAGGATCCAGGAGACCATTTGATGGTGGACTGGCCTCCGAGGAGTGCAGAAATCACAGCGAGCTCTGGTTTGTAGCTGGTACCGCTGCCTGCAGCACTGGATCCGGGGAATGCAATCACAATGGCATTGCCGGCCTTGCTTGCAATTCGTTCCTCGCCTCCATAGTACTTCGTTGGTTCATATGCCCTAGGGCTGAATGGGCCAGTGGTGGTTGAGGCAGCTGGGACGTCACTGAAGATCTGGCCAACCAATTTAGACAAATCGGCACTGTTGGCGCCACTGGCAATGACGGCAATGGATGGTTTCGAGTATGCGCCCTCAGCAAATGCGGCAATTCCCTCTGCTTCAACATACTTTCCGAAGGATGAATTGGCGTACGGAACCAAATTCTCCCCAAGACCACGGTGGAAGGCGACGTTATGTGCGGAATCCAGTGCCTGGGCAGCTGGGTTCGATACGAGGTCGTTCTGGGAGTGTTTAACAAGGTTTAGGACGAGCTCATCGAGTTCATGTTCTGAATGGTAAGGTCTGTTGTTAGAGAACCACCAAGGCCAAGTTCATACCCATTGTCAGCGAGCACTACTCACGTGAGTATTTAGTTTTTGTTATTACATCCGCAAGGACTTCTAGGTAGTAAGGAAGATCAACGCTGAGGAATTTGGCAGAAAGGACGATGTTTTCTCTGGAGTGAGACGCAGACAATTCCCCACCAAGCAACTCAGACTCTCTGGTGATTCGCAGCGCTGACCGCTTGGTTGTAGACTAATAAATTGCAGTTAAATGCCATCAGCCATCTAGCCGTATATATTGCCAATGGGAGCCACGAAATTTGTGAAAACAATGCCAGATGGCTGGGCAGTCAACTCACTTTGAAAGCAAATTTCTCCAGGAGATCGGAATAACCGGGGAAAGGTTGGTATCGTGAGCCAGCCTTCGCAACGAGCGACAAAGTGGTGGTAGGTCCGGCAACCTCTCTATTAGCAAATTTCACACCAGCAGCTTCGCCAGACTCGAAATCGAATCCCTTGGCCGCCGCCGCCATGCCGCGGCGAGAGGAAGGTCGGGCGATACATTGTTTTCGGAGACAACGCGGCGCATTCCGGCCGAAAGCAGACCTCGAAAGCATGATCGCACGCACCTGGGGCAATAGGAGCGGAGTGGGAGAAAAGAGAACAGGGGAAATTGATAGCAATTGGCAGCAATTGGCGGTGGGAGAGAGAATTCACAGTGATCTCTGTTGCGTCTTCGGCGGTTTCATCGAGATATCGATGAGGTTCGAAAGCGGAAAGATGCTGATTAAGCCGAGGAGCGGATTACGCGATTGCTGATTGGCTGGGTTGACGAAGGCTTGGCATTCGGGAGCCGGGTTTCTCCGATATCATGTGACGGTAGACAAGGTTACGGGCTGTTGGCTCAAAGGGGAATAGCGCGGATATTTTTCTGCCGAGAACCATCGAGAGTCATGAAGAAAGCATGAGATATATCACGATATAAGTTATGAATACATGTAGTTTCTACCAATTCGTTTAGTCCCACGCTCGATTACCTCGTATCAGTCGCGTTTGCACACCCATGAATATTCAACGGTGACATTGGGGTCGCTTCTAGAGGAGCCGGCACTTTCTCTAGAAGGAAGACAGGGCGGCATACATCATGTCTCAAGTGAGCTTTTAAATCTTGCCACCGCTTGTTGATATATCATTTGTAAATATGCTGATATTGGATTGTTAGTATGCGGCGGAGCTTTGCAAGCTGTTGATTACGGACAATTTCGGGGAGCTATATTCTGTATGTTATCTTTTTGCCTGGCCAACAGGCAAGAGTTGATAGATAGTGGGGGATCTAACGTTCTTTTTTTTTTTTTTTTTTTTTTCCTTCTGCGCTTAGTTGATATTTTCCTATCTGCTATACCATGACCGCCAACCTCTGCCTCGCATTGTCCAAAATACCCGTCTGTCCCCTCGACAAGTTAGACACGGCCTAGCTGTGCTAATCCAACAACATCTCATCTACCACTACACCTCTTTGGACGACGGTATCACATACTACGAAGCTAGCTGGAGGACAGCATACAATCTGGTACGGTCGGGCAGGATTTTACAATTTGTGGAAAAAAAGCTCGGGGAATATGCTGGAAAGGTGCTGGCGACAATCTTGTATCTCGGCCACGCAAGAATCAGCTATTTGGAGACCCTACCAGAGCTACGCCCTCAAGCCACAAGTAAAGCCCGAAAAGGCGCAACAAACGGGTTGAATGGGGTTCATGATGATGCGGAAGAAGAGGAGGAGGACATTGATGCAGACCTAGAGGGGAAAGAGGAAGGTGCATCGGGAGGGGTAGAAGGGGCACTGAAAAATGGCATTAATGGCGACCACGACGAGCCAACCGCCTCGAAACTTCACACTACATTGCGCTCACTTGCTGCCTACGGATATATTATGCGAGTACGGGATGCCCATTTTCAAAGTCCCGCAGATCTCGTCGACGACGCTGAAAGAGCTATCAGCGCTCGATCAGATGTCCGCGGTTTAAAAGGCAAAAAGCTCCAGGAGGCAATCGATGCTGGAGTGGAGACGTATATTAAAGAGAAGACGGATGGAACTATACCTCAAGACCCACTGGGAGACGGGCTACCCCGCGGCATCAAGAGGCGTGCAGGACAATCGACGACGACCTCGTCGCACAAGAGGGTAAAGCTTGAACATGCGTCGGAGGGCGAGGAAGATGCGGATGATGATGATTTTTATGGTGATGACTATGTGGATGGTGACACCGCCCCAATGGACGTGAGTTATGTCTCTCTGCTTGGGTTATATATATCTGACATCTAGTGCTAACATAGCGCAGCCCAACTTGATCGTCCGTGTCAACTATCAAAAGGTCGAGGTGGCATTACGAAATCGACGATTAACAAGACTGGCTGAGCAGCATACCTCTAGTGTGACGTCTCAAGTCTACGAGACCCTCCTCGATAGGATTGAGCTTAAAACGCCCGCATGCCGGAAAACTTTGGAGCGTGCTCCGGAGGGGGAGGAAGGGGAGCAGTATTCCGTTGCTATCCCGTTGCATACCATTTTGAATGACCTAGACCCCGATCTAGACCTTTCGGGTTCCATGGCTGGAGCGGATCCGAAGAACCCTCTTTCAAACGGACACGTGGGCCTCAATGGAGACGGAGATGACGATGACGACGACGAAGCTGATGGCGAGGCTGTGGGGACAGGCAGCCGGAATCGCGTCAAAAACCGCGTATATGAACTAGAGCAACACCTCTCCCTCCTTGCCCAGGAGCCCATCATCTTCTCAACCCGCAGCATGCAGACAGGCATGATAACCTGGGCCGTCGAATTCCGCCACCTCGCCCGCCGCCTCCGCCACCTCGAACTTGAACGAATCATCGAATCTCGCTTCGGCACCATCGCCGTCCGCGTCATCCGCGTCCTCGCCGCAAAGGGCAAACTGGACGAGAAACGACTGCAGGAGATCAGTCTGATGGCATCCAAGGAGCTTCGCCAGGTTCTCGCGCGCATGGAGACGGCTGGTTTCGTGGACCTGCAGGAAGTACCCCGCGATGCGCAGCGGCAGCCGTCGCGGACAATGTATCTCTGGTTCTTCGATGCGGATCGCGTGGCGAGGATGGTGCTGGAAGATACATACAAGTGCATGTCGCGCTGTCTGCAGCGGATTGGCGTCGAGAGAAATAAATTAAAGTTCTTCTTGGAGAAGACTGAGCGCACGGATGTTAAAGGGAATGAGGAGAAGTATTTATCTCCGGCGGAGTTGAAGACGTTGAAGGAGTGGCGGGACAAGGAAGCTTTGTTACTGGGGGAGGTAAGGAGGTTGGATGAGTTGGTTGCTGTTCTGAGGGACTATTGACCTTTTATATATGGTCCCAATTTTGTTTCATTTGACTACACTGTCTCTGTTCTGGATTGCTTTTGTTTACTTTCAATGTATTTTCATTCCTTTTATTTTATTTTTGAAATTCTGTTTAATGATTTCCTCCACTTTTGAATATCTTCTTTTTCTTTGGTGCTCTGGAACACAAGTAAAGCGATGATTGGATCGAGCGCCATGTAAATGCAATTATTCTTCCTTTGGAGTTGGCAGCTGCAATCTATAGAATAAGTTACTACTTCCGAGGGCTATTATCATCGCCTGGCCATCGCTAGTCATGAGCTAGCGAGTTGAGGCGTTGCCAAGTTGCTGACTGTGAATGAAGCTGTTCTAATCTAGAAAGTCTCATGGAGGTAGAGCTCCAGATTACTGTGCAAATAGGGACAAACGGGCGGCATAATCTTTGGGCGAAGGAGGATGCTCTGGATAGCCCTGAGTCATTTAGTTCCGTAATTATTTGCTGGGGAGAAGGGTAGTTAAGGAAAATAGGGACGAAAAGTGTTCATAATTACCTCCCAGAGAGAGTGCCAAAGCGACATGATATTGAGATTTGAGGCTTGCTCTTGTCAATGGCAAAGGGTTTTTCGAGATTAATGACAAGTTTAGGCAATAAATCTTTATGAATGCAGCACACGCTTTCGGAAAGAAAGAAGAGAATGTAAGTAGTTATGCAGAACTTGATGTTTTGTCGGCACTATGACGGCATATTTTACCATAACGAGATGCCGCCTAAGACTAAACACATCGCAATCGTTATATTTGAGTAGCAAGATATCACGTTATGTTTGTCACAGTTGTCCTCCATGACAGAATAGGAATGGGGTAATATCTATAAGTACCATCATTTAATCATTTAATTGGCACATAACTATACTTAGCATTCAGCTTTAATGAAACAGACGGAAGGTAATCTTTAACAGCTTACATATCCCTAATCGCCCTATCCTCAGCCGACAGATTGAATATGTCTCAGATGGTATGGCTGGTGACAGGTTGCTCGTCACGCTTTGGGTACGAGTTCGTTCTGGAACTGTTAGCAAGGGGAGAGCGAGTAATCGCAACAGCTCGAAAAGTTCAAAAGTTAGCTACACTCGAGGAGGCTGGTGCAAAGATCTTGAGGTTGGATCTCGCAGATTCTGAGTTGCAAATTATGACTGCAGTTAAAGCTGCAATCGATATATACCGCACCATTGATGTTCTCGTCAACAACGCCGGATATCTGGAGGCTGGGGTATTTGAGGGTCTCAGGTACTCGAAAAGAGAAAAAACCCATGATCCGCCCCTTAGAGGCCTAGGATAAAAATTGATGACAAATTGTCTAGTGACGAGAAGTTTACGTGTCAGTTCAGGACGAATGTGTTCGGCACGTCGAACGTAACTAGATCCATCCTTCCTCATTTTAGGAGCAGAAGGGCTGGCACTATCGTGGTAATTGGGTCCGTCGCGGGATGGCAAGGAACATTGGGAGGCAGTGCATATAATAGCTCGAAGTCCGCTGTTGCAGGTATGCGTGTACCCATCTGTTAAAGAAGTCCTCGTGGCTAGTACTAAGCTATCACTTTAATGACAGGAATGTTTGAGGCTCTGCAACAAGAGACGGCCCACTTGGGTATCCGATCCCTTCTGGTCGAGCCAGGGCTGTTTCGCACACAGGTGTTTTCTCCCACGAATGTCTGTAAGAATGTCTGCCCGATTTCAGACTATACGACGGCCACCACAATGATGGACGAATTCCTCGCTGCCACAGCTGGGAACGAGCCGGGCGATCCACAGAAAGCGGTGAAGGTCATTATTGACGTTGTGACGAACAAAGGTGTTGGCAAAGATCGGGAGTTCCCAGCGCGTCTTCCTCTTGGGAGAGATGCGCTTGAAATCATTAGGAAAAAGTGTTCTGATACATTGGCGCTCCTTGATAGGTGGGAAGAGGTGGTGGTTTCCACTGATATTTCCATGTAGGGGAAGGTCTCCAATTAACTATGCTAGTCTTGTTAGCTATGGCCATTATCATAATCGTACGCTGTTTTTATTATGTTCGTCGACGTTCGTCGACGTTCGTCAATATGGATTGGAGGGCAGTTATAGGTTCAGACCCCACCATGTATTCTCAGCTTGCCAGAGGGTGGATAATGGCCAATTCAAATAGCAATGCCATGGGATCAACCGAAAATATCTTTCCCTTCTACTAAGTCACAGTTCAATATATCAATCATTTTCAGACGTGTATGACGGAAGAAAGTGGTGGAAGATGTAATTGCTGTTGGTGGTTTCAATAAGCTAAACATGCGCAAATCATAACTACCTAAAAATGGGTGCATCTGTTAACAGGCTATCTCCGCCTATGTAAGCTCAACCCAAAGCTCCATGTGTAAGAATGCATACCATCATATACGTGCATTTTCTTTTTGGCTTGGAGATGTTTTGTCCTGCTTGATGCCGTTGATGTTTGACTGACTGACATGAACATGGTTACACCCTATATATCGCTTACTAATCAAGGGGTGCCAGCGAACTTACATAATCAGGCCAATTTTTGCCGCGTTTGACTTCATCTTTCCTTTTTTTCTCTTTTGGTCTGTTCCTCACCACGGTTAATCATGGCATCCTCCGTCCATTATAGCCTCTCACGGCTCTTTATACATTCTTCGATTCTGGCGCCTGATAGACCCCACAGAGATGTGACCCTTTTCTATGATAGCCCCAAAGGCGGGGTGTTGTCCAGTTAATCCATCCATTTGTTTTGGCGCAGAGGCAGTGTTGCTACGTTGCCCCTGCGTTGCCCTGAACGCTCTCTCCAACCCCTCATTTCACCTCAGATATTGCTTCAGAAGCCTCGATTAGGAATTTCTCCCAAAACTTATAGAACCAAAAAACTAGAAACAAAGAAATGGAAAAAGTAACACTTCCTCGTTCTATTCCAATGGTGGACCATTTGCAATGACTGACCAAAAGACTGTGAGATAGACTACTAGAATGCCTCTTGATACATTTGCTACGGAGCTGTTGCTCCAAATATTCTACTCCTGCAATTCAATCGCAGATGTTCTGAATCTCTCCTTGACCTGTCGTCGCCTTCATGGTGTATTCTCTTCCTCGCAAAAGCTTCCCATACTTGCCAACGCCGTAGATGCCGAGTTCGGACCCCTGGAGGATATAATACAGTTAATCACTCAGAATGCTAGTCAGCCTGCTCATGTTTCCCGTGAGGCGCCGATATCCCTCTCTCTGATCCAGCAGGCTGTCGAAGTTGGCCGCGTGGCTAAGAAATGGGAGGAGATATATCCGATTAAGAAATGGAAGGTGGACTTTGAAAACCGCCGAGTCTTGAATGCGCAGGAACGCCTCGTGCTACGCCGAGCTGCGTACCGTCTTTGGCTGTACTCGAGGGCTTTCCACTGTCAACTATTTCCGCGAACCAGTCGCACGCTCCCGTCTATCGTCCATGAACGAGCCGAACTCTTGCATAACTGGTCTACGAGCGAGCTAGCTGAGATAGAGGATTTTCGATTAGTTATGCGTGAGGTCGTGCAGAACCAAATCTGCCCGAGCAATGAGACGATCCAGCGAAAGTTTCGTAAAAGGTTCCCGGAGAACACACGACG